>NC_045780.1:74257939-74593355 GCF_008692025.1 Phocoena sinus
TAGAATGCCCGCGTACCACAAAAAAAAAAAAAAAGTAGTCAGTAAAATATACAATGACTTGAAATCATAAGGAAAGCAGTGTTCATGGTTCTGTTCCTTTGTACTATACAGTTCTCAGCTTCTTCTGTTTTATATTATAGCCCACTTAAAAAATGGATGCTCTTTCTTCCCCCCATGAATGGAAGTTCAGTCATTAAAGATAGAAAAAAAGTTGCTATTTTTCTTTGAGTTTCCTCTGGGCTGATCACAATGCATTGAATATTATGTGTATTAATTAAATGTCACATCAATGATATGAATGTATGGATCCTATGCCTTATATTTTTACTTGAAACTTCATTTAGCTCCCAACGTCAAAGACAAAGTATGCCATAGGAAGAAAGAAAAAAAAGAAAAAAAGAAAACAAACCTTTTAAGATAACTCTACTGAATTTGTCACAAATGTTTGTCATTGGATCCAGGCACAGCTAGACCAATGAAATAACAAAAGATAATGATATTGAGAATTCATTCCCCGGTATGTATATCTACTATATCATACATCTCTTTTTTTCTATCTATCTATACATATCTATCTTTTAATTAATTTATTCATTATAAGTATATTCATAAACTAGTTATGCCTATGTGCTGGCGATAAGCCTGGAGATAAGATGGAAAGCTGTCAATCACAGAGGCTCTGATGGATTTTTATTCAGGACATTGAGCGAAGACTTCCTACAATAATACACGAGCCATGCTAACCTAAAGGCATGTACGCAGGTTTAGAGCAGGAAGCAGAGGACATACACAGAGGGTTTGGGAATGATGCAATGATGCGTCCAAGGCGAGGCAAGAGAGCTGGTTCTTGAAATAGAGGAAGCACATTCCAGGGAGAGGGAAGAGTGGACAACTGGTACTGCGGATGAGCTAAACAACAGAAAGAAAATCACTGTTGGTTAGGGAATGAGTCTCCTGGATTTAGGATTAGGAACTATGTGTTTCATGTTTCACTGGTACAGCTTGATGTATAGGGGTTTTTTCCCCCCTCTCTTTTTTTACTTCTATCCTGGCAAATATAAGTTCAGAGACTTTTCCAATTTTGCTTCTGTGCCACCCCGTGTATTTAAGCACATACAAAAGAGTGGCTCAGCTTTGCTATTCACCAGCCTGAGACATGGAATTCCTATTGAAAGGAGGAGGAAAGGCTTTCTTTCAGAGGCAGTCGCACTTTATTTTACAAGGTAAAAAATAACCATGTAATAGCAACGTAAATACACGACTGTTGACAATGTAAGTGCCATGTAACCATCGAGTAATTATCTAGTTCTCTCCTTTTTTAAAACAAAGACCAAGCTGAAAGTCTAAGAGCTGCAAGTTGCATGATGATTATTCCGTTCATTACTTGGTAACTGGAAGTATAATTATCAAGTAATCTGCATGAACATAATTATGTATTTACATAGTCTTTGCCGTGTAATTATAGAGGAGTTCAGTGATTATACAGTACACTCCTTGAAAAAGAAAGTAATACCAAAAACAAAAAAATAAAATCTGTGTGAAGTAGTCATCTCAAACAGAAAGAATTAAATATGAGGATGATTTAACTTAGAAAAGTCCTAAATTATAACATAAGTGAACAATGAAATTAGATCAGTTTCCAAGTGTGAAATCAGTCAGAGACCGTTTCATGAGTTATGGATCCCTGCTGACACAGCCAAACCATTTCATCCATTAAGGGCTCAAGGAAAATAGTAGCATTTGCTTTCTTATTTCAAAATAAAGGTTTTTTAAAATATATTTATTCATCGAATCATCTTTACCTTAGTCTTCTTTCTCCCGCTATTCAAATCACAAATCACAAATATCTCTTTTAAATTCCAAGATGTTTAATAAGTAGGTAAAGAAAACTGAGAAGGGACAAAGTTGAATAGTATTGATCAATTAACAAAGTTCTGAGGCTTTTTCTCGCTACAAAAAGAGCATTAAGCACTTTGTTTTTGAAGATCTTTAATAGGAATGGTTTATAAAATGATGTTCTGGAATTTTTAAGCATTTTGATAACTACATCCCTATTTTTTAAATCTCTCTAGTGACTGGTAACTGACCACAATACCTTTGCTGTTTCTGATGGATGTTCAAGACTATAGTCAGTAACTGGATAGCATGTTCTGTAGAGTGAAGATTACCCCCTTTTAGGTCATTGTCTGAAATCACTCACATAAGACAATAGTTCAGTCTGAAATGAATGAAAAGTGACTTCTGTTGTATATTCCATATATGGATAAGAACCTGTAAACTGCAAAATATACACATGAAACCAACACAAATGGAAGCTTGTGATCACTTCAGATTACTCATTGTCCTCTAAACAGAACGTACACTGGCTTATGTTTGAGTCTAACAAACTTGGCTTGAGGGCTTCCCTGGTGGCACAGTGGTTGAGAGTCTGCCTGCCGATGCAGGAGACGCGGGTTCGTGCCCCGGTCCGGGAAGATCCCACATGCCGCGGAGCGGCTGGGCCCGTGAGCCATGGCCGCTGAGCCTGCGCGTCCGGAGCCTGTGCACCGCAATGGGAGAGGCCACAACAGTGAGAGGCCCGCGTACCGGAAAAAACAAAAACAAAAACAAAAAAAACTTGGCTTGAGTCTAACAAGCTGACTTTTTAAATTCTCTAAATGCTATTTAATACACCCACGGAGTAATTTACTGCCATTTTTCATAGTTAAAGCAACCTCTGAAGGTTGGTGACTAACAATAAGGAAGTAATTTAAATAGGAGACAATTGGAATGTGAGCCTTTTGTGAATCTTCATTCCAGAAGAGTATATGGGACATTTGATCTGTAGCCATTTTGGCTGAAAATGTTACAAATTAGTTTTTATATTTTGGGTGAAGAAAGCCAACATCGAGTCTTTAAAGAACTTCTCCTAGATTCACAGCATAACAAATGTTCAAGGCCTATTCCCTGTTTTCTATCAAATGTTTGTTTCTTCTACAAGGATAGAATCTTCTTTCCTGGGCACAGTAATGATAGCCAGAGCACAGAAAACCTCCAAATAGGTTGGAAGACACTTCCTAACTCCTTGGACGTCTGCTGCCTAATTCAGAGACTCATTCTACCAGCCAAGGAAAAGTGGTGCTTCCCTGAGAGCCTGCCCTGGGCTCTGCGGATCACAAACGCACACTAAAATAATTTATACATTAACACACAGCGGTGGCTCCTTGCTGGGGATTTGTCCATGACTCACACCATTCCAGGTCCCTGGAAACACTTCTTTACGGCTCTTATTCTGTATCTTTGAAACAGGATTCAATTTCGTTTGAATGCTGTAGTGGTTTGTGAGATGTGCCTCTGCTCTGCTCCAAGATGGGTAAAGCTTGGAGGTGCAGGGAGGAATTAGACAGCCGAGCAGTTTGGTGAGGAATAAACACATGAATTACATGTGGATTTCTTCCTCTGAGATTGCATACAGATGCAGTAGATCCTTGTACATATAACAAAGTACCAGCAAATTAATAGTAACATATCAGATTCCAAATCCACATAGGAGACAGGGAAGAGCAGAATTCACACTGAAGAAAATGAAACCGGTAGCATGGAAGGCAAATTTGGAAAGCTGCCCAAGGATGGAGAAGAAAATGACAAGGCGATGGAAATCTCTAGAGAGAGACAAGTAGCCCTGCGAGACATAGAACATAGACATGATTCGTACTCCAGAATATTTTTTTAATGAAAAGGGAAGGAAAATCAAGAGGAAAAATTTCTTGAGCTAAAAAAAAGACCTACAATATTTGGTTGAAAGAATTCACTGCGTTGTCTGCAAAAACCAAGAAAACATTTACTACACCTAAATATATCCTGGCCAAAAAGATTTAAAAATAATGACCAGAGGGGGGGGAAATTTCCTATAAACATTGGGCAGAACTGAAGGTGGAGGGAACACAAATGCAAAAAACAAGAATTAAAGTCATCATGGACTTCTGGATAACAAATGCCAAGACAATAGCTAGAGTTCTCTGGAAAAGAGGCTGTGATCCACCACTTGCTTCCAGGGCCAAGTTATCTTTCATGTGTGGACTCAACAGAAAGACATTTCCATACACACAGGGACTCTGAAAAGACATCGCTTTGTGCCCTTTTATGAAAATAAAACTACGTGTGAGACCATCAACATTCAAAATTCACCACTGGCCACTGGGACGATCAAGGCAGAGAGGCCCTAATGCTCTGCCTCACATCGTGGTCAAGGGCTCAGAAATGAAGTCCCTCAGTCTGATTTCAATTCCTGACTCACATACTAGCTTTCAGCCTCTATAAATCTAGTTTCCCATCTGTAGAGTGGGGATGGTAGTATCTCCAGAAAATTGTTGTAAGGCTTTAGTGTATGTAAAACATTGATTATAGAGCCTATCAGCTATGGAGTACTCAGTAGGTGTTCAATGACATTGTTATTGTCTCCATTCATGTATAATATTTAAGACTAAAGAGAATTTGGAAAGGAATAGATACATGTATATATATAACTGAATCGCTTAGCTATACACCTGAAACTAACACAACATTGTTAATCAGTTATGCTCCAATACACAATAAAGATTAAAATAAATAACTAAATAAGTAAATAGCAAAAACCAACCAAACAAACAAACAAAAAAGACTAAAATTAATTGGCCAGCCATTTGAAGGAGCCACTTAAATATATGCCAATCTCTTCCATGTTTTATGTATGGAGACCTATCTTTTTACTTCTGAAAAGTACACTTGAATGATCTCCTCTTATATGAATATTTATATACATGCATGTATATTTTGTGTATTATTGTAAGTATTATTACTTATTATTATTGTAAGTATTATTATGTAAATATAGGCAAAGGAATAGGATGTAGCAGACCTCTTATTAACTAATCAATGTCTATATCAACTGGTCACAAAACTAACCACTGAGGAAGAAGTGGATCACCTCTTTATGGAGTGGGCCCAGGGCCATCCCAACATGTACTCTCTGATAACTGACGCTTCTGTAAGCTGTTAAGGTAGACCAAGGTAGCCTCAATCAAGATCCTCGCAAATTGACAAAAAAAGGCAATAAAAATGATGGAATGTAATCCCCATGTTTGTCTATGCTGGTGATTCAGAGTCAATAGAAAAGCTAAGTGTTGAATGATTATCTTTGGAGCCCCACGAGGGGTACCACCTGGCTAGTGCAGGAACCTGGACCAGCAATTAGTTCCCTGCCACGATGGATGGGAGTGGCCTAGGGAGACAGGCCAATCCCCAAAAGGACACTGTCTTAAAAAAAATAAACAGTAGTTGCTGACGCCTGGAAATAAGAATGATCTATTGCTTTGGAAACCTCAGCACAAGAAAGACACTGGAAGCTTGAGAGTAACCGGAAGAAAAGAGGATGAGACCACATGTGTACACACCTAGAGTTGATGAATCAAGTCATACAAGTTAAAAGTGTTTGTGAAATTAACAAATACATGATAAATGTCATGAGAGTTAATGTGTCCCCACCATCCACAGCTCTTCCAGAGAAGGGTCCTGGCTAGTTTTCTTAGTTTAATAAAATCATGCCTCCAATTTATACAGTCCCCACAGTTTAATTAAACCTGACTTCTTGCCAAGACTTTGTGTTTTCCAGAGCGTCACTCTTTTTAAAATGTTGTGAGCATAACACCCACTTAAAAAACAATTACAATGCACTTCCTAACATAAACCCAAACATAGTATATTAATATACCAATACTACTGATTCAGAGTTCAAGGATAATATTCTTCTTGTCTGCAATGGATTACCTGTGTTTTGAGTCCTTTCTGAAAACCTGTCACAACTCAATTACACCCATTACATCCTGGAAAACCTCCCACCAGGTTCTTTGTAATCCATTAAACATCGAGTCAGAAGAACTCCCAAATCCATTAAAAATAGCATTAGACTTTACCAAAACTGAAATACAGTTTTCTTCAAATTCGGAAACAGAATTGCTGAGAAAATCAATTACTGGAATTTTCTTGTTCTTCTGTGATGAAAAATGTAAATATAAGCCAATCCTGAGTGAAATTGTTAAACAGGCAAAGTATCTTCAAGACTTTTCCATTTTCAGGCACTCAATGTTTTCATGGCGTCTAGTCTTCCCCCATCGCTAAGAGAAGAATTTGTCAATTTATTCATACCAAGGTGTTGTGAATTGACATTTAGATAACCTCAGAATTGAAATATGCGTCAGAGGCCATCCAGCCCAGACTTCTACCTAATATAACAATCTGTTCTTCAATACCCTGGAAAAGCAAACACCTCTGTCACTTCCAAGGATCAACTCACTCCCCATCCCACTGCCCGGCGAGCTCTCTCAGAAAGCTCTGACCTCCTATGGGTCAAAGTCACCTTCTTTAACTCTCATCCGTTACCCACCCTTTGACTCCACAGGTCCAGCCTTATGTGTGACAGCTCTCCAGGTATTTGAAGAAAGTTCATATGAAAGTTATGTGATTCTTTCACTGACTTAATTAACTCCAGTAATTTCAACTTTTCCTCTTAGGCCATGGTTTCCGGACAACTACCAACTTGATCACTCTTACTTGAATGTTTCTTAATTTGTAAATATTCTTCTCCAAGTATGTCACTCAGTAAAGCTTCATTCTGATAACAGTTTCTGGAGAGGTGTCACAGTATTTTTAGAAAGAGCTCAGACATCGAAACCATACGGACGCTCCTAGTTTTGAATCCAGGTCTTACACTTACCAGTTGCATGACCTTGCACAAGTTACATAACCTCCTTGTTTTCTCATCTGTAAAAGGGAAATTGTGCCACCTGATAAAATATAGTGAGGGGCTTCCCTGGTGGCGCAGTGGTTGAGAGTCCGCCTGCCGATGCAGGGGACGCGGGTTCGTGCCCCGGTCCGGGAAGATCCCACATGCCGCGGAGCGGCTGGGCCCGTGAGCCATGGCCACTGAGCCTGCGCGTCTGGAGCCTGTGCTCTGCAACGGGAGAGGCCACGACAGTGAGAGGCCTGCATACCGCAAAAAAAAAAAAAAAAAAAAAAAAATATAGTGAGAACTAGAGAGAATCAGAATGGCATCAAAGCATAGCCCCCAGCACAGGGTGGTAAACCCTCAATTAATGACAAGTATCATTATTACATATCATTTTTGCATACTAAAAAAGGGTGACATCAAAAGATTACTAAGTTGTCATATATCCAGATGGGTATGTGAATATTCTTGAAGCAGGAAACTGAGTTTGTACATCCCCCAAGGATGACTTCTCTGTTTTCAGTATTATTTGTCCTGGCTCTAATTGAAGGATACAGATGAATCCATTGTTTTTTAGTAAAGTGACACTTTCTATATGTCAAGTATTTCAACTCTGGGAATTGAACAGTAAAGTTTTCCAAAATCCCAAAGTAGTACTTGGGTTTTTTAATTTTATTTGAAATATATGATATCCCAGGTCATAAATTCTCTCAATCATCAACTAGTTCTGCCCACAGGTACTATGGGAGAGATTTGTGTTCTTGCTGACACTAAATCTACACCAAACATCTCTTACCTTTGCTATAGAAATTACCATGAACATGGAACAATTTAGGAGTTCCACTTCTAAGTGTTCCACGATAGGGCTAGTGTCCAGAGAAAAGAGTCAGAGAGAGAAAGAGAGAGAGAGAGAAAGGCACAGCACCATTTGATCTGCTCACGCAGTGGAGATTAAGAGCCCTCCCATACCCATACTGGTCCCTGCACAGGTGGCCTCTGTGAGACCATGATAGATCTAAAACGGCATTGAAATTGAGTCAACTGGATTTTTAAACCTGACGTGCTCTGGAATGCAAATGGATCTCGTTTCAAACTTGATAGGAAAAATCTGACCTTAAAAACCTCTTCCTTTTCTAATTTTCCCATCTTGGGATCTGCTGGTTTAGAGTTCTGAGGGCAAATGGGATGTAGAGGAGGGATCCTAAGGTTGTGAAATCCAGAGAGCTAGTCCCGGCGTACACAAGAGAGAGTAATCGCTTGGAAGGGGCTGGAATGATGGCTGGATCCGTGCAGACAGTCAGAATCATGTCCACTGGCTCCAGTTCCATTCCCAGGGAAACCAGAGGTGCCTACCACCACCAGACGTCAAGGCTTCTGAAATTTCTCACAGACATTATCTTAACATGTCTCTGAAAATACTTAGCAAACCTCCCAGCAAGCAAGACTTGAGAACTTATTAAGAAATATGAGTGAAAAGAGCAGAGTCATAGAAATGCTGTGGACTTCAGGGAGGATCTCAAGCAGAAGAAGAGAAGGTGACAGAGAGGACAGTGACCAAGAAACCAATCTCCTTCCCAAAAGAGGACGTTACCGCAAATAATTCATATCTAGTTGGCACGTGAGGGTTTCCAAAGTCCTTTTCCACTCCTAATTTCATTTGAGGCTCACAAAGTACAATGGGGCACAGCCCGCAGGGTACTTTCATGAATGAAATAAAGGAGCCATCACGGTGGGGTTCAAGCAGACAGGGGTTCCTTCTGCGTAAAATCAGGGAGGAAGGGGGCCTGGGAAGGCTTTACAGAGATGGCGCCCAGAAGAAAAGGTCTATGTTTAAGAAGTCCTGGGTGACTTCCAAGGGCACAATAGTTATGTTCCAGAGTCTGCAATGAGACCCTGGCACTGAGAGCTTAGGTCTGCCTCCTACTGGTTTTGCAAACCAGGATGCGTCTGTACAATACCAATCACAGTAGGGTCCAGCCTTTCCTAATGCTCGCGGTGCTCTGAGCTCCCAATCTGCCCCTTCCCCCTCACACCAAGCCGTGTCCTATTTAAGACTCAGGCTACAGATAAACTCAGAGCCACATGCTGGGCATAGAGGACCAGCCCCTCCCTCTGTCTGGAGAACCAGAGCCGCTACAATGAGGCCTCACGCATCTCATGAACAACTGGACAGGATTCATGTGTCTCTAAGCTTCAGGTAAGACTTCATTCATTGGCTTAAAACTTATTTATGCCCTTCATGCATGCATTTTGAGCAGATTAGAAAACACCGGTACGTATCATGTTTTTCAAAAGGAGCCATTAAATATCATGAGAAAATATATGCAGGGTAGGATAAATGTTAGTATGTGGAGGGAATTGCTCATCGCTTCCCATCCCGGTTGCCCTACAATTGCTTCTTGTATTTGCTTTATTCTTATCAATAAAAATATTTGGGAAAATTTTTTACCACATCACTCATTTCTCAATTGTTTCTAGGTATTCTCTAAAAATAGCCCAATTTAATTCCTAGGAGTCAGCTTGTTGAATCAAAGGGTTTGTACGTATTTAATTTTATGAAACACTGACAAAGTCTTTCTCAAAAATGTAAGATAATAATGTTTAAGAACTCTCTTCCCCACATTTTTGCCACCACTGGGTGTTATAACTATTTTTAACTTCTGCCAACACAATGGGTGAAAATTGGTATTTTGCTTCTTTATTTTCATTTTTTTTATGTTTTTTGTTTGCATGTGCATTTCCCTAACTACTGATGACATGAATGTCTTCATACACGTGTTGGTCCTTTGCATTTTTTTCGCTATAACAAGTCCTATCCTTTTACCTAGATGTATGTGGAATCATTCGTCTTTTTCCTGTTCATTTGCTTATTTTTCCCTATAAAAACAAAAGTCCCAGCCCATGAATTTACATGAATAAGTTTGCTCCTTTCAGCACTATTGGTAATGATGGCAAACCAGGAGCAACCTGAAGAGCCATCAGTCGGGTTATATTGTTTAAGTTACGACGCACACGTCTGAAATGCTTTTGGGGCCTTCAAAGATTAAGGTAGATTGATACATACTTACTTGGAAGGACTCCATGATAAAATTGTGGGAAAACCTACTAATTTTAGAATGTCACACACAGAATGTTTTGTAAAACAAAAAAACAAAAAATATCTGGACATGTTTGTACATAATGTAATACGCAAAGGAAGGAAAAGTACACAGCAATTGTTACCAAGTCACTACAAGGGGTTAACACTGGAAAAGGAAAGAAGGAGATAATTTGTTTCAATTTACACCTACAACAGCTTGTGAAGTCCCTAAAATGAGCACATATTATTTTGTAAGTCAAATGACTGAAATAAATTTTAGATTATAACATAATTAAAACATAGAATTGTGAAAGTTTTAGTATAAGTTTTCTGTACTTATATATGTTTTATGAGAAAGAAAAAATTGAGTGTAGAGATAGAAAATAGTGTATTTTCAACTACACTGAAATACTTTCCATCAGAAAAGGAAACCTCCTTCCACTGACAATGGACCATTTATGGGGAAATATGAGAAAACTAGTTTCACAAGATGAGCATGTTTAGAACATCGAAACATTTTTTAAATACAAAGACAAGTATTGATCCATCACAGACAGGTATATTTTAGCACCATGGCATTGCAAAAAAATAACTAAAGATTTGCCAGCGAGATAAACTCTCTGATGGGAAAGTCAAATGTCATTAGTTAATAATACCAAAGGAGTTAATTTTTTAAGACATTCAAATGATTAGTATTATCGTGACAGAGGATCCAAAGAGCCTGGAGTTTCCTCATACAAGTTTCAATCTTCAAAAATTGAACTCCCTTAAATTTGTTTATGTAATCCTGGTTTGGTATGGAATTTTCTATATTAATCATCAATATTGTTTTGATGAGGATCTGTATATGAGATGGGTCTTATAGGATCTGATAGGCTCAATTACCATCCATTGTATGTCCTGTTCAGAGCCCCCAACCCACCCCCTCCACCCTACCTCACCCCCTGCCTCCTTCTCTCTCTCTCTCTCTCTCTCTCTCATCTCTCTCTTTCTCTGGTCCCAGAGTCCACACTACCCATCAGAGACTATCTCACCAGCACCTCCCACTCAGCAACCGAACCCTTCATCCTCTCTCCACACCTGCTGTTCCCCCCACGTAGCTCTCCTCCTCCGTGAAAGAGCAAGTTGGGGTATTTTATTGCATCATTATATAGCAAAAATAAATAAATCTCCTAGGAAAGTGTGAAATGAAACGTAATACAAAGCTATGATTTTATAGGAGATTAACACCATGATTAATTGGACATCCGTTGCACCACAGCTGCACAAGCCAGAGTCAGCCCCTCTGACCTGACCTTCCCTGGCTCTCCGCCCCAACATCCAGTCCATTGCCAAGTCTTGCCCTTGCGACCTCCCAAATACCGCTCCATCCCACCCACCCATATGCCTCTCCACCGTGGCGTGCACAGGACACTGTCACATCCTAGGTAACTCTCCCTTGTGTGGTCTGGGCTTCCTCTAAACCACGGCCCTCATTGCGCTCGGTGACCATTCCATGCACTAGTTCTCTTCCTCCCTGATAATCTCGTCCTTCGGTTCTGTCCTCCCAACATAGATTCTCTCCCACCTCCAGAAATCGCAAGGTTTCTCCTCTGCCCCCAACAGCCTTCTTTCCCTTAGCTAACTCCTGTCTCTCTTCAGGTCTGGGCTTAGATGTGACTTCCTTCCTGGCCCCTTAGGACCAGCTACATGCTCCCCAGCTGCCCTGCAGTCAGCCCTCCCCATGCGTTTCCCCTTGAGGAAATTGTACTTGAAATTCCTCCTAAACTGTGATTTCCTCCAGGCAGGGGCTGGGTCTTGTTTACTGTTGGACTCTACACAAGACATAGGAGGAACTCTAGAAAAGTTGGTTAAACTGAAGGAAAATTTACCAGAATATCCGGAGTTACTTGTACAATATTCTTTACACACAGAGGTGAAGCTTATGCCATATTATTGGTAAGACACATGCTTTGCAATGATGCCTTCATGAGCTCATGACTTGGGTCAGGTTTAATTCTATGACTATGGAACAGGACAGATCCATGGGTGCCTCCTGACTGGCGCTGACACCGGATTCTATTAGCATACGGAAGATAACCGCAACATCTAATACTTGTGCATTGCTTTACAGTTTACAAAGTCCTTTCAAATCCACCATCCTAATTAATTTTACCAACGTCGTGTTCCTCTAATTGTTCATTAGAGCGCCAGCGGTGCTGTAGCCTCATCTTTTTCCTCGATCGTTTCATTTTCCTCCTGACTTACCTCTCTGCCTCTAGCCCGAGGCCCTCTCATTCACTCTCCTCTCTGTTGCTGAAGCGATTTTTCAAAACCAAAAATCTTGGCATGTCACAATCTGCTTTACTACCCTTCAGTGGTTCCAGCGCTCCAAAGAGCTGACCCCAGTGTGCGATGCTTGTGATAATATGGCCTCCCTCTTTCTCTGGGTGCAGCTCCCACTGTCCACTTCGCAAGCTCCCTGACCCCTGCATCCCGCACTCCAGCCACATCAAGCCATTAATCGTTTGCGAGTGCATCAGGCTGCTTCCTGCTTTCATCTGTTTTCGGACTTCTCTTTGTTTGAACTGCACTCTCCTGCTCAATGACCATGGGCAACTCCTACTGACCCTCCAGAACCCTCCTGCCCTGTAAAGGCCACTTTTCTCTCCAAGACCATCCCCAGTAGAACCGCCCTGGTGCTTTGTCTTCACTTGTTGTATTGTGTCGTGGCCATGCGTCTACACATCTGTCATTCCTTTCCAGCTAAGAAATGCTAGAGGACCATTCGGGTTTTATTTTCCCAGGCACACTGTAGGTGTGTTGATTACACGAATGAATGAATGAACACATCAGTCATCAGAAGTAGCAGAAACTCAAACCTGTTAGAATTTTTCCAACCACGTTATAAAGGCACTGACTCTAGACACTGGCTCAAAGTTTTCACTTGGTTTTGATTAAGGCCAGAGGCCCAGTGGCAGGACCATCTAAAGAAAAATCCTAAAAGTCATTAATCTCCCTGAGAAATCCTAATTTTTCCTGCCAGTTGTTTTACTAAGTCTTACGAGTATTCACCAGTCTGGCCCATTAAAAATTATAAAGACCCTTACAAGCTGAATACTGTTCTAACTTGTCCTAAAGCACTGAAGTTACCATATAAGACGCCATGGAAAGTCCACCATTAAACAAAGTGATACACGAACAGGAGGAAAATTACAAAGTGAGGCCAAGAATTGATCTGAGGAATAAAAGGTGCATTTGCCTCAGAATTCAAGACACTTCTTAAAAGGAAAAAAAAAAAACCTCCCACACAGAGCTCCATCAGCTAACCTTGCTGATGAATTTGTTTTCAACAGCCTTGGTACCAAGGGCAGAGTTAATGTCTATCTAGGAATTTAACATGACAGGGAGAGGGTGGGGAAAAACAGAAGCTCCTCGCTGTATGCTTCAGCTGACACAGCTTTCCAGAAATTCCATTCGATGGAGAGGAAAATCAATTGGAGCTTCCCCCATGGTGAATGGTATCGTGATTCTGACAGGACACGTCCACAGGAAAGAGAAAAGTACACACCTTGAGACTTGCTCTCTGCCCACAAACTCTGAGTCTTAACATCCCGTGGCAACTCATTTGGTTTAACAAACTACAGCAACTTATTCAAATGTCTAAGACGCTGCTAAGTCAAATGAGATGATTTGACTGGAATGACGAGTTCTCACTGCTCTACAATTTAAGAGAGGGTTTACGCTACTTTCCACTGGACCCAGTGCATTCCAGAGTCTGCCCCCAACTGTGCTAATGGTGTGACCGTAAAGCTTATATAACATTTGCTCTTTCAAAGTCCCGTTGCATTTAAAGGGAGAGTCAAGCCATCGAAAATGTGTTTCACCTGATTAGTTTATCTGGGAGGAGGTTTCTACCTTTTTATATAATAATACATTAATCACTGTCAATATGTGTTATTACGCAGACATAGGAGATTTTCTATAAACTCATTATAAGAAAGTTTTGTATTCACATCAAATTATTTTATCCTATAGCTATTATCGTTACCTAGGAGAAGGAGAGAGGGATGTTCAGGGCTAAGATATCAAGGTTTACGAAATCTTTCCATACTTCAAAACAGGTTTCTATTTCAGTAGGAAAAATTTTTTTTAAACAGACAAGAAAATAATTTAATATCAACAGTGAGTCAAGGCTCATCTATTGTCTAAACTCTCAACCTAGAGAGTGCAGCCTAGAATCTATGATTTGGGGCTCAGCTGACTTACAAAAGCTTCATACAGAAACCAAGGTCATTTCCTCTTTGCCTACTATGCAAGAATATCAATGATAACCCATCTCTGCCCAACTCAACTACAGAGCAGAAGTGTATCCCGCCATGTTTGCAGCCCTGAGTGCACCGTGTGTCCCAGTGGCAGCAGAGAACAGGCGAGAATAAAAACATGGGACTTCCACATGAGAAAGAGGCAACTGGGAAACAGACATCTCCCTAATATGATTCATATTTTCCTTCTATAATTTAATTCAGTGAGTTAATTCAACAATGAGATGGCAAAACCAGAACCTGTTTATGAAATACTACGTGTAAGAATTTAGTAAAATATTTGGTAGGATAACTAGGTAAGTAGCTAAACATATCTTTTTAGTAAATTATACATATATTCACACATTACCTAATAAAATATAAAATATACTGGAAGGTGATCCTATAATAGGGGATGTTTGAACTCTTCTTTCCTTTTCTTTTTAAATGCTTCTCCTGCATGAGATGCACCTGTTATCATACATAAAGAAAATATGCTTTTTCATTCCTGGTGTACGTCAGTTACTCATATTAAATATAAATCTATTAGAATGGAAAATACAATCTGAATAGCATTTTTGTCACCTATGAATGAATTGCAAATTTAAAACTATATGCTATTGTACTACAACACGTGGAAGTATTTAGTATGCTAGCCTAGTATTTTTTAAGTCCTTACAGTAAAAATCATTTTACTCAGTGCAAAAAATTTGCAGTGGAGTCTACATAACTATAATTATTCATGCAAAATACTTCACACAGCTTCTTACAAAAACAAAGTGATTAAAAGGCTGCCATTGTGGGGGGAAAGAAAAATATGTTTATAAGCTTAGTCATTTGGTTAAGATCAAAATGTATACAAATTCCAGACTTAAAAATGAAAATTTTGATTTAGTGAAGTCGAAGCTTTGAATCGTGTCAGACTGATGCTCCTTAAAATTTAAGACACATTTTTTCCAAAAATCAGTATCAGAGAAACTCCCATCACCTTCTTCTCCCATCACACACTTACTCTCCAAAGAGCAGAGCTTTCAAGCTTGTCATAATTCACTTCCAGCCCAAGACGCTCTTGAATGTAGCACTGACTGGCATTACTAAATCTATCAGGAGTTGCATTTAGAATGCTTAGTTTCTAGCAGGTAATATATTACCAGGTATTCTTTCACCCAGACCAGACCCCCCCAGGTGATTCTGACATAAATCCCACCAAGCTTTCCAACCATCACTGGTTCTCCAAATGTGGTCCCTAGACCAGCAGCAGCAACATCACCTGGGACACTGTGGGAAATGCAGACTCTCCGTTTCTACCCAGACATATTGAATCAAAAATTCTGGAGGTGGGTCCCAGCAACCTGGGTTTTAACATGCCATCCATGTGATTCTGCTGTGCTAAAATTGGAGACCCACTGCTCTACATCATATAACAACCTGCGTAGGTCCTCAGAATGAAGTTGGGATGAAGGATGAGCTATAGAAGGTACCTTCGATTTGGTTAAAAAATTCGAGGTTTTGGTTTCAAGGTAGTCACAGCTGTTTGAAGCCGATTCCCTCCTTATAGAAAAGAACTAATGAAATGGTACTGGTTTGCCCAAAGCCCACACCAGTTGGTATTCCCATGACCCATATAACCCTACTCTGTCCTTAATGTCTCATTCTCATCTAGAAAAGAGGCCTTTTCGGGGCTAGGCACTACTTACCTGTTTCTCTCCTTTCTCCAGTCACATACGCCAGCACAGAGAAAGCTTCTGCGGGTTGGTTGGTTGGTGTAATTTAGCCTGTCTTTCTAACTCCGGGGAGAAAACGGGCCTCCTCAGTTTATCTTCTTCTGCAGACACAAGAGACATCGGGGCCTGACATAAACCTACCTCTACAATCCCTATCCCACCCCCTTCTCCTCCATGACTCTCCAGACCCAAATGTCCCTTGAATGTGGCAAAATCCTCCCCCCCAGACACTTAGTACTCACTTCCATTTTTCCAGATACGTTTCCACGTATGAGTAGAAATACTGTCATCTTGACATAAAAACGGCAATCACTTGGATATGAGTGTGGGTTCACGTAGAAGACAGAGGAGGAATGTTTTTCTATGAATGGACCTGTAAGGGGAGCCTAGGTGGCAGACTTCATCCTCAGGGATCTCCTGCAGGACTTTCTCTTCATTACCCCTTCTCACTGACGGGCCAGGTCATCCCTTGTGGACACAGAGACGAAGTCTGTGAAAGCTGCTCTAGACAGAAAGGTTCAGAGACATACATGAAGAGCCTGTTTCTCCAGTCCTAAGATTAAATAAATGATGGTAGCCCAGAGAGAAAAGGAGGAAGAGAAGCATGGGAGCAAAGGAGGCAGCAGGATCGCCTTGAAGCTGGGAGGGAGCAGACCCTCAATGAGGCCCAGGTGGAACATGCGAGCAGATGCCCTCCAGGGCCGACTGTGCCCTTTCTCCCATCAGGGAGACCCTAACTCCCAAAGAGACATGAAGGGCAGAGACACAAAGGGCAGCCCCATTGGGACTAACTTTCGCCACAAGAATTCCACCAACCACAGCCCCCGTACACACCCTCACCAAGTTCTTGATTGACCATCTATCCATCGGGCACTTGGAAGCATGTCCAGAACTTGGACCCTTTCTTTCTCTAGATCTAAAATCCTTCAAAACAATTTCCAACAGCTAATATTTTCAGGCCACACAGAAGATATGTGATTTTTTTTTAATTCAAGAATTCTTCATTAATATCATAAATTTAAGCATCTATTAATAAATCACATGTGCAGATGTAACAGTATTTGAGAAATTGCCACTATCTGAAGCAACAGGACCCTCTCCTCAAGTTATAATAATCTGACAAAATAAGAGGCTCATAATAAATGCAATTAAAAATAGGATTGTCGGGCTTCCCTGGTGGCGCAGTGGTTGAGAGTCCGCCTGCCGAAGCGGGGGACACGGGTTCGTGCCCCGGTCCGGGAAGATCCCACATGCCGCGGAGCGGCTGGGCCCGCGAGCCATGGCCGCTGAGCCTGCGCGTCGGGTGCCTGTGCTCCGTAACGCGAGAGGCCACAGCAGTGAGAGGACCACGTACCGGAAAAAAAAAAAAAGGATTGTCGTTACGTATTTTTAAAAATAATCAAAATACCTACCTTGAAGTTATGTTCTCTTATCACTGGACATGCTCCAGAATTTACTGTCAGATACAGAGTGATATTTTTTAAATATTTCAGTGTGTGGCCGGGAAAACATTGTCTCATTCTTTCAAAGTCATGCAAGACCAAAGATGCTGAACTTAAGGCAAATTGATCTAGTTTCATCTGTTGGCCCCAAACTCCTGAAATCAAGGCTGCTCTTGTTGGCCCAGACTTGATTTCCCATCAGCCACTCAACTCACAACAGCTTGTATTTTGAGAGCTTTTACTTCATCGTGGTGCTTTGTTAGTATCCACCCTCCGCTTCTCTGGAACATGACTTTGCCTTTGCTAAGAGTTACACAAGCTGAGTCTGTATTTTAACCAGAATGTGTGATTCTGTGCTCCGCTTCATCCCCATCTGATCCACAGCACTTCACAGGCGTGTTGCAAAGGAGAATTCCTGCTGAGGGGATCGGGTCTAAAATTACCTTCAAAAACTCTTTAAAAACTAAGATTTTTATGAGCCACCGAATGCATGAAGAGTCGAGAAGACCCATTCGATTGCTGGTGATATGGACAGACTGCGTCCAGGTACCACTCCTCATAAAGTTGCAGAGAGCCAAGCGGGGGAGTGTTCCCTGAAAACACGTGGGTAAAGTCATTCCCTAAAGGATCAGCTGTATCTGGAAACCATAAAGAAAAGCCAGGCATCAAACTCACATCTGTGGCAACTCCAAAGATTAACTCTGTCATCATTGCCCTCTTTAAATATGAATAAAAATACAAAGCATGGCTGATATTCATTTTGCCTTATAGAGGCCTAGGGAAGATGAGATATATCTTGTTTCTTATTATACATCAATGTTTTTAACATGACTTGCAGTATTGGATTACCTCATTCTTGAAAACATGCAAATGTCTGCCAATGACTAAAACATTTTCCAATTTAAACGTTGTACAAATATTTATGAATAACCACGAAAAATAATAATTTCGAAATTGAGGCTGCCTTCTGGTTGGTCCCATGGAAATAACACACTGACGTTAATCGTGCTGTGAAGGACCCTAAACACAATAGATATTTGAATTTACAGTAGCAGCTCAATAGCTGTGCGATTCAAGAACATAGTTTTAATATAATTTTGTTTTCTTTTAGATTCTCCAGAGGTATTTCCGCACCACAACTTATGCTTTAAAAAACCCCGAAGTTGTCATGATACATACCGGAGTCGTGAGGCACCTCCCACCTGGGGGTTTCCGATACGTTTTGCTGCATATTACCATGTCTCTTCAATGAACAAAAATTCATTTGATTTTCCTTATCAGATCCTGAATGTCTACAGAAGTGGGGTGGGGTGGCCTGGGGGGAGCCTTTATATATTCCTGCCCAACAGAGCAAAGTACAAGTTTTATCTTGAGCAAAATTCCACTCTGCCTTACCCACCACACCCCCAAATTTTAAACAAACGTGTGAGGTTTATCCATGAATCTCCAGCTAAACATACAAGGCATAATCGTCATTCCTAGGCAGCCAACTGATGAAATTGCTCTAGAGTTTATTTGCCTTGCTCTTATTCTGCTTAAATAGGACTGAGTATGTCAGTTCCTTCTCGCTTCCTAATCTAGAATGCTGAAAAACAGTTTCTGGGGCAGTCAAATCCGTTCAGCGTAAAACTACTGACAGCCGGAGAACGGTGTACAATCCAACTACTTCAGCCATTAACAGAAGTTGTCCTACCAATACGCAGAACCATGGACCAAGATAACATATTTGACTCTTTACCAGGGTAACCGTTGTCATAATGAAGATAACACATGTTTTCTGTAATGGACACAACCTTAGCCAGAGCAGAACTGAGCTGGGTGGGTGTAATTACCCCACTTACATTCCCCCGACTTCCTTACAAAAATCACACATTCTGGTTAAAATACAGACTCAGCTTGTGTGACTGTATATATCCCACATTTTCTGTAATCAGCCAGCATATCGTATTTTGAGTGATCAGAAGTATTGGCAAGCAAAGGATTTCATTTTTCTGGGCATTTATATCCATTTCTGATCACAGAAATAGAATTTTTAGAAAGCGCTGTCCAAAATCGTACTGTTAAAGAACACCTATAGAAAGGAGCTATTTCTACACAATCAGTTTGGTCACTGGGGTCAGTTTTTTGCATGTAACAACATGAAAACAATTTTGATAGTGCCTTGGAAAATATCACAAACAGGCAACGAATTCATAAACACACAAACCTTTTCTAATATTCTTTTCTATTGTCATGTAGTAGGCACTCTTATGTTTTCTCCAAACCAATTTTGTATCAAATATTTCAAAAAAAATATTCTAAACCTCCAGAAAATACCTCAGATGCTTTTATTTAAAACCAGCTTGGCCACTAGGGAACCGTTACTTTATAGTGGCTATTGTCAAATAGAAATTTGAATGACCTTGGTACCCATTTCAGGAGATTCCATAATAGTCAGATACACATGACTTTCCAAAGTTAGTTTACTTTGGATTACAGCTTGATTCCCCAAAGGTTTGGATATTTAACAAGGAATTACTACTGACTTAAACAAGTTTATGAAAGATACCAAATAGGCTGTGTGTGCTCCACACACAAAACACAGTGAAGTATCTGCGATGGCCAACGTTCCAATAAATGTGCGATTCATTTTAGTCTAATTAGCAATGGTTTTCAAAAACGGCTTCATTAATCCTTACACCACCACCTCCCACCTCAACCCAGAACCAGGAAAATCTTCAGCTTGTTTAAGCTTGAAACTTGAGAAAATAATCTTGCACTCTATTGGAACCCCAAATGCAGCTGTACGTATCCCTCTGAGACTTTCACGGGGCTGGTAGACACTTCAGTAAAAGAGTTGTATTAGCATTTAATTTACTTAATTTTGAAGGGATTAGACGAAATGTTAGCATAACGGACAGCCATCCACATTTCACCATCACCAACCTTCTACCAAGAAAATGACTGTGTATTTTGAGAATGGCTTTCTATAGTTAGCAGGTTTTGCAACTTAGGGTTTCGCTGCAAGGAAAAAAAAAGGACGAATACTTTGAGGTTTTTCAGCTAACTAGCTCCTTAAGAAGGAAGCAGTCATAAGCCAAAACCTCAGTGAATCATGTCAACCTGTTTCAAGGCAAATCTGTGTCTTTCTCATTTCTAGCTAAAAAAACTTATTCTTCTCAATTTATTATACAAGTTTTTGTTCATTGCCATGCATCATAGGGGTTACGTACAAAATTAGAATGCATCAGAAAAAAAGAAACCTTCAGGCTGTAACTGAGCATTGAAACAGCTTTTCCGATTTCACTGGCATAGTAAGAAAAGCATTAACCCTTGCAATAAAGCCTTTCAGGTTCAATTTTTCAGGAAGCCAATCGGTCAGAACCCACATGGGTGATATATCTCACACACAAAAAACAATCTTGATGAAATGCATTTTTTACTGATTGCTTCCTATGTACCTAGTACTTTATGTACCAATGTATCATGGACACAGTACTTCCAGAGAGTGTTTCCAGCCAGAAAATTAATTGTGAATCATGAAAGGGGAAAATAAAATCATCCCTCCAAACAAAGAAAATTACCTGCTGGTTTCATACAAATCAGAGCTGGCATTGGAAGCACAGGGTTCTGGCTTTTCTGGAAGCATCCAGTTAAGCTGGCATCTGACGGCGGTGAGCCCATTGCCAACATCAGCTGCACGCCAACCCCATCACTAGTCAGGCTGGCAGCCCTGAAATAAAACAAAGACCAGATTACTGGCCTTGAAAATATCAAGAGGGAGGAACTGCTGCTTAAGAGACATTTAAATAATCTTCTTCTGTTTCTTAACGAGATTACCCCTAAAAGCCCCTGAGAAGCCAGCTCCTTCCTGCCCCATGTTTTGTGCTCTCCTGGTTAGAAAGCTTCATTGAGACCTATTCTTAGCACACCTCTCCTCCAAGTGTAGAAGTTAGACCCCACCAGCTTGGCTTGTCACTCTTAATAAGGATGTTGTCAGACAACCGAAACCCATGCCGAGAGGCTGAGGTGTAATTCACCTCTCATCCAGCCAACAGGAGGGACTTGGCTGGTTGGTATACTCCAGGGCTGAACACAGGTTCCTTTTATTGACCTAGCATTTTCCTTTTATGGGAATGCACATCTTACCCAGCAAACCTATGAAGCAAATTGAAGGTTATTTTCCCCATTTCCAGTTGGAAAAAATTGGGACGGTAAGAGCCAGGTGGTTTGCTGGGAGGTGTTTTTTTGCACTGAACATCACATCTCTACCTGGGAGCTCCAAGCCTTCTCCCGGTACAGTTGCAAATGGGGTCAATTCACACAATGTCTCAATGGCAAGTGCATGAGCGAATCATACATTCTAGTCATATTCAACATCAAGATGGCTGGCACTTCCCGCTTTAGGTTACAAATGTCAACTTAAAAGGGCTACTGGTATACCACTCCATGGAAATAGAGAACTCATCCCCCCAAACCATCTTCATGCAGGATAGAACTCCCCTTCCAAATCCTGGCAACTCTGTTAATTACTTTTAGGATTAACTAAATCCCTATCCTTTTAAATGCCTATCGTTCTACCAAATGATTTCTCAGAAAGAATCTTAAGTAACAGAGACTCTAGACCATTCATGGGAATAGTCATATCACCTCCAAGTTTCCTAACATGTTCTATAGAATACCATAAAGAATTGCTTTTAGGATGATAACACATAACTATAAACCATGAGAATGGAGTTCAGGTCATTTTCTACACACATAACCATAGCCTGTAAAATCCGCTAATGAAAACGCCCCCCTCCGCAAAAAAGATAGAACAGAGATTCTAAAAATATAGAAACATAGATCAAGTCCGCTGTGGGTTATTGAATTTCTAAGATTAATGTTAATCCTCAATTGCTCAGAAACATTGTTTGCCTTTAATTATTATAATATTCTCATTCGATTAAAAAAAATTAGGTGCTATAATTCAAACTTTTAATTAAGCGAATTAGCTTTTGACATTTTCTTGGAAAAAGATGTTCCCAATGTGCCTTTTTCCCTTTACTTGCAATTAAACCTTCCTTAGCACTATTTAAATACTTTGGTAAGAAATATGCAATTTATAGCAATATGCCAACTTTTTTCAGACACTGACGAGGCAGCTATTAACCTCATACATTTTAGGGAGAGGTGGAAACTTGCAATGAATCTGAATGGCTTTTTCATAGCGATGGGTGCAAACAGCACAGCAGTACCTGTAGCAAAATCATCTTTTGATTCTCGATACAAATGCTACTGGCCCTCCTAAAACTGCTGCTCCATTTACTGAGGCGTATCTTGCCATACCTAAGGATGTCTTCACTTTGCTTTCATGTCTCAACCATACATTTCTGCTGCCACATCCTGTTGTTTCTGTTACTTCAAGTTGTCAGAGGAGAAAGTTAACTCTGTCGTGGAACAAAGGCTTCTTTATATTTGTCTGAAGTGTAGCTGAAGGAGCCCTGAGCATTAACTGCAGGAGAAGGATTGCTTTGGCCA
Organism: Phocoena sinus; assembly: GCF_008692025.1. Lineage (NCBI taxonomy): Eukaryota > Metazoa > Chordata > Mammalia > Artiodactyla > Phocoenidae > Phocoena > Phocoena sinus. Next base: position 74,280,709 of record NC_045780.1, read on the forward strand.
TATGTGTTATAAGTCATATGATATCACACTGCCCCTCGTAATTGGTAGGGGACAAACAAAACCGGCCATCAACTGTGGAGAGATCATTAGCAATATAGTCTCACTTCCTCTGTCATTCGAGTGTTGGCTTTTATGTTGGAGCTAATGAGTTTCATTCTTGGAGCTCATCAAAGGTAAGTCTTCGTATTTTAGCAAAAAAAAAAAAAAAAAAACCATCATAATACTTTATTTCTCTTGTGGTAAGTAACCACTCTGACATTTCTCTAATTAAGAAGTTAGACTCCTAGAACATGTTCTGTTTGTCGCCTGGGTACAAAAGCTTCAACAGAATGAGGACGGTTAGTGAGGTGTGGTCTTGAAATAAACATTTTTGCCTCTTGCCCAAGCCTTTCATTGAAACGCCCGTTCCATTTGGGTTACTTGATTCAGTTCAGGAGCACGGAGAACTGATCTGTTATGACTCATAAAATATTTGCTCCTTCAAAAAGAATGAAGGAAATAAAACACAAGCGATGGTGTAGATGTGTATTTGTGCCTATTTGAAATCAAGCTCTTTGATATACAATACCGATCTTATCACCAGGGAAAAGAAAAAACATTTTAAAGAACTCTTTTTTTAAAAAAAAGGTCCCACTTCATTTCATAAAACGTAAAAAACCCTATCTAGTTATTGATCTTTGAAGTCACCTGCTCAGTCAAACATTCTTAGCTGTATATCTCTGGTTTCAAATGTTTGCTTTTGTAATAAAACAATTCTAACCTTATGAGACTGTCAACTCTACAGAATCAGATCAGCTAACTAAAAGCTTTTGCTTTAGCTTTTCAACAATGCAGTAGAAAAAAAAAATGAAAAGGAAGACGAGGACAAGAATCACATGGTATTCAAACGACTCGAATGCATATGGCAAAAGAAAATTAGACTACTGAAGCTATTGAATAAATGGTCTGTGATCTTATCAATTTTCATAAATTAAGCAGGTTGAAACTGGTCAGTGTTTAGCTAGCAAATCTGAGTGACAAAAAAAGAGACTGATGAAAAGTAAAAACCATCAACTCGATTTTATCTGTGGGCAGATTTACCAACCTGTGGGTTAGCAATGCTATCTGATCTCTCGCCCACCAATGGGCCCTTGTATTGTTCTGAAATCCCAGCCACCTGGGGCTACCAGGAAACCTCTTGTCTGTCCCCACTGGACCACACTGGCTATTTACACCAACTGAAAACCATCTCCTCTGGCCAATCACTGCAGTGAAAAGAACGAAGAGAAATTACTTCTCCCAATTCAACACCGTAGGCATGATTCCCCATGTTTTGGTGTATGACACTTCTCTTTTTAAAACATGTCAATTTTTGCACACTTCGTGTCAGGCACTTTGCCAAAGACATATGTATGTATTATCTCATTTAATCATCACAACAACACTATAAGAAAGAAACTACTATAACTTTTATTTTAGAGACGAAGACAGTAATTTCAAATAGAGTAAAATCACACAAATAGTGGATGGGAAAGGGAGGATTAGAACCCATTTGTCTTATTCCAAAGCACTTTTGAAGAGGACATCTATAACTTCGGCCCATTCACAATTTCTTGGCCCTTTCTTCTGGTACCTCCCACTTTCCTTTGGGAAACGATATCTTTCTCCTTCTGTGTGGTAGAACCCATGGTCTCAGAGGTGGCTCATGGCCCAGGCTGGGCTAGCCGGATTCTCCTGGGCATTTGTATGCGGAGCACAGACCTTGGGGCAAGAAGGGAACTGGAGGTTAATCACCAGGTGACTGAACGAAGAGAGTCAAAGAGCCCTTACAGGGAGATCAATGAATTGCTCTGGTGGTCATCTTCTCATGACCTGGTTGTTCACCTCTTCATTCGATTCCAGGAGCCACTCGGGATCTTTCCATTAAACCCCCTTTCTTGTGTTATTCAGCATTGGTTCTGGTACTTGTGAGCAAAGGGTACCTCCCAGAGGCTCTGTCATAAGGATGTTCATAGCACATGTACTAGGTACTTGGTACCCAGGAATAAGGAAGACGTGTTCCAGCTCCTCAAGGAATTCAGAATTTAGATGGAGAGACACACTTGGGTCTAGTCCAAGCTCTCTCAGCTGTATGAAAATATATTATCTGAGCATACTTGAATCAACAGCTAATTCTGCTTAGCAAACTTCAGAGAGAGTTCACAGAGAAAAACTGGTGGTTAATAGAATGTAATAATTATATTCTCCTTAGTACATGAGATCCCCCGGCTGAAATATCATACCTCTTTGTTTGGAGCAGCGATAGAACTTGTTCATTGACTTATATATATTTTTTAATATTCACATGTTGAGCAACTCTTTTTTTCTCTCGGATCTAGTACTATATGAACAGGGAATGTTAAAAATAAATAAATAGCAATAAACAGATAAACCTACCTTCTGGTCTCAAAGAGAGACACACGTGTATCAAATACTTCCAGTGATGTTTTGGGTACCTGGTAGGCTGAGAAGCCATTGTAGAAGGAGAAAAGAGGACAGATTTTACAAGACAGGCCTGAGTTCATGGGCTGAGTATTTAGACAAGCAACCTAAAAATCTCTGAGTCTTGAATTCTTCATTTGTAAAATAAAAATCACAACCCTTGCCCTGTATACTTGTTGAAAGATTCACTGAGAACACCTGCGTCTGTAGGTTAGATGTCTGACAGGTGTCACTGGGCTGAAATCAAGGTGTTGGCAGGACTGGTGTTGGCATTCCTTTCTGGAAGGTCTAGGGGAGAATTTGTTTTCTTGCCTTCTGGTGTGTAGCAACTTTCCACATCCTTGGTTCAAGGCCCCCTTCCATCTTCAAGCCAGCATGGCTGGTCAAATCTTCACAGTGTATTATGCTGACTCTCTCCATTTCTTCTTAGTGCCTCCTCCACTCTGAAGGACGCTTGTGATTGTGGTGGGCCTGCCTAGATAATCCAGGATAATCTAGGATAACCTCTCCATCTCCAGGTCAGCTGATTAGCGACCTTAATTCCATCTGCAATCTTAATTCCCCTTTGCTGTGTAACCCCAAATATGCACACCTTCCATGGAGTATAACATAAACACCTTTTAGGAACTGTTATTCTGTCTACCACAGTAATGAAAAGTATAAACCACAAGCAAGCCGGTACATATTCTAAGAATTATGTTTACCATTGCCAGATTATCTATTTAAGAGTTATCAATATTTAGGAAGCCTGCTTATTTTACCCATGCATGTGTGCTCACTCATACAAGTTTTGGACACAGTACTCTAAATAAATTTTGCATTGTAGAAAGATACTAGCACCAATTTTCTATCACATGACTTAACTGACGGTATGTTTCTGTTTTGAAAGTCTATTCTTTCTGTGTGCACATATTAAAGTCAGTATCATACAACTTGTCTTTTGCTTTGTTGGTTTGTTCATCACTTTGGTCTAATCCACTTTCCTGCCTTTAGGAAATCTAGCATAACTACAATTATCATATTTCACCATTCCCTAAAATACACTTTGAAATCAATGAAGTGCCTAATAAGTAGCTGAAACAAAAATACTTCCTTCAAATGAGCTTGACAATTTGCCCGTGTACTGATAAGATGTGCTAAGGAAATTAATTAACATAATATTTTCTTGATTAACTCCCAAATTGTAGTATGCCATATAAAACACAGTCAGTTGCATGTGGTCTTCAGAACACTTTGCAGAATGGGGAAATGATCAGTGAGAGGGATGTATAAGGGGAAGATTTGGGATTAACATATATGCACTACTGAATATAAAACAGACAAACAACAAGGACCTACTCTATAGCACAGGGAACTTTACTCAATATCTTGTAATAACCTATAAGGGAAAAGATTCTGAAAAAGAATCTGAAACTGAATCACTTTGCTGTACACCTGAAACTAACACGACATTATAAACCAACTATATGTCAATGAAAAAAAAATTGTCACAAAGGTTCAACTTTGACTTTCTAAGTCAAATAAGAAAGAAGATTAACCTTTGGCTTAAAATTCTTTCCCTTTATAAGGCAAAACACTATTACCTGTTTAGTAGCTTTTTGCTAATCAATGACACATAGGGCCATGGCATTATTTTAATATCACTCTTTAAAACTGAAGCAGTGAATACTTCTTATCAGATGATTGTAATGTCTTTAAATACCAGTAAGTCCCCTACATATGGACCTTCAAGTTGTGAACTTTCGAAGATGCGAACATGCCTTCACATGTCCAATCACGTAAGTTAGGGTCTGGCATACATTGTCACAAGTGGTTGTGCTTCTGTGTACTTTACTGTACAGTACAGTATAGAGTACAGTAGTAAAGTATCTTTATTTAAAGCCTAGGGTGTCCGGAAGCAAGTGTAAAAGCAGCGGTATATAGCCGATTGTGTTAGTTGGGTAACTAGGCTAACTTTGTTGAACTTACAAGTAAACTGGACTTAAGAACACACTCTCGGAGTGGAACTTGTTCGTATGGAGGGGACTTACTGTATTGGTAATAACATTTCTAAATGGCCAAAAATTCAGCTGAAGTGTTTAAGTAAAAAATAAATACTAAATAAGTAACTATTTATACAATTAAATCTTTATCAACATAGGATGTTAAAACTAGACATATGATCTAACATCATACAATGTTGCTACTTTTTCTTTTGCCTCTTTAATTCTCTGAAAAAATAACTTAGAATAAATATGACTAGTGCTATAAATATTCAGTTAAAAGAGACACACCTGTCTTTTATTTTTTTAATTATACTTTAGAAATTGTAATATTAGTTACAATTAATAACAGAAAAATAGTAACAGGAAAATAAAGCTGCTCCCCCCCAAATTATATCAAGTCCATGATTAATTTGTCCTGGAAATAAAAATTACTTCTCCATATTTACAGGAAACGTATAGTACTAAACTTCAGTACAAAACTTTGATCAAGTTCCTAGTCCCACAGCAATGCTATATGTGGTATGAAAACATCTATGGATGAACAAAAATGAAAGCTATTGTAATACATTCATCTAAACGTCTGTCTCAATGTTTTTCTCAAGCATTTTTTCATTATCACCCCCCATCTAAGGAAACTTTTTAGATTCCTTTTTTCCGTAAGTGCCCCCCACCATGAACTTGTAATGCAGCAGGTACACTGTATATGTTTATGTACTATATGTATACCTGTGCTTTATATATAAAAAGAGTAAGCTATTTCTGCTCCCCTCCCCCATCCCGGAACTGGTACTGTCTTGTGGAGAAAGCATGCTTAGGTGATGCTTACCTACATTCACTTGTTAATTTACCCCACAAATGTGTATTGGATGCTTCCCATGTGCCAGGCACTCAGTAGTAAACAAACCCCATATTCTCATTTTAGTAAAACAGTCAGATTAAGCACATCAACATATAATGAATCCTAATGTTGATTTTAAGAAGAAACTGTCAGGAGCAATGAAACGTTCCTGTGGGCAAATCTCTTGAACAACAAGGTCCTACTGTACAGCACAGGGAATTATATTCAATACCCTGGGATAAACCATAAAGGGAAAGGATGTATATGTATGTATAACTGAACCACTTTGCTGTACAGCAGAAATTAACACAACATTATAAATAAACCATACTTCAATAAAATAAAATTTAGAAAAAAAAGAAGTTGATTGCCTGCTGCACTCCCTTGCTATTATGTCTAAGGAAATCGTGGATTCTTGAAAGTAGCAGGAGGCTGACACTAAGAGGGGTTTTTCAGAGCTCTGGATTTGTGAGGTTCCCCACCCCCTGTTCGAGGCTGGCTCTGTCACGGAGGGAGGGTCTTGGTCCAGCCCATTCTGGAAGGCACAGAACTTGGAGGGACAAACAATTCCTGAAACAGGACGGTAAATAAGGTTGAACTCTGAAGCCGGCCAGATTCCTCTTTCTTCCTCAACGATGTTGAAGGCAGGACAATGAAATCTCTAATCTATCATTAATTTTTAAAATATTTGAGAACTATCAGGTAGACAGAATCTGATATAAAAAGAAAAAATGACCATATTTTAGAGTGAACAACCTCTGGCATTTTCCAGGGTTTCTTTTAAAGTATAATACATGAAAACGTCCATTCCCTTGATAAAATTTAGAAGATAGAGAGAAGTAGAAAAAATGAATGATGACCTCAGAGTCCTATTCCACTAATAGAAGCAAATTTAATATTCAGTTTGAAGCCAGGGAGAACGCACATCATCAGGAAGCAGAAAGCAGGAGGCAGAGAGAAGGAGAGGACCCAGGAGTCAGTGCGGGGAAAGGGACATGGCCGGAGGGGCTGAGGCATGAGCCTGTGGGACACCGCTGGTCACCGAGCATCATGGCCACTGCCAGCTGTGGTCAGTGCAACTGCGGTGCCCTAAACAGCAATGAGTCATGTTTGGCTTTCCCGCAGACTAGCCATGAGGGTGCTGAAATGTCCTTTGTCTTGATGGGGTTAATCACCCATTAACTGAGATACCCAGGCTGTTTCTCTTCCTTGAACCCGCAAGTGATTAACTCAACCTAATTTGTCAAGTGATTCCTCTTCTAAAGGAATCCCGTTTCATTCAACCATTTGACTCAAGATATGAAAAATAAGTTGTGTTTCTTTTCCCTCTTTCTTTCTTAAAACAAACTTCGTTTCCGATATAGCTGAGTACGTTCAGCACAAGCATCCTCCCTGTCTGGGCATGTGGCCAGCCAGCTTGGGGGACCACTGAACCAGTAAGAGAATCAGGATGGGTTCTAAGTGGGGAAACCTAGAAATGAGGTGAACTGGCCTGAACCTCCGGGGTGGGGAGCAAAGGGTGATGCAGTCCAGTTCCGGGAAAAAGGATGATCGGATGCAAACTAACTTAAAAGGAGCCACAAAGCCAGACAGAATGAAGAACAGGCAGCATACAGAGTCACTTAGAGGGTAGGTAGACCCTGGGCCCTCACCATGCGATGGATACTGCCTCTCACACTTACCATTGCACACACCTGGACAATTTACCCAACTTGTGTACTCAGTTTCCTGTTTTGCAATATGTGGATGATAGATAATAATAATTCATCTCATGGTGTTGCTAAGTAGTAAATACTATCGATTCATTAATTATTAGTAAATTACTTGGAACAGTGTCTTGTACGTAATAAATACTATGTATAAGTGTTAATTAAATAAATTACGTGAATAAATCAGATGAGTGAAGAATGTGAAAGAATAATGTCCTGGGTGCCCCAGAGAACACGACTCTTATGGAGGAGCCTCTGGCTAAATCCTTGGGTGGAAAATAGCAGTTAATTGTATCTTGTCCAGGACAGGTTCAAAATTATTTAGGAGAGGCAATCAACAAGAAGAAGCGACCAATAATGTGTGAGGGGGAGAGAAGAGGAAGTATCAAGAATGATACATTTAGGAATGCATCCAAGTCAAGATGCTCAGTTAACTCTTGAATGTAAAAGCCTAGAACTCAGTAAAAAGTCTGGACTGAAGGTTAGAGTAGGAAGTTTTTAGCGTATAGATGCTCATCGAAGTAAACAAATGAGGAGGAAAGGGTAGCTGGAGAATGAATGAAACCTCAGAAAAGATATCAGGCAACTCCTAGCATTCAAGGAATGTACAATGGAAGAGGAATGAACAAAGGTGCCTGAAAAGGAATGTCTAGAGAGGGAAGAAGAACAGAATCTTGGTATCCAAGGGGCAGAGGAAGAGAGGTGTGCTTTGAGAGAGAGAGAGAGACGATGAGCACTAACAAATGCTGCCGTGAACAGATTCAAGTTCAGACCCAAAAAACATGAGTGGGTTTAGTAAGAAGGAAATGTTTTGAGGAGTGTGCTCCAATGGGTTTCCCAGTGAAACAGCGAAGGAGGACTCCAACTCTAACCCCTTCGCTGATATCTTAACTGTCTTCGGCAGCTCTACCAACACGCAGTTGTCATGGTTTTGTGACTGATTATCACATTCTGTAAGTCTTTTTTTTGTCCACTTAAAAATTTTATTAATATAGCTTTTTTATAATTGCAGTACAGTTAATTTGCAATGTTGTGTTGGTTTCAGCTGTACAGCAAAGTGATTCAGTTATACATACATGTATATCTATTCTTTTTCAGATCCTTTTCCCTTATAGGTTATTACAAAACATTGAGTATAGCTCCCCATGAACTATACTCCCCATATAGGTCCTTTTTGGTTATCTGTTTTACACGTAGTAGAGTATATCTGTTCATCCTAGGCTCCCAATTTATCCCACCATAAGTCTTATTGTCTTTTGTTCTTTTGCTTCCAGTTCATGCAAATTCTTAATTGCGCAAATTTGAAGAAACAGTGTGGAAAAACCTTAACCAGATACAACGTTACTCCAAGCATTATTGTTAGAATCTCCCATTAAGGTTCTGCTCTTACGATGCCAAACTGCCCATTGAAAACTGGAAGGAAAAAAAAAACTTACTGAGTTTTTCAGTTATTTTAGTACTTGGCATTTTATGTCTTAACTCTCTATGGTGCGTGATAGCCCGTGGAAAACAGAAGTTTCGTTGAAAAGCAATATACTATTACAATTATCACAATGATTAAGATAGCTTATTATATCTTTAGATTATTATATATTTTAGATGCAGAATATGTGTGTGTGTGCGCGCACACCAGGCTTTGTTAGCATTAAATAAACCCAAAGAAAAGTTCTTCTGCTTTAATTAATACGTGTAGGATAAAAATCTGATGAGGAAATTTTAAGTGTGTTTCATTAAGGGGAACCTGTCACAATTTTTTTCAGGTGCTATTTTCAGCCTCCCCTGCTTGCTCTGAAGCATCTGGTATAAACAATATCCTTTCTCTTCACACCTTTCTTGAAGCTTGTGAGAGTGAAGATGGAAACAGATCTAGGTGGAGGGAGCAGAGATGTGCAAACCTCCTTGCTTTCCCAGCCCCGATTAGAGAATGGGCTTGAGGACACAGGGAGGGGGAAGGGTAAGCTGGGACGAAGTGAGAGAGTAGAATTGACATATATACACTCCCAAATGTAAAATAGATAGCTCGTGGGAAGCAGCTGCATAGCACAGGGAGATCAGCTCGGTGCTGTGTGACCACCTAGAGGGGGTGGGATAGGGAGGGTGGGAGAGAGACGCAAGAGGGAGGAGATATGCGGATATATGTATACGTATAGCTGATTCACTTTGTTATACAGCAGAAACTAACACGACATTGTAAAGCAGTTATACTCCAATAAAGATGTTAAAAAAAAAAAAGTAGTGTTCATTTCACGTTGGCTCCAGGAAAGACAAGAGCCCATTTTGCCCACACAACCAACACGACTGACGTTAATTGGCTCTTCACCGAGCTTAAGAAAAAGAAAACTCAGGAGTCAATTTAACTATTGTAGGTAAGTTATATCTTTCCTAAGGTCCAAACAACTTTTGAGGTTTTCAAACTTTGAAGTAATCCTCAAAGCTTTTCACTTTATTTTCCCATCCGTTACTTTCAGAAAGAAATATATATTTCCTGTGAAGCTAAAAGTAACCTAAGGATTATTTTTTTAAACAGCAGATTAAAAATTATTTATTAAATGGAAGAGTCCAGAAAAGATCATCCTTTGGGTGAAATCATAATTTAGAATTAGACATGGTTGAACAAACTTTAGACCCTTCTGTCTAGTTTCTCTAGGAAATAAAATGAAGTTCAGCACCACATTGTACCTAATGACTTTTAAGAGTGCATTGTGAAAAAAAAAGAAAAAGAAAAAAGAGTGCATTTTGCAACTGTAGCTTGGTTATTAATTTAATTTGAAATAAATTACAATAATGGAGTTTCTTCAACCTTATATATAAGTTAGAAACTTTTTCCATTGGTCTCAAAATGAGAGTTTACAACCATTCTTATAATAAAAAATTTGATAAGAAATGAAGAGCTTAAATTTCATTATGTATAAATCAATTTCTTTCTTTATTAGAATTTCTCCACAAAAGGTAGTAGGTAATCACCCTGTTGTATTATAACTCATGCACATAAGGCATCTCAGCGATGAAGGTTAATTGAGGCTCCCTCCTCATCTTTGTAAATGTCTCTAAACTGCTTCGTCTTGGGCAAATTAAAACAAAAGATATTCTTTAATAAATGCTCAGAGAAAACTGATAATGGAGCAATACTAAGCTCATAAATGATGTTCCCTGATATATTTAAAGTTTCATTTAAACTTTTATTTTCCAGACTTGTTTTATATCAAGCATAATGCATGCAGACAGAGCAAATAAATTTATGGGTCATATTTTATTTTCTTAATATAAAAATCCAAGAGAGAAATAAAAATTACTAAGTATCTTTCTAACAGTTGGATTTTACCAGGTGCCATTTATTTCCCTTTTTTCTTTTGATTTTATTCGAAACTTGTGCAAATAATCAGCATACACTAATATGTATAAAATAGGTAACTAATAAGAACCTGCTGTATAAAAAATAAATAAAATTCAAAAAAATGACTTTTTCTAATGTGTTAACAGTTTTATCATATTTTCCTGACTTTTGTTATTTCGTAGTGGAAACTTACTTAATTTGTTATTTTCTTGTATTTTGTGAACTTTTTAAAAGTAACCGGAGTAAAACTGTATAGTGATTTGTCCTTTTATTTAGAAAAAAAAATATTAGCTGCACATACATTATTTGTTAACATGTCATTAGGGGATGCATATATTGTCAGGAACAAATGTGGTATTATCTGTGTCTTGGGAGCAGGAAGCATAATTCATCTAATATTATGCCTTTGGAATCTCTTTGTAATAATATATCTCTCCCTTGCTTATTATAAAGGCTGCTAGATGTGATTCTAGGAGAATAAAGCAATTACAAAAAGAAAATCACAAAGAAATAATTACAAGTTTTCACCTATTACATAAGATTAATTTAAAACTGAACATCAGTGGAAATAGAAATATAGGAAATGTCTTTAAAGATTCCAACTCAAATTTCAAAGAACTGACAAAAATAACCAATCCAGGGAAGTAGCTGGGTGTGGAGGAGGGGCAGGGGATCTTTGCCTAGATTGTCACATGAATGGCTAAAATAAAACAAGGTTCTCCAAAGCGCTGTAGATTAATATTATTAATAAAGTTACTTTTTCCGTCTTTCTCTCCTCTGATACCCAGTCTTATTTCAAGTCCTGATGAGGTAAAAAAAAAATGCCTGAATTTAACACGAGAATACAAAGAAATAAGTTCTTATTAACCGAAAGAAACCCAGCCGTCAGTAGGACACTGCAATTCAGACAGAGATATTTCACTCGTGATTTACATTCGTTAAATTTGAAGAGCATATATTTTCAGGCACCTTTGTTGTCAAGGTTTATGTATGAAGATGTGGCCTGCTTCTCAATGGAACTTCAAGCACTTTTTTTTTTCTTTTAACTTAATCCACCAGGGCCAGGAAGTGGAATCTTGATTGGAAGGTTCTGTCAAAGCTCGTTTGAGTGATAGCTGCACTTTTCATCAACATAATCCATAATCCCCTTTTCCATTGGCTGCCATAATTCATTGTCGCAGACACACACACACACTCTCTCCTGGGCTCAGGGAAGGAGCCCATCTCACAAAGAAAACATGATTCTGCGTCCAATTCTGGAGCCATTTGCAAGCTCCTGCCGCTGATGTATAGGCTGATGTTCACAAATGACCTAGTCAGAGCCTTCCCAAGAAGCACCTGCACCCTGTAATTCACCGCCAAATTTACAGCTTGTCAGGAAAGCCATGCCCTTACCGTACTGTGTCAATCATGGCCTGAAACCTTTTACTCAAAACCTCCTAGCTGTTTCTCACACCATCCAAGGAAGTTTGACATCTCACAAAAATCCAAAATGAATTTGTGTCATAGAGAGAAAAAAAAAAGAGACAGGAAGGCTTCCTGATTCAATGAAGACGAGACCCATCGAGTTTCAATACCAAGTCCATTCTCTTATTTCAAATGCTAAACTTGATAAAATCTTGATCACAAGTTCTCCTCTTTTCTTATTTTACGTATTTTATTTTACTTTTACTCTTTAATAGTGAAAGGGGAGATATACAGAACTACATTGGGTCGCAAGTCAGAATTCTATTGAATGTGATGAGTTGGAATTACCGATAATGACAGAACAAGTGGTTGTGTGCATGTGTGTGTGCGTGTGTGTGTGTGTACCAGAGTGAGGACAGACACACGTTGATATATGCTTATTTCAGGGGAATTGAAAAGGGGGAAAATGTTTGCTGTCCCTCCCAAAAGCAATGTTACCTACATGAGAGTTGCTGGCTTTATACCCTCGGGCTTTCTCACAGGAAGTGCTGCCATATTGTATTTCGCTGAGTGTCCCATCAAGTGAGAGACTGGGACAGGTCAAAAGGTGAGCAAGTAGCAGCATCAGAATTCCAATTAGCAGAGTGGACGATGCAGCCAGGGACCCAGGGGTTGATGGCTGCTTGTGGGCAACCGAGGATCCAGGAGCAGCAGAAAGAGAGTTCTGAATGGAATACAGAGGAGGAGACCTGGGGCCACAGGGCCAAGGCCCTCACCTGAGCCTCCTGCGAGAAAGCAGCTCCTGGGATGTCCTCACCTAGAGTTGGGAAAAACAGAGCTGCCAGGCAGCAGGACTTTGGCTGACTTAAAGGGATAAGCCCCATCCTCAAAGTGACCTCTCCCTCAGCACAGGGCTTCTCCAAGGCAATCAACATGCAAGAGAGCGTCCCAAAGGAGGGTGAAGGCTGAGCCAGCTCCCATGGATTTGCAGCTATTATTCCCCGGAGTCCAGGCAGCCTAAGCTCTCTCATCCAGTCCTCAGAGGGCAGCCCAGTCACAAAAGCCCGCTGCTGATGCATTAGCGCTTCAGAGCTGATGGATTAGTGGACACCTCGCTGGAGCATCTCGGAGGAAGGAAGCAGCAGAAATTCCCCCCGGAGTCACCGATTTTAGGAGGAAGTGGCTCTAAGACTCCTGATCTGGGCTTGAGGGCTTTGATTTCAGGAGCTGTCCGCCGCCAAGAAAAAAGACACTTTAAGCCTTAAAAAGACAGAAATGTGTAATTAAGAGGCTGTGTGTCTGGGTTGTCACCTTGACGGCTAAGATGTCGATTTTTTTTTTTTAATAAATTTATTTATTTATTTTTGGCTGCATGCGGGCCTCTCATTGTGGTGGCTTCTCCTGTAGCAGAGCATGGGTTCTAGGCACGTTGGCTTCAGTCGTTGTGGCACACGGGCTCAGTAGTTGTGGCTCGCGGGCTCCAGAGCGCAGGCTCAGTAGTTGTGGTGCATGGGCTCAGTTGCTCCATGGCATGTAGGATCCTCCCAGACCAGGGATCGAACCCATGTCCCCTGCATTGGCAGGTGGACTCTCAACGACTGTGCCGCCAGGGAAGCCCCTAAGATGTCGATTTGACTCATTGCTGAAAGGATGCTCTGGACAGAGCCTTTCCACCAGAATTCTTGTTTTTCTTTTTTCTTATTCCACATACTAGTGAAAAGCTTTAATTCCGTGTGAACTTAGGAATTCTAAATTATTGTGTGGCATCAGTTTGAAGTTTTCTTCCTGGGTTCGTGTAAATCTGTTTATAAATATATTCAAAAAGTAGTTTTACCACAGAGCAAACGGCTCAACACAGGTTCTCACTAAATATATTAGTACAAAGAGCATGGCTAACGCTCAAAAAATGCAAAACTTAGTAGTTGTGGTTATAAAACCTAAATACAATTTAAGAGCTACCTGTGAATACATCTTTCTCATTTCTTTGAAAAAAGGTGTCATTCTAAATAATAGCTGTGAAGGAGAGAATGTACCATAATAGTTAAATATAGTTCAATATTAGGCAGTGGGGGATAAACAATAGGTAGATGAGGCCAGTTTAGTAGCGAAAACCATACTCTAAATCCAGACAGGCTGGGTCCCATCCCAGGGCACCAGTTACTACTGTGCAACCTTGGACAGGTGACTCAACCTCTCTGTGCCTCAGATTCCTTATCTGTGAAACCATAAAAGCAGAAGACTCACAGCTTTGTTGTGAGAATTCAATGATGAAATATATATTCCAACACTTAGAACAGTTCCCTAGATGAATTGGGAGATTGGGGTTGATATATATATACTAATATGTATAAAATAGATAACTAATAAGAACTTGCTGTATAGCACAGGGAACTCTACTTCACTTCGTTGTACAATAGAAACTAACACAACATTGTAAAACAACTATTCCCCAATTTAAAAAATTTTAAAAAAAGAACAGTTCCCTAAATCAACATTAAATAAATCAGTTTGGTCCATGGGCATCTTTCAGGGAATCCTTTCAGGGGACACAGGAGGTCAAAATCCTTCATAATGATTTGAAGGTATTTCCCTTTTCCATTGTCCTGACAATTGCACTGATGAACCAAACACAAGGGTGGGTTAAACTGCTGTCACCTTAGCCTGAATCACGCCACTGGGACCCAATGGTACTAGCAGACATGTTATTCTTCACCACTGTGCCCTCACAATAAAAGAAAATTACCAGTTTCTTCTCTGGTGTACTTGATGGAACAATACAAACTATTAGCTTTATAAATCTCAACCTTTGATTACCTGTCTTTTTTAATATTCTGTGCTGCAAAATGGAAAACACTTCTGTGGCAGACCGAAGTACAATGGTTGTCTCAAGGAAAAGTGCTCAACTAGTCAGTACTTTTTTCAGGGAAGACAATTTTACTTTAAAAATGGATAAAAGAGCCACTCAAAGTACAAGACAGACCAATAGGTTTTGATGTAACGTCTCAGGAAGTTCATTTACGCAGTTTCAAATTCCACATGAAAAGTAACTTGTACGTAATGACCAACTGTTGAGTTTGGTGTAGCGTCCATATAGGTCGATCCTAATTACCTGTTCCCACCACACATCTGGGTGAGGCTGGATTTTCTTCATATTCTTCAACCAAAACAACATATGGTAACCAGTGAAAGAGAAGCAGATATGAGAATTCAGCCGTTCTTTTCTTAATCTCGACATTAAAGAGAGGTGCAGTTATGTCAAAAATGTCATTCTTCTTACCATTTTTTTTACGTTAGAAAATAGTTATTTTTTCTTAGAATTGTGTCATTATACCCTAAAAATCTCAAATTACTTGAATCACAGGGAAAGTGAAAACACTGACCATGTGAATGTGGATAATGTGGAAGGAAGCAGTAACAAATAATGCCAAACCCCCAACAAGTTTTCACTGGTTATGAATTTTTGCTATTATCACTAACAAAGGGGCATCAGTCTCTTAGTTTCATTTATTAATGAATTTTCTTTTTATGTTTCTGATCTCTAAGCACAGCAAAAGTCCCTCAAGAATGAGCAGAAATGACCTGATTTGCTGGTTTCTGAGTCTCGGTGTAAGAATGTTTGATGGGGCTGAGGGGAGGGTGAGGAATGTCCTTGCAATCCTGGTCCCTCATGCAGCTTCATTTCAGACAGCTCTTTTTCACTGCAGGTAAAACGGTTTAAGCCCATCCGCCTGTTATGGACTGAATTTTGTTCTTCCCAAAATTCACGTGTTGAAGTCCTTACTCCCAGTACCTCAGAATGGCACTCTTTCGTGGTCTTTAAAGAGGTGATACAGGTAAATGAGGTCATATGAGTGGCCCTAATCCGATATGACTGGTGTCCTTATAAAAGAAGATTAGGACACAGACAGACACACACATAGGAAAGACCTTGTGAAGACACACGGAGAAGATGGCCATCTACAAGCTCAGAAGAGAGGCCTCAGAAGAAACTGACCCTCCTGACATCCTGATCTCAGACACCTAGTCTCCAGAATTGTGAGAAGATGAATTTCTGCTGTTAAAGCCACCCAGTCTTTAGTCTGGTGTCTGTTATGGCAGCCCCAACAAGCTAAATACACCCCCCTTGCTTTCTCTTCACAGCTGAGACCCATCCAGCACCACGTCCTAAGCAGACTTTGGAATGTGGAATTTTCACAGTTAGAGATTTATCTAAATGTCTGCTTCAGACATTTGTTTCCCCAATCTTGGAATTTAATCATAAAAAAATCATCATAAGCATGTATAAATTCCAAATAACCCCCATTCATTTTCTGTCCCATATAGTGTTTCCTATTCAATTTAACCTACCTTTTTCAAAGAATTAAAAATGGCTTAAAATAAAAACCGTGTCTATAATCTTGCCAATGGTGAAGAGAGGAGATTAGAAGTCGTGGAGTAGGAAGACGACAGCAGACATGATAAGTAAGGAGACTTGTAGGAACTGGGCAGAAAATCAGGGCTCTGAGCTGTTGTAAACACAGAGAAGTGTAGACTTCAAAAAAAATCTATCAGATATTACAGAACCCCAAAGATTTCTTTGACCTCAGGGGGATTATAAATTAATAGTGTTGAAATACTGAAACTTAAGTTTTCAGTTCCCAAATTATTAGCACTAAATGAATAACCTTCAATTCAACAGGTTTTAGTACTTTCTTGGAATAAATAAATCCAAGAAGCGTAAACATTTCTTCAACCTGCCACACAGACCTCACCATCACTCTCTGGCTTCAATCAGAGAATACCTGTCACATTTAAACTACCGTGTGCCATCACAATACAGCAAAACAAAGTCCATTATGGTATAATATCCTAAACAAACATGCCTTTGCTTGTCCAAACAGGGCAAGTGTTCCTTAACTTCAGTTCTCATCAGATGGTTTCCAAATGGTTTCTCATATGTATGATTAAAAACAAAAACTAATTTGATATTGACCCTGACCTCCAAACCTCCCCGCTTTTCCTTCCCTCTCGGATCATGGCAACTCCATCCCTCCAGCTACCTTAGAATCATCCTTGACAACACAAGTCCTCTCATACCTGGAGCCAATCCAAAATGAAATTCTGTTGGCTTCACCCTCAAAATATATCCCAGTGCTACCGCTGCTCTCTACCTTCATTGCCACCATCGTTGGGTAACACCATCTCCAATGGGGTCTATTGCAATGGTTCCCCAACAACATGGCTCACTGCTTCCAATCACACTCTCCTCGCAATATGTTCTCCATGCAGCAGAAAGAAAGATCTTGTTAAAACATGTCAGATCACGTGACTCCTCTGTTTAAAATCACCCAGTGGTCTCCCATCCCATTCAGAGTGGACTCCAAATTCTCTTTCACGACCTACAAGACTCTACCCAACCTGGCCCCCTGCTACCCGTCTACCACATCTCTTTAATTCTTCCCCCACTCACCCACTGCACTCCATCAGCCAACATGTTATTCCTGAAGTGGTCAGGCTTGCTGCCAGCTCAGCACGTTCTTGTCCTCCTTTGTCTGGAATCGTTGTTTTCTCCCAAATATGCATAACCCATTCCCCTACCTCCTTCAAGTCTCAGCTCAGATGACACTTTCTCAGTGAGCCCCCTACTCCTCCTGTTTAATAACGCAACCTCACCTCTACCACACGTGCTCGTGACCTTCACTCTGTTCTTCCTTTAACAGTGCTTAATAATTCCTAACAAACTCTGTAATTTCTAACATACTATATAGAAATAATGTATATTTAGAAATAATCTCTTACCCACTATGTACTTTCCTTATTATAGTCACCGTCTATCTTCACCCACTAGAATGTGAGTTCCACAAAGGTAGGAATTTTTGTCTGCTTTATTTGCCAAGGTACCCCCAGAGTCTAAAAGAGGGCCAGCACACAAAAGGAGCTAAGCCAAAAATTGTTGAATCTGTTCAACCTTTCTATACACCACTCAAGCTCAGTTTTTCATCACAACAAGAGTTCCCGCAGAGCAGAAATCAAATATTTTATTTGTTTTCTTTCCATAGTGCTTTCTGAACAATAGGAAACGCCAAACAGCCAAACACATCAATGGAAACTCCAACAGGCGTTCAATTATTCAGATGACTGGTCTGTCTCAAATAAAAGTGATACAAAGTATGATTTTTCAGAAAGAATAAGATCCTGGGCAAAAATTCCTTCAATCCCCATGATGTAAGTTCTTTGCTACTTCTCCAAATATTCAGGATTTTTCGATTTCTATCCGGTTGTATAGAGGCCAACACATTGTAGCTCAGAGAGCTGTCTCTCCTCCAAGAACCTCCAAATAACTCTTAATTCTTGGCAACACCCTCCCCTTAACCAAATGCCTTTGTACTCAGGGAAATTGCACTCCCTAAGGTATTTTGGAGAAAAGCAGTCTTTTTAAGAGTAGCTATTTTAAGATGCAAATGACTAACAGGGTTAACCCTTTCTTGCACAGATGTATTTTAAAAAGAGAATTTAAAAACCCAGCTAAACGTCTGCTTGTGCAGACAGGGGACAAATTTCTGATAGTCCTTTCTATTCCTGGCCCTATCTGGTATGCCAAAAAATAAGTTTTTCTGACATAGTATGCATTTCTATAAAATTGCAAATCTCCAAAAAATATGATCAAACTTGGAAGTCTGGATACTTGGAAGGTTACCTACTCTTTGATACCATTGCTAACGTGATCACAGCAATGAGAAAAGTATCTCATGTTCATATTTGAGCTTGTTGGGGGGATGTTTATATTTGTTGTCAAAACATCGTGAAGTGGATATATTCTTTCAGTCTGATAATTGGTCTACATTTAAGTATCAAAGGGGAGAGAGAACGGGAAGGCAAAGTAAATGTGAAAAAATATGGTGTTTAGTGTGAATTGGGGTGAATCATTCCAGTATTCACCTTTAAACTCTAGTGCATTGACATTGCATATAAACCTAACCACACACATTTGTGCACCTGACTCTTTTAAAAGTTTTATAAGCCTTTCTTATTGGCATGATTTTGCTGCATTCTAAACAGCCTTTCAACTTACATGTGCTTTAAAAGGGTCAAATGAAATGCTTAATAGTGGTAAATAATATTTTAACAACATTATATGTGTATTAATTAAATAACTACAATACAGAAAATGCAAGTAGAGTATTCATTTCTCCTACAACTTTTATTGTTGTTACTAGTCTACGTGGCTAATCAGTGTCTTTGGGATTGTTAAAGGTATTTTTCCATTGTTATTGTTAGGATATTGTTGATTTGATTTATTACAATTATTTATTTTCTGTCTGTGATTACAAAATGGCATATTTTCCACCATGCTGTGTGACAAAGGTAAACAACAAATCCAAACTTGAATTTGTCTTCACTGGAATTTTGTTGAGGCTGGTAGAGTTCCTTTTTTTAAAAAGTACTATATAAAAGTGGGGAATTTTACCACACAGAAAGGCAATGCAATATTTTGGTGAAATAGTCTAATGTAGATATACTAACCTAGGTTCACAAGATGGGTTTAGCAATAGATAGGTGATGACAGGAAAAAAGGCTGTGAACTTGAAGATAGATAAATAGAAATTATATAATTAGAAAAAGAGAAAATAGTCTAAGAAAAAAATGAACAGAGCCTCAGTGACACATGCTGTAATAGCAAGTGGTCTAACATGCGCATAACTGGATCCCAAACAGGCAGGGAAAGAGAATGAGGAAGAAAAATATCTAAAGAATTAAGGCAAAATTTCCCAAAGTTAATGGAAAACATCAATTTATAGTTTTAAGAATCTCTGTGAATTCCAAGCAGAATAAACACAAAGAAAACTACACTGTATGAGTTTGCTAGGGCTGCCATAACAAGATACCCCTGCTGTGTGGCTGAAACAACAGAGACTGATTTTTCTCACTGTTCTGGAGGCTAGAAGTTCATGATCAAGAGGTCGAAGGTTTGGTTTCTTCTGAGAACCCTCTCCATCATTTGCAGATGGCTATCTTCTTGCTGTGTACTCACATGGCCTTCCCTCCGTGCATGTGCATGCCTGAGCTCTCTCTTTATGTGTGTTTCCTCTCCTTACAGTGATACCAGTCAGACTGCATTAGGACCCACACTAAGGGCCTCATTTTAACATAATCACCTCTTAAAAATGCCCTCTCTCCAAATACAGTTTCTTTCTGATGTACTAGGGCTTAGGGCTTCAATACAGGAATTTTGGGAGGACACAATTCAGCCCATAACACACACCTAACCCTTTTATAGTCAAACCGCTGAATACCACCAAAGATAAAGAGAAAATGTTGAAAGCACTCAGAGAAGAAAGACACCTAATTTATACAAGAGCACTGGTAGAAATGGCAGCTTACTTTTCAGTTAAACAAAAAGAAGCTAAGAATAATGACATCTTCCATTATCACCTCAGAATTCTATATGCTGTAAAAATATCCTTTAAAATGAGGATAAAATAAACAGTTTCAGATAAACATAATCTGAAAGAAATTATCAGGTAGAAGGAGAGATTTGGACCTACACACAAGAATGACGAGCACCAAAAATGGTAAATATTTGGGTAAATATAACAGCTGAGTGTTAAAAGTAAAAATATTAACACTGTATTGTGGTATTTTTTAATGTATTTGAAGGCAAGTATATGACAACAAGGAAACAAAGGTCTAAGGGGTAAATGAAATTCTGTAGTCTAAGGGGTAAATGAAATTCTGTAGATTTGATAGTTTTTGTAAAATGTTATAATATTAACACTAAGTTAAGGGTGAATATTATAATTCCCATAGCAACCTTTAAAAAAGAATGTAGGGCTTCTCTGGTGGCGCAGTGGTTGGGAGTCTGCCTGCCTATGCAGGGGACGTGGGTTCGTGCCCCGGTCCAGGAAGATCCTGCATGCCATGGAGGGACTGGGCCCGTGAGCCATGGTCACTGGGCCTGCACGTCCGGAGCCTGGTCTCCGCAATGGGAGAGGCCACAGCAGTGAGAGGCCCGCGTACCGCAAAAAAAAAGAATGTAAAGAAACACAGCTTAAAAACCAATAAAGGAATTAACAATGAGAGCTAAAAATATTCAATATTCAATTAACCCATAAAAAGAAAGAAAAAAAAAAAACTAGGAAAACCAAAAATGGATGGGAAAATTAGAAAATAAATCACAACATAGACATGAGCCCAAATATACCAATAATTACATGAAGTGTAAGTGAACTGAACAGTCCACCTGGGTGAGAAATTCTCAGATGGGAGACGGGGAGGGGGAGGGGTGAGCAAGGACCAACTCTTTGCAGCCTGCAAGAGACACACCTGCATATAAAGACATAGGTTAAAAGTTAAATGATGGGAAAATACACCAAACAAATACCAATCCTAGAAAATTTGTATAATTTAGGAGTTGAGGTCCTTTTCCAACATATATTTTTGAAGTTTTTCCAGTTTTTTTTTGGGGGGGTGGTAAAAACCTTTCCTTTTCCCATTTTCTTCAGTGGCTGCCTATGAAACATGGAGACTGGTGGTGAGGAAGCATGAGAGAAATCGGCAGGGCCATGCTCTGTATCTTGATTGGGTATTGGTTAGGAAGATGGAATATGTGTGTAAAAACTCATCAAATCACCCATTTAAGACGTGTGCACTTCATTGTATATAAATTATCCCTCAGTTTTAAAAAAAGAGAGACTAGAAGACATATCAGCTGATCCCAATGGATAGACTTTATTTAGATGCTGATTTAAAATTTAAAAACCTAACAATTGGCATGTCTAAGAAAAATAGAAATGGGGCTCTTAGATATCTGATGACATTAAGAAATTTTGGTTTGCTTTGGCCGAGTAGTGGTATTTTATTTCTGCTTTTGTTTTTTAGGGTCCTTATCTATCAGAGAAACATTTTGAATATGTAATGGTGAAGTGATCTAATGTCTGGGATTCAATTCTAAATAATTTGAGAGGAGTTAGCTGTGGATAAGAGTATATACGAAACCAGATTGTTCAAGAGGTGATGATTGTTGAAGTTGGAAGACAGACACACACACTAGGGTTTAGCATACCCTTATCTTCCTTTTTACAGCTATCTGTAATAAAAACATTTAAAAAGAACAAACCAACCACGTCTTCTTTATTCACTCATCTGTCAGTGGACATGGAGGTTGCCTCCATGATCTGGCTATTGCAAATAGTGCTGCTATGAACGCTGGGGTGCATGTGTCTTTTCAAGTTATGGTTTTCTCAGGGTATATGCCTAGGAGTGGGATTGCTCGGTCATATAGTTGTTCTATTTTTAGTTTTTTAAGGAACATCCATACTGTTCTCCATAGCGTCTGCACCAATTTACATTCCCATCAACAGTGTAGGAGGGTTCCCTTTTCTCCACACCCTCTCCAGCATTTATTGTTTGTAGACTTCTTGATGATAGTCATTCTGACCGGTATGAGGTGAAACCTCATTGCAGTTTTGATCTGCATTTCTCAAACATGTGGGATATACATATATCTATCTATCTATCTATCTATTATATATATATATATATATATATATACACACACAATGGAATATTACCCAGCTATAAAAAGTAATGAAATAATGCCATTTGCAGCAACATGGATAGACTTAGAGATTATCATACTAAGTGAAGTAAGTTAGACAGAGAAAGACAAATATCATATGATATCACTTATATGTGGAATCTAAATGATACAAATGAACTTATCTACAAAACAGAAATAAACTCACAGACAGAGAAAACAAACTTGTGGGGGAGGAATAAATTAGGACCTTGGGATTAACAGATACAGTACTATATATAAAATAGGTAGGGGCTTCCCTGGTGGCTCAGTGGTTAAGAATCCGCCTGCCAATGCAGGGGACACAGGTTCGAGCCCTGGTCCGGAAAGATCCCACATGCCACAGAGCAACTAAGCCCATGCGCCACAACTACTGAGCCTGCGTGCCACAACTACTGAAGCCCGCATGTCTAGAGCCCGTGCTCTGCAGCAAGAGAAGCAACCGGAATGAGAAGCCCGCGAACCACAACGAAGACCCAACACAGAAAAAAGTAAATAAATTTTTTTTTAAAAAATCTTTAAAAAAATAAATAAATAATAAAATAGGTAAACAACAAAAGTTTACTGTATGGCACAGGGAACTATATTCAATATCTTATAATAACCTATAATGGAAAAGAATCTGAAAAAGAATGTGTGTATATATATATGTACACACATATACCTATATATATACTAAATCAATTTGCTGTATACCAGAATCCAACACATCATGGTAAACCAACTATACTTCAATTAAGACGTTCAATTAAAATTAGAAGGACACACAAATACAAAACCTCTGCCTTTGTACCCAGTTTTTCCTGACTAGCAGGTCTTTGCACTCACTGTCCCATTTAAAGTGTGGCAAAATGCTTCTCCTGCTTTAAACTCACTCTCAGGTGTCACTTCCTGGTGAATCATTTATTCCCTCTTGTCCCCATTCTTCCTCAAGCATAATCTGTGACTGCTCCCCAATGGTTTTCATTACTCCGAGTTAGTGGGGCCCTGTTTCCCTTCAAACCAGCACTTCATTCAAAGTGAGGAAACAACAACCCCAAAGAGATTCTTGAGTCCAGATAAAAAGCTGAATGGTTTTTTTTATGTTAATAAATCCCTACATGGTGGGCGGGGGTGGGGGGGTGGGGGAAAAAAAAAAATCCCTACATGCATCATCAAGAAAACTCTTCTTTTAATAAATATCAAGTATCATCTATATGCTTGATTGCAGCAATGTTTCAGAACGAATCCACAAGGTTCAAAGTCAGAGTTACCTGGGAGTCAAAACATTTCAATAATGTAAACACACACATTTTGAGACAGATGTACACAAGCACACTCTCACACACACAGTGTTTAATGAATGTTACCAGTGTGGATGACGGGATTCCATCACTTTTAAGGTCTTCGCATCCTTTCTCTCCCTGAATGTTTGCAACTATTATTGACCACTTTTCTAATCAGAAGACAGAAGAAAACTATTTTTTAAAGTCAGATGAATGTTTATCTTTTAATCAGTTGATGATAAGGATAAGGCACCGTTCATTAGACTCAAGACAGGAAAGAGGCTGAAATACAGTTAAAGACGGTTAAACAAATCCAATGTAATGATGGATCTTAGCATGGCTCATGCTGGGACAGCCGTCATGATGTGTCTCCTATGTGACTTAGTGTAAGGTCACAATGTCATCTGTGGAAAATCTCTTGCAAAAAATATTTAATCTAAATGCAATTAAACCTTTAGACCTAAATTTCAGTTAATAGGGTATACAGTGGATAGAGAAGCAAGTTAAACACCCTCATGAGGAATCAGTCACACAAATTCAGACGGTCAGATATTCTATGGGAAAGCAATCCAGGACGTTTCAATGCCAAGGGGAAAGGAGAAAGACCAGGAGCGGAAGCATTCACATCAAATGGGATATGGAAACCTTGATTGTGAAACTATAAAAGACATTTTGAGGATGAATTAGGAAAAGATGGGCATGGACTGGTTTTTAGATGCTATTAAGGAATTGATGTTAATTTTGTTAGGCTATGGAATTGTGATTATGTAGGTATATGTTCTTGTTTCTCTGGGATACAACCTGTAATATTCAGGGGTAAATGTCACACTGTCAATAACTTAATATATACAGCAGAAACAATAGGGCAAAAATTAAATGTAGGTTATATATGGTGGTAGGCTGAAAAATGGCTGGTCCCTTGAAATATATATCCACATTCCAATCCCTGAACGTTACCTTATGTGCCAGACAAAGGGAGCCCTTAATGATGTAATTATGTCAAAGGTTCTGACCCGGGGAGATTATCCTGCATTATCCAGGTCAGCCCTAAATGCAATCACATGTATCCTTATGAAAGTGAGGCAAAGGGATATTGACACTCACAGAGGAAAGAACAATGTGAAGAAGGAGAAGAAGAGATTAAAAGATGCTGGCCTTGAAGACTGGAGTGATGTGGCCACAAACCAAGGAATACTAGCAGTCACCAAACACTGAAAGAGACTAGGAACAAACTCTCTCCTGGAGTCTCCTGGCAACACCCAGATTTCAGGCACGTGATACTGACATCAGACTTCTGACCTCCAGAACTATAAGAGAATAAATTTCTGTTGTTTTAAACCACCACGTTTGTGGTAATTTGTTACAGCAGCCCTAGGAAACTAATACATATATTTATAGAAGTTTACTATGATTTTATCTCTTTATGAATGATTGATAATAAAAAGATTTAGGTCTGTAAATGCTTCGTTTTTAAAAAAGCAATTGTAGCTGTTTTAGGGAGAAACAATTTTAAAACTCCTTCAAAGAGATGATACTACATACACCAAAATACAGGCATTAATAACAGATCACTGTCTAGATTACTTATTACTAATGACACAAAAAATTTTTAAATCACCCTTTTCTCCGTTATTATTATTATTATTATTTTTTGCGGTACGCGGGCCTCTCACTGCTGTGGCCTCTCCCATTGCAGAGCACAGGCTCCGGACGCACAGGCTCAGCGGCCATGGCTCACGGGCCCAGCCGCTCCGCGGCATGTGGGATCTTCCTGGACCAGGGCACGAACACGTGTCCCCTGCATCGGCAGGCAGACTCTCAACCACTGTGCCCCAGGGAAGCCCTCTGTTCTTATTTTTAATACAGCTTTCTTATTTGACAATCATGAAATATGCGTGAGCTGGTGAACCACATATTATGTCATGGAGATGAAATATGAGGGGCTAACCTTTCCAGAGCCAATTACACCCAAGTGATATGAAAAATGGCATCTGTAAGCTTTCTGGGTTTTTTAATATTGTGGATTCCAAGTCATCCTTAATTTGTAAACTGTGTTTTTTGTGAATTTCCTCTCCTCCAAAAATTATAACATAAGTTATCCAAATTTACTGCCATAATCCGAGTGTATTTTGGCAAAGAAAGGTATTGGCATGAAATGAAAATTGTGGCTAAGGAAAGTTTGGAAACCCCTTCATGTGATCTATCATATTTTGCATGAGCTTCCCCCCCCCCCCATCACAAGATATTTTGGCCTGGAATTTAATAACCTACAAGAACAGATGAACTGTTATATCATAACACACTAAAGGAAGACAGAATAGAATACATCTAATTTATAATGAATTTTCAAATTAATTTCCTTTTTTAATGGCACTGGATTTTGCAATGTCGATATACTGGTAAGAGGTTGGCACAGATGTGCAAGGGTGAGCCACTAGAAATTTAGAAGCAGCTTGAAAAGAAAAATTATACACTCACCCTTTTTTAAGCCAACTGCTTTTTCTAAGAAAGAGCACATATTTTAATCTGTGTATGAAACAGAATTATAGGTAGGGAATTGGGAAAGAAGGAAGCTGGAAGTGGAGTGAAGTTGTGGAAATATTTAAAGACAGTGGATAATCTCAAATGTAACTGAATTTAGAATGCAAATTCACTCTTACATTTTAATGTAAATGTGTCTGATGTCCTTGTAATTCACAACACACAAACAGAATTACAGATGCACATTTTGCCAGGGCAACTAAGTCTTGAGTCGCTGGGAAAAGGCCCCCCTGTCTCCACTTTCCCATATTTTCACCTTCTTTCCACTTTGCTGTCTACGTTAGGAAGGCTTAGCCCATCTGTCAGGTTGACATGATGCATTAGGGAACCACTCCCCCCTCCAAGATCACTGTCCCAGACCCTCCGTTTATGATAGGTAGAAAGAGTGGAGAGAAATTCCCGTTTCCTGATACACAGGGTTAACAGAGTTTGACTGGACTTGTGCCACAAGCTCTGCTTGTTTTGTTACGCGTGTAGTGACTTAGGGACCACTCACGTGCAAATCAAAATCCATGCCAAAGCATCGAGTGGACCCGTGCATGAGGACTCTCAACATTTCCATAACCATCGTGGAACCGCCTCGTACAAGGAGAGGATTACAAATTGGCAGAAGCAAAATCTTCAAGTCAAATTCAATTCTGCTGTCGTGTCTGAATATTCTGTAAAAAGAGTCCCAGTCTAATGTAATATGAAGGTCCAAGGCGCTAGATCAAGCACGCGATACAATTCTCCTGAGTAACATATAAAAGTTATCATTTGTTTATGAATAGGAGTACTCAATACTGTGAAGACATAAATTCTCCAATAATTAATATGATGGTGAAGCTTGATCATGGTCAAATTTCTAAAATAATATTTTTTTAGAATTTAATAAAATTATTCCAAAGTTTACTTCGAAGGATATGTTCTCAAATAATCAGAAAAATTCGGAGGCACAGAGAACAACAGAATTCTAAATAATAATTAAAATGGCACAGTGGCGATACAGAGCAATAGTGATGGGAGAAAATATAGAGTCCAGAAACATCTACGTATGTGGATATAGTAAACAATCAAGAAAGCATTGCAAATGAACTGGAGGAAAATGCTTTTATTTTTACAGTGTTGACAGAGCTCACTAGCGATTTGAAAAATAAATGAATAAATCTGCATTTTTTTTACCTCACTTTCTTACACTAAAATAAAATCCAAATGGAATTAACACTTAAAGGTAAAACATTAACATAACGGAAGAAAAACATCTGAATATTTTTGTAATTTTGGTGAAGTAAAAGTTTTCTATACCCAAGGCAAAGCCTCTAAAGTAAAAGATGTATATTATATAATTTATATAAATAGATCTAAAAATGGAAATTAATTCTGCGTCAAAAAATAAACTTTAAAAAGTGAAGGGAAGGACATCCCTGGTGGCACCAGTGGTTAAGAATCTGCCTGCAGGGGACACGGGTTCCATCCCTGGTCCGGGAAGATCCCACATGCCACAAAGCAACTAATCCCATGCACCACAACTACTGAGCCTGCGCTCTAGAGCCCGTGAGCCACAACTACTGAGCCCGTGCGCCACAACTGCTGTAGCCCGCGTGCCTAGAGCCCGTGCTCCGCAACAGGAGAAGCCACCGCAGTGAGAAGCCCGCGCACCACAACGAAGAGCAGCCCCCACTCGCTGCAACTAGAGAAAGCCCACATGCAGCAACGAAGACCCAAGGCAGCCAAAAATAAATTAATTAATAAAATTTATTTTTTAAAAAAGGTGAAGGGCGAAACTGAGAAAAAATATTTACAACACTTCTGACAACAGCTAATTTTCTTGATTACTATGAAACCTTCTTATAAGTCAATAGAGAAAGGATGCCTGATCTATTTTTAAGTGGGAAGGGATATAAAGAGTTATTTCACAGAGGACAAAACAGAAGTGGCCATTAATCATTTGAAAACCAATCAAACTCACCAATGATTAAATTCAAGTAACAATGAGAGATCATTTTTCAGCTATCAAATTGGCAGTGGTTAAAAGATTAATAATTCCCAGGGTTGGCAAGAATACGGGAAAACAAGTTCTGTCATATGATGCTAGTGGGAGTACAAAAATTTGCTAATTTTTTGGAGGGAGAAATTGCAATATCTATTAAATGTTTAACACTTGCATTCTTTAACAATTTCGCTTCTAAGCATTCACCCAAGTGAAAAACTCACACACAGTTACAAAAAAAAAATACGGACGCTCTTTCCAACATGGTTTCTAATGTTGAAAAAAACAGAAACTATTTGAATTTTTATCAATAAAGGATAATTAAATACGCTGACACAGAATGACATCCAAGATACAGTGCCAAGTATAAATAGATAGTTACCGAACTAGATAACCTCTATGAAACCATTTTTGTTAAGAAACTGTATGTTTGAATGTTTATGTGTATGCAACACACATATATTCAGATCAGAAATAATACACACACCAAACTCTTAACAACAATGGTTTCTGAATCTTAAAACTGTGAAAGATATTCCTGGACAAACTTGGAATGTGGAAATAGAAAGTATAAACTAGAAGACCATGCAGGAAGGTAAAACAACTAGACCAGGACAAAGGCAGCCCCCCAACACAGATAAGAACAGAGACCTGAGTCAGCACCACCCTCCAGCCCTCACCCGCTGTGTGCCCTTGTCCTGACCTTCCCTGAAAGACTGAGCCTTGGGTTGCCAGCACCGGGAGGCACTGGTGGGAAACTGGAGAACGAGAAGAGAGAGGTCAGGCTACTTCCTGCCCACTTCCTTCCTGTTTTGATGCTGTGTCTTACCAAAATTAAAATAAAATAAAATAAGTAACTAATGAGAACAGACCATATAGCACAGGGAACTCTACTCAATGCTCTGTGGCGATCTAAATGGGAAAGAAATCCAAGGAGCAGGGGATATATGTATACTTGTGGCTGATTCACTTTGCTGTACAGCAGAATCTAACACAACACTGTAAAGCAACTCTACTCCAAGTTAAAGAAAAAAAACAAAAAACTGGATTTAGTAAGGAGAGATTTTATTCAGAAACATCACTGCAAGGGGTCAAGGAACTGTTGCCATGCAGAGAATGTCCTGGTAAGATCTGCAGGCATCTCCAGAGTTAAGCAAAAGGGGGTTTCCCTTTTTTCTAGAAGGGAGTGAACAAGGCTGGGAAGACCCAGGTGTCAGGGGTGGGGGGCAAGGGGGGCTAATCAGATAGGAGATCAGAGAATGTTCTATGGGGGCCAGCCTGTTCTCAGGAGGAGCTGTCTGTTGGCTCAGGCTAGGGGTGGGCGAAGTTCAGGCCCCTGGGGCAGGAGAGAAGCTTAACCAAAGTTGAACTAACACGCATTTTGTTTCCATTGATCCATGGGAATAAGCAGTTCAGCTAATCATTTATGAGGCAGAGAATGGGCCTCGGAGGGTCTGCATCTGGCCTTGTCCTGAGCAGACAAAGAGGCATCTGAGCCTTATCTAGTCCCATCGGGAAGGAAGCCGCTCCCAGAACACAAAGGGTGGAAGGTCTCTTAACTTTTGCTGTTTCCCAGGGTCGCAGGGCCTAGCCAAAGTTCAAGACTGTGGGCCCCTGGCAGCGTCTGCATCTCTGCAACCAGAGCTCTCCGGGGGTCCCCCTCCACACCCGGGTTCACCAAGCCTTGAGGACGTTTCCTCTGCCTGCCTCCCTGGCCTAGAGATGGGAGGCTTCCCCTGATTGCCCGTGCCTCTGCATCCCTTTCGGCTTCCCGAGCCCTGTCTAGAACTGTCCTCCAAGAAGCCCTCATCATTTGTCTGGGTTTAATCATTTGTGCTGCTGTGGCCCTAGCGGTTTGTAAGAAGCACTTGCAAAATTGATGCTGCCCTCCACTTCTGGCATGAAGTTTCCTTTGGAGAGGGCAGCCAGTTACAGGAAAAACAAGGTTGAAGTTGAGGTGCCAATAGAGAGAAGAACCTTGTTTCATCTATTCCGGGAAATTCCCTAAGATATCACAGCCGTATCATGGTCAATATATTGTAGAATAGTCTGAGAAATGGAATATTGCCATATCTGTAAACAAAGGACGCCACAGTGCCCAGCGATTGCAGCCGCAGCCTGCAGTGAGCTGGTGAGCCCTGAGGGAACACAGGAAGGAAAGAATACCTGCCGTCTAGCAGCCATCAGACTGCAGCCACTCCCTACCATGAGCCCTGAGGAAATTCAGGGTGGGAAGACCAGGGTACTGGCCCCATACGGCTGAGGGGCATATCAAAGGAATGATTTCAGTGAGCCCAGGCTCTTGCATCTTCCATATGTAGGAAGCCTGAATTCCTTAACTTGGGATATCTGGTTTTCTTTAACAAGAATCTTTTGATGTTCCCAGCTACCTGCCCTTTGTTGCAAAACTTCCATATAACCCTAGCTCCCCCCTCACCTCCTCGGAGCAGTTTTCTCAGGGTTACTTGAGATGCTGCCTCTGGGCTTGAAGTCCTAAAAATTCCTGCTGAATAAAACATAACTCTCAATTTGTAAGTTGTGAATAATTTTTTAAGTCCACAGGTCCTAATTAGCTTTCTGCTTAAACACAATACTTAACCATGAGCTAGCTCATCACTATCAAAAAGCGTTATGAGACACCTATAGGAGACACTATTAATTAAAGCATACAAATAAACGAGTAAGTAGGGCACTTTAGGAATGATAGGGTTTTGTTGTTGTTTTTCAATGCATCACTCTCCCCAGACGGAAGCCAGGAGGGGGGAAATTGGGAGCCACCTCTGCTGGCTTACCTGGCCTCCACCCTCTCCTTCCTCTCCTGCTGCAAGAGGGAAGAGGCCCTTCTTTCCCATCTTTTGCATCATGCCCTCCTCTTGCCCCCAGAAAAGCCTTCCTGGTTTTTCTAAACAGCGAGAGACTCTATCGGTCACAGTCTCCAAGCTCAGTTGTTAATATGGCCAATGTGGAAACAGGTGAATTTGGAATTCCATTCTCAAAATAACAGCCTGTCTTACCAGGCTATCGTTTTCCGAAACGCTTCAGTTCTGAACATCAAGAGCTGAGTGTCTCCTTGGTCTTTCCCTCTGCATCCCTTTGGTAACAAACCTTCACCTCTATCCAAGCAGAGGATGTCTCAGGTGATGCAGACTCAGGTCATACTCATTATGGCAAAGAAAAAGCTCCTTACATGATTTTTAAATATTACCGTCATTGCGTATCGCAGCAAAGCACAGCATCTGAGTGGAAATGCGCTGGTGGTAATTATTACAATATGAGGACTCAAGAACACTCCAGCTACGTAACAGAGGGCAGTGCAGGCAAGACACACAAAGCTCATCCTCGCGTGTGATGCGGGATACCTCTGGTTTTTAATTGAAGTACAGGTGATTTACAATGTTGTGTTAGTTTCAGGTGTACGGCAAAGTGATTCACTTATACATATACATATACATATATACACACACATATATATTCTTTTCCAGATTCTTTTCCATCATAGGCTATTACAAGATATTGAATATAGCTCCCTGTGCTATCCAAATAGATAAACAACAGGATACCTTTTGTTGTGATCAATGAAGGCAGAAGAAGGAGGTGTCAGAGTAACACACAATGGAATTACAATTCAATTACAATTCTGTCTATTTACACAGACAACAATTACGTACAGAACTATCCCAGCTAAAGTTTGCGTGGCATGTTTTTTTTTGTTTGTTTGTTTGTTTGTTTTTTGCGGTACACGGGCCTCTCACTGTTGTGGCCTCTCCCGTTGCAGAGCACAGGCTCCGGACGCACAGGCTCAGCGGCCATGGCTCACGGGCCCAGTCGCTCCGCGGCATGTGGGATCTTCCCAGACTGGGGCACGAACCCGCGTCCCCTGCATCGGCAGGCGGACTCTCAACCACTGCACCACCAGGGAAGCCCTGTGTGGCATGTTTGTATTGACACAGCGGACATAAACCAACAAGAATTACCAACCCTTAGTAGATATGAAGCAATAAGACAACAAAGCCCCCGGGAACCTAACATCATATTACAAGACACTTCAGGAAGCTTGAAAATGCGGTGGGTTTGTGGCCTTTGAACACACAGCCTTGGAGGCATCCTGCATAGCAAACTCACCATCACTCTTGGAAAGCTTTTGCATTCAAAGGGAGCAAGAGATTCACATCTCTCCACTTGTGTACATAGTTTTATGCAACAGGAAGAAGAATAGAACAACAGAGCAATGGAAATGAAGTTTATTAAGTTTTATAGTTGTGGCAAAGAGGTTCTGGGTCTGAAGACTGGACTTTAATCGTCTGCAAACAAGCCAGAAGAAAAGAGAAGCATGGACCAGGGTGATTATTCATCCAAATTCTGAAAGCTTCAGTGATCTT
This sequence comes from Phocoena sinus, assembly GCF_008692025.1. Lineage (NCBI taxonomy): Eukaryota > Metazoa > Chordata > Mammalia > Artiodactyla > Phocoenidae > Phocoena > Phocoena sinus. The sequence goes on from NC_045780.1 coordinate 74,313,151, forward strand.
GAAACTATGTCTCCTTGATGCTCACCAGTCAGTCGTCAAGTGGCAACATCCAGTTTCAGAAATCCCCTTCTGTGTGGACTTCCCTGGTGGTCCGGTGGTTAAGAATCCACCTTCCAATGCAGGGGACGTGGGTTTGATCCCTGGTCAGGGAACTAAGATCCCACATGCTGCAGGGCAACTAAGCCTGCACGCTCTAGAGCCCGCGCACCAAAATTAGAGAGAAGCCCTCACGCCGCAATGATAGATCCCACGTGCCACAACTAAGACCGGACGCAGTCAAAAAGAAAAGAAAAAAGAAATCCCCTTCTGTCCAAAGCGCCATCAGTACGTGATCTTCCCAAATCCCTCTTACTCACTAGCAACCGAGGACCTATTTTATCAAGTTGAACCGTCAAGGATTTTTGGCAGGTTCCTTGTGAGAGATGGCCTTCCGGTTCTGCAAATCCACTAAAGCTGCCTCAAATCATGGGCTCCTGTGAATCATCAGTGTCAGGGTCTGAGAGCTTATAAGTAACCTCGATGTTGGAACATCCGTTTCCAAATGATCCTTCTTGGTAGAGGTTAGTTGCTGTAATAGGACACAGGGGACCTGTCATCTCACCTGAGACCCAGGCTGCTCTGGTTGTCTATTGAGACATCTTGCAAGTGAACACGGCAAACTGAAGACAGAACCAAGATGACCAAAGACAGGAAGCAACCACAGGACACAATCCTGGCCGGTTCTGTCTAACAGGTGCATGGATAACCACGGAAGAAGAGAGGTTTTTAGTTAACCTACGATCTGCGAGGTAATTATGCCATAAATTATGTATCATTTTCTTCAAGTATTTGTACATGATTTAGCTCTTAAAAAAACCTCTCTGGAGTTCTATGCGGTTCATCCCCGAACAGGAATTCAGTTCTTCACAACTAATCCTTTTGTTTTTCTTTGAACCCCAAGTTAAAAGAAGCTACTTGGATATTACAACAGAAAGTTACCTCAACTTCTGGCACCATCCTAGGGTCCAGATTAAAAACACAAAGTAGCACCCAGCCCATAGACAAGGGGGCTCAATTCAAGACTGTCCCTCTTTTATCAGCACATAGAATTTCAGGAAAGAAGAAACTCAATCAAACTTCTGGATGTTTTTTAAAAGCTATAATGACCATCCAAAGCATTAATGCTATGACCCAGTCACTAATTTCTTTCCGCTATTTAATTTCAGGGATTATCTTCAAAGAGTTTTGATTCATAAATAACCCCAAAGTGGAGAAAACTGAAATACAATTCATAGCTATATGATCATTTGCGTATGATGAGAAATTGGGCAAAACAACTCTCTTAACCAACTTCTGAATAAATCAACCTGAGGGACTTGATAATTGTCTGTGCTTATTTCATGTAAAAATAGGATCAATAGTCAAAAAAAAAAGAAAACAGTACTGAAATGTTAGGCCAGGTGAGTACCCTTATTCATTATAAAAGATTTTTTTGGCTGCGTTAAACAATGAACTTGTCCAATTCTCCCACTAGCCATTACTACCTTATTTTATAAATGGAAGAATGAAACTATTCATACAACTTGATGTCAACCTGGCCAGGGAATGTCACTCTTTTAACAAAGATTGAAATGTATTTGATTCCTAGTCTTGCGTTAGGCCATCTCTTCATACAAATGCATGAAGAGCATATCATTTGAAATCTGTTCTGATGCGTTGAATGTAATGATCTAATCACACTTTCGTCCTTATTATGAAGACCTAACACTTGTCAGGTAATGGAATTAAATTCAAATAGAAATGCTCATATTTTTAACTGCTAATTTGGAAGAATAGGGTTTTAAAATTCAAAATTCATTTAATAAAGAACTATTGAGTAATTATGTTCATGGATATAGCACTCTAATCTAAGAAACACGTGAGTGTTTTAAACATTGAACATTTTAGAGGCACACACTAAAAAAATAAGCCATCTGTTTTAATACACCTGCCCGCTATTCGGTTGGTTTCTATCTCAAATTTTCCTACTGTTTGACAGATCTTGCGACCCTCTCTTTTCCTTAGAGCGGATCTGCGCAGCTCCTGGGTTCACTTTAGAACCGACTTTTCATCCACTTATGCCAGTTTCTCGTGAATTAGGTCAGCGTTTTCCTATCTCCAATCCGAGTCCTTTTCCCTCTCTTGGGCTTCCTTCCTCATCCACTATGGGAGATGGAGGTTATTAAAACCCTGAGTCTGTTTCACACAATGAGATAGGAACAGATGACAAGTGATGCAGTATCACAAAGGGTCAAAGCTAAGGTAAGACGTGTATCCTTGTACTACAGCTGACTCATTTCAGTGGCTCGCAAAAGCCAGCCTGTAAACTTTCAGGAAATTTGCAAGCAGGCTGTTAAACCATTGGTAGCTTGAAATTGAGCATAATAGGAATATTTAGACAATTGTCCGCGTGGAAATCAGCAAGCATTACAACCAGGGTTTGAGCGAGGGAAGGGGAGCCCATTTTCAAGCATTTACCAGCACACCACTACATTAGAGGAGCAGCAGTTTAATGAGTGTCTACTATACAATGCGCCACTGTCCTTAAAAAATCATTGTACTTAATTCTCACCTTGACACTGCAAAACAGGCACTGTTACCGCCAATTTTTTTTTTCAGTTTTCAAACAAACTGAAACTCAGAGAAGGTACTTGCCAGAATGTAAACTACTGCCCGAAGGGTTATAAAGTCTAAACTAGTTGTCTGCTTTGCCTCACTAATTTCTACCAGCTTCACCCTTTATTCCCATAGGCTTTTTGCACTTGCAGACATCTTAAATGTTCTCTGGTCCGATCAGCCGATCACTCAGATCTGCATTATAATAAATCCCAAGTGGTTGTCCTGCCTATGCTCCAACACATACACTGACAGAATTCACATTGAGAGCCCCTGTTCTTAGAAAGGGCTTTCTTATTTTGAATAAAAATTCCCTTTTGCCTCCACCCATTGTTTGCTGTTTTTTATAACATCTTTATTGGAGTATAATTGTTTTACAATGGTGTGTTAGTTTCTGCTTTATAACAAAGTGAATCAACTATATCCCCATATCTCCTCCCTCTTGCGTCTCCCTCCCACCCTCCCTATCCCAACCCTCTAGGTGGTCAACCATTGGTTCTTGTTCAACCCATAGAAAATTCCAGAATTGTAGACGCTCTTCAGGTTTCTGTAAGCCTAGCATCCTAGGAGACCCACAGATAGAGCAGAAACAAAATACACTTGTCTAAGCTTCACACCCTGCCTTCACATGCCCCCACCACCCATCCTGCAAACATTTGTTCATCAGCTAATCAGAGACATTCACCAGACTACGCGCTGATATACAAAGATGAGTACGATGGTGCCTGGCTTGAGAAGCTCTCCTGCCGAGACCCGGCCGCTTCAGATGTGGTCCTCAGACGAGCAGCAACGGTAGCACTGAGTATCTTGTGAGAAACGCAAAGTCTTAGATTTCTCTAAGACCCCCAGACCTCGTGAATCAGAATCTACATTTTATACAACACAGATGAACTTATCTACGAAACAGAAACAGACACACAGATGTAGAAAACAGACCTGTGGTTGCCAAAGGGGAAGGGGTTGGGGGAGGGATGGAGTGGAAGTTTGGGATGAGCAGATGCAAACTAGTATATATAGGATGGGTGAACAACAAGGTCCTACTCTATAGCACAGGGAACTATATTCAATATCCTGTGATAAACCAGAATGGAAAAAAATAGTTTAAAATTATATATGTATAACTGAATCACTTTGCTGTCAGCAGAAATTAACACAACATTGTAAATCAACTCTACTTCAATAGAAAAAATTTAAAAATGAAGAATTTACATGTTAACAAGATCTCCAAGTAACTATTTTGCACCATAAATGTTGAGAAGTCTTAGCCTCGGCTGAAAGAAATACTTTACTTCTCTAAAGCAATATGCTTCCATTATTCTCCATTATGAATATTTTCATGAGGTATTTTTCTTCAGGTCCAAGAAGCACCTACATAACTCTGGAGCTGGTGGTCTGTATCTACATAATTCTCTTTCTGTTTTGAAAGTGGTTTTGAAAAGGCGACAAGCTTATTCCACAAGCGTTTCACCTAAAGTTCACATCATTTGTCAGAGTTCATGGACAGTTTTCAATGACCATCGTAAAAAGCACCCAAAGTGCTGTGATTCCGATATATGATGCATGGATCAGGGGTATTTTTATAGCTGTATTTGATTGCATGTGTATGTTCACACTGCAGTTTGCCTTTGAGGGTGTCCTGCAGGGAAGGACACTGCAAACGGGGAAATTCTCTTCTTTATCACACAGAAACTGTCAGCCCTTCTTAAGGGAACCACGGCAAGACCCATCCAGAGTCGGAAGAGACTGGTTTTCTTTTTTGCTCTTCAGGAGTTACTAGACACATTTATCTAGTCTTTGAAGAAATGGCCTTCGACCTGGGAGTTCACCCCCTAAGAGGTCAGAAGTCTTTTCAGTCTGTGATGGTTGACTTAATACTGAAACACGGAGATAGAAGGGGAAAAAAATCCACAGTAAATACACATGACAAAGCAAGGCAGGGTTCGAGGTGACATATTAACCTGGGACCTTTCAACACATTTTAAACGTACAGGTTTGCTTAAAAACCTAACACATCACAAGGAACTACCCTCAGCTATACACACACATCACTGTTATAATAAATGTCATCTGCTTTCAAGCCTGAACATACACACGCGCTCTGTACCAGTAATACCATAACCAATAATCTGCCCTTTCCTCTAAGAAGGCATTTTTATTGCTAGGATTACACTCCTTTTTTCTCTGATACATAGTAATTAAGTTAGTCCTGAAAAGTAAGAACATCACATTTTGCATAAGAAATCTTCAGAAAACTGGTCATTCTAAATGACTAAATTTTTAGCCCAATTTACATCCCAAACCACTTTTTGGTTTGTCTTTTATTCAACTCACTTTTGCTTTCTTTACCCCTTTTCATCCTTGAAGTAAATGAAACACAATTCACTGGCAATAATACCAAGCCCTCACTTTGCTATGTGGAGTAGTCTACTAGGGCCACCATAAACAACACACCACAGACTGGGAACTTACACAGCTGACATTTATTTTCTCACAGTTCTGGAGTCAGGAAGTCCCAAATCGGGTGCTGGTGGGTAGGGTTGTCCTATGTCCTTTCTCCTTGGCTTGCATTCGGCCACCTTCGCTGCTTCTTCACACGGTCCTGCCTCAGTGCATTCGTGACCTTGGCATCTTCCTCTTCTTACAAGGACGCTACTTATGTTGGATTGGGGCCCCACCTTAACAGCCTCGTTTTAACTTCATCACCACTTTAAAGACCCTGTCTCCAGATATGGTTACATTCTGAGATACTGGGGGTGGAGACTTCAGCAGATGGATCTTGGGGAGACACAGTACAGCCCCTAAAACTCTGCCAGGCACTCCCTATGCTTCACAGGAGAAGCTCATTTAACTGTTTGACGATGATTGGAGGTAGACACGGCGAGCGCCCCCATCTCACAGACATGAGACCCAGCACAAAGGCATACAACCAACCCCAAATCGGCAGGGCCAGGAGCCTGTTCTGGGGTCGACGCCCTCAGCCACGCTGGCTTTGATTTTTATTCAGAGCATCCACCGCATGTAATCAACACCTGTGTCTACACTGAGAAGAACAGCTATTGGCTGCCATATTCAACAAGTCCAGAATGCTGAGGTTTCTGTGGCCTTCGGACAGTGCTCATTGTTTTCTGGCTCCTTCTTTGATGTGGTCCATTCTTGCTACTGTCTGTACAGAAGCCTGTAGGAGCTCCTGGTGCCTCCTGCAAGCTGACCACGCCCTTCTCTTCCCTCCCCACCTTCAGTGATGTCATGCTGGCAACGTGAAAGAGGCCGTGGAATGAATATTTACACAAACACCACAAATCAGGGCTCATGCTTTGCTAGAACGCAAACCCTTTCCCCTTGTCATTTGCTCATAAGAAACGCGGTGATCTCTAAGAAGAGCCCCCTGTGATGAATCCTTACCCTGAAAGTGTATTTATTTCATGCATGAACTTTGCCACAACTTTTTATTTTTCTCTTTAGAGATGATTTTTTCCTACTTCATCTGTCAGTAAAATATATAAATATTCACGGTGCTGATTACAAAATGTTACAGTGTGTGTTCCTTAAATGCTATTTAACTACCCTTTGTTACCTACAGATAACCAAAATGTCATAGATGTTACAAGCCTTTCATACAAAAATTTACATGTTATGTAAATATATGTACATAAATACATAGGTACATGTGTATAATATATGTACCAAATTCATTTAATCATGTTCAGTTAATGTAGAGTTACATCACTGAATATAATCCTAAATCGATGACATCAGAATTACCAATATAAATTTTATATCACAAATGCCTATGATGAGGTTTTCTTCAGTCTCTGATCATATACACTGATTTCTCCATTAATAAAGTAGACGAACATCCCTGACATTTTTGGGGTACGTGTGCATTACTACAGAAAGAAATAACAATGCCCCACACTGGAAGTATTATTCTAGGAGGGCGTCAGAAGAGAGGACCTCAGATATCCCATTCGGCACTATTAGGCTAAGATTTTCCCATTGTGGAGCACAGGCTCCGGACGCGCAGGCTCAGCGGCCATGGCTCAGGGGCCCAGCCGCTCCGCGGCATGTGGGATCTTCCCGGACCGGGGCACGAACCCGCATCGGGCAGGCGGACTCTCAACCACTGCGCCACCAGGGAAGCCCTAAGATTTTTATTATTCTTTTTAGATCCAGAGTCCCTCTTATCTGGTCATGATACTAAGTCTTGTTTCTTTCCCAACCCACATTCCATGAGGTCCTCCAGGATAAAGGAAACAGCTCAGAACCCCTGGCCTAGGATGGTTCCTCATCCCAACCACCGGTGTCATGCAAACTCCTCGCTAAGTTGCCCCTGGTACTAGCCCCACACTAAGTGCCCAGACATACTCCCATCTGTACACACACTTTATTAACACACGCTGGGTTCAGAGACATTGTGTTTAATTAAGCCATCTGTATAATAACTAAGCCTGAAAAGGAAAACTGATCTCAAATATTGAACTTTGTAATAAGAAAGGACAGAATTTCCAACTCTTTTTTAAAAATATTTTATTTATGGCTGCATTGGGTCTTCATCGTTGGGTCTTCACTGCTGCACGTGGGTGGGCTTTCTCTAGTTGTGGCGAGCGGGGGCTACTCTTCGATGCGGTGCACGGGCTTCTCATTGCAGTGGCTTCTCTTGTTGCGGAGCACAGGCTCTAGGCGCAAGGGCTTCAGTAATTGTGGCTTGCGGGCTCAGTAGTTGTGGCGCAAGGGCTTAATTGCTCCATGGCATGTGAGATCTTCCCGCACCAGGGATCGAACCTGTGTCCCCTGCATTGGCAGGCAGATTCTTAACCACTGCATCACCAGGGAAGTCCCATAATTTCCAACTCTTTAGCTTGTATTAGAAACCAACCAAAAGGCTGGGTCCTTGTATTTTGGTCACAGAGGGCAGGCAGGAGAAAATCCACTTTCCATCTCTGCCACCTTCACAAACAGGCTACACTCACTGGCACGTTTGCTGAGGACCTACCATGTGCCAGGCTCTGGGACCAGGGCTTCCTCACATCATCTCACTTGGTCCTCAACACAAGCACATGAGGCAGAGATTACATTTTCATCTCGTGGAGGAAGAAACTGCAGCTCAAATGAACTGACTTACTTGTTCTGATTCAAACCCAGAATTATCCCCTTCCAGAGCCCGACCTCTCTCCCTCAGTCACATCACCTGTAATTCTAGAATCCAAGGCAGAATTTTAAAACTGGAAGGTCATCAAGTACAAGATCCTGGGGTCCAGGAAAATCAGAGGTTTGGAGGGAAAAATCCCTGTGGATGGGATGAAATGGATCTCTTTCCTTACACCTTTGAACAGACAGGGGGGTTCCTGCTCTGTCATTACCCCCCTGTGAACCTCAGTGGAATCCGGCTCTGTATTCCTTTACTCATTTGTAAACAAGATTCATTCTTACCCCCAACCTGCTTCACGGGTGGTGCAGATGAAGTATATAATGTCTGTAAAAGTCTTCGAGCACATCAAAGACAGCACTGCATAAATACTATATTATTATACACGTTCCCATAGGAAGCATCTCCAGGACCCTTTGATCCATAAATATTTCATTGACTCAACCCAGCCAAAGCCATCTTAGACTCTGAGGCATCTTAAGGTAATTGACCACAGAAAGAGTTCAAAAAGTAATGCATTCTGCACCCGTCTCACAGCTGTCTCTCTTCTTAACTCTTTAATTTCAACTTGCTTATTTATTTTAAATAATTGTGTATCATTTTTCATATTTGAGGGTAAGCATGTACCTACACATAATAGATGTTCCATGAAAATGCAGTGGGTATGATGCTAATACATAAAGTACACACAATACAAAGGGTGCTGATACGTTAAAAAAAATTCATATTTTTAAGGGGCAAGAAATCCTAAAATGCCCTCAAAAGTAACATTTGATACTCCTAGATCTATTTTTTCTGCTTTTATAGCTTTTGGGGTTTAATTTCATTCCATTTCTAAAGGAAAGGCAGCAAATAGATGTTCACATCATTTGAAGAAGGAATAAATTTAAATTATACAATTTCTTAAGAATCAAATTCATTGTTACTTTCTCTATATCATTATTGGGATGCTCTAACTTATGAGAAAAATATAAAATATGTTATATTTAACTAAATTAACTTCATTTAGTTAAGCTCCCCCCGTCTTCAAACCCAAAAGGAGCCCTGGAACAATTAGCAGTTGGTGATCATTTTTAGAGGTGACTGTTCTTCAGCAAAAAAATGACAAATTTTAGTGAACATATTTAAATGCAAGTCATTCTTGAAAAGTACTAAATATTAAAGAAAAATTTCAGAATTTTGAAGTAATATTCTACTAACAGGTTAAAAACAGTCTAACAAAAATAAATGTCTGCAATTCCAGGAAAAAAGAGCATAACTAAAAGCTACAGTTAGCTGGTTTAATCGTTTCATCTCAACCATTTATCTGGCTTCTACTCTGCTGACTCAAAAAAAGAAAAAAAACAAGGAAGAGGAACTGATGAGGGTGAGTTCATTCCCCTAAAGCTTACATCAGTGGGAGTAGGAGTTCCCACTCAGCTTTGTAACAGATGCGGACTGACGCTTGTAAAGAAATGCTAATCATCAAGACCATTATCAAAAAAAAGGAAAAAATTAATTTAACAAGCATGTATTTGCATATGGTATTCTATTAGATGAACATGGCCACAGAAAATACAGATTTCTTTTTATCTTCCTACTTTGATAAGTATGGAAAGTTCTAGAAGAATATTGCATTATTAATATTAAGGATATCTTATTCTCCTGCCCCCACCCCTGTTGGTCTCCTGTTTTATTCCAGCAATACCTTTTCTTTGTTCTCCCAGCCAGGATACCCAATTTAGAAGTGCTTAGTTACCCATCGATTCACGGACGTATCACCAAGTCCATTATGACAAAAGGACCATGCTTAAATCAACGATAACATTTTAAGGATATGGATGAAATTTCACATGCAATTCACAAGTCACTCAGGCTCACATGTGCATATTGGGAAATCTCCAGCAGTCTTGTGAAATGTTGCCTCCTCCAGGACTTAGAAATGCTGCCTCGTGGTCTCAGCTCTCATCTTGGACCATGGCCAGTATAAAGAATAGTCATATGTTCACCAAAACGTGCTCAGTATACACCAGACACATCAAATTTGTCATTTTTATTAGCCCCTAAAACACATCCACTCAGTCATTACACAAATAACCATTGAGTATCTGCAAATGTTCTGGGTGGTGGAGATATAACACAGAACATGGAGCCACCTTCCTGGATAAGGGCATGGGTCATTAGCAAGCAGATAAATTATCAATAGTATAAATTCAGAGACTTGGATCATTTATGAAGGAACTAAAACACGATCGGAGGATATGGACTGTCTGATGGGCTGAGGAGGTTTTCAAGAAAACTTGCCCAAGGAGGTGACATTTAAGTGGCAACTTGAATGGAGAAAAGGACCAGACTGTACAGAGATCTGTCGGAAGAAGTCCAAGGTCGGGCAGAGCTGGAGTCCCACAGAGACAAGAGCGTGATGACAAAGGGAAGGGATTAAGTTGTAGAGGAAGATGAGGATTTGATCCTGTAGAGGCATTAAGGTTTGGATTTTCATTTCAATGTAATGGAGACCCTTTTGAAGTTGTATGCAGGAAGTGAAAGAATCTATTTTACGTGTTCAGAGAATCGTGATCTGTGTGACAAATAGACTGTCCGAGAACAAGGATGCTTGCCAGAAAACTATGTAAATGTTACTGGAGGGAGGGGTCCAGGAGAGAAATGATAGCAGCCTGAGGAGGGAGGTCACGGTGGAAACTGGGGGCGTGTTGATCTGGGTCTTCAGAAGCAGATGCCAAGATGGGATACACTGGGCAAGGATTATTTTTTTAATTTTTATTGGAATCTAGTTGATTTACAATGTTGTGTTAGTTTCTGCTGTACAGTAAAGTGAATCAGTTACACATATACACATATCCACTCTTTCTTAGATTCTTTTCCCATATAGGCCATTACAAAGTATTGAGTAGAGTTCCCTGTGCTCTACAGCAGGTCCTTATTAGTTATCTATTTTATTTATAGTAGTGTAAACTGGGCAAGGATTTTATTACAGGAAATGCTTTCATGGAAGGCAATGGAGAGGGAGTCAGAATAGGCTGGGAGAGTGGTCAGAGGGCCATGCAAGTGACAGTCTGGGTGGAAGCATCCCGGACCCCGCAGTCTCCGGGAGGCGAGCCTGCGAGGAATCCTTGAGCCAAAGTCAGCCGGCAGAGAAGCTCATGTCTCCCAGGAACGGCTGCTTTAGTAGCTCTGCCCCTCAGGCCTTAGCATGGAGCAGCCCTCAGAGGTTTGGTTTTGGCACAAACACAGCAAAGCCCAGCTGGGGCCCTTGTTCAATTACACTCCCTGTAGGAGGTCTGTGAGATGCGCGCTCAGGGCCACCAGGGGTAGAGGTCAGGGCCAGTGTATGGGGAGGGGGTGGGGGGTAGGCCAGGGCTTGGGCTGTGATTCCAGGAGACGTTAAATGATGGTGCATCCATACAGTAGATGACTCACAACAGTGGAGACAAAGAAAAAGTTTCCCGGAACCTGGCAAGGAAGGATTTATTAAGTGAGAAAAACAAAGTGTAACATCCATACGACAGAATGCTATTCATCAATAAAAAGGAACATACTACTGACACCTGGTCGATCTGGATGGAGAGGTAAAGCACGCTAAGTGCAAGAAGCCAGCTGCAGATGCTACATCCCCTCTGGAACAGGGCAAAACCGTGGCGATAGAACTCAAAGGACAGGTTGCCGGGGGAGGGCTCACTTCAAAGAGGCACGATGGAAATTTTATAAAGGGTGATGGCGCATTCGATATCTAGATGATGGTGGTGCTTACACAATTGTATTCATTTGTCAAAATTCATTAAAAAATACACATTTTCAAGGTCCATTTTACTGAATATAAATTACACTTTAATAAAACTGACTTTAAACAAGGTGCAGAAAAAGAATATGTTTCATATGCTACCTTTTGGGTAAAAAAAAAGGAGAAAATTAAGAATATAGGTTTTCATTTTCTTACGTAGTTATATAAAAGTCTGGAAGTATAGGTAAATGAACAAGAGCGGTTATTTGTTGGAACCGGGTGAATAAAAGGAAGGTCGGGTCTTTTGTCGTTCTCGATCAAAGGGATGGTTAATTTTATATGTCAACTTGCCTGGACTAAGGGACACCCAGATAGCTGGTATAACATTGTTTCTGGGTATGTCTGTGAGGGCGTTTCTGGAAAAGATCGGTATTTGGTTTGGTAGACTGAGTGAAGATCACCCTCACCAAGGCAGTTGGTGTCATCCAATCCATGAGGGCGTCAATAGAACAAAAAGGCAGAGGAACAGGAAAGGGACTCTTTGCTTGAGCTGGGACTTCCATCTTCTCCTGTGCTCAGATGCTGGCCTTCCTGGTCATCAGATCTTCAGACTCAGACTGAATTACACCACCAGCTCTCCTGGGTCTCTGGCTTATAGGCAGCAGATCGTGGGGACTTCCCAGCCTCCATAATCGCGTGATCCAATTCCTATAATAAACCCCCTCTTATCTCTGTAGCTCCATATCCTGTTGGTTCTGTTTCTCTGGGGAACGCTGACTAACTGAGATGCCTGTTAGACTTCGGATGGGGCGGGTGAACAGGTCGGGATCTGTACTCTCGCATTCAGGGGCAAGTCCAGGTGGGAGATGATGTCATGAGCATATTGCTGGTGTTTGAAGCCACCAGACAGGATGAACCCTTAGAGACAGGAGATGTAGAGAAGGAAGCTGAGGCCTGAGGCAGTCCCCCAGAAAGCACGCATGGACAAGGATCTGCTGGTGATGTCAGGGAGAGACCTGTCCCGGGGTCAAGTGAAGACTGTGTCTTAAGGAAGAAAGTCTGGTCCAAAGTGTTCCCAGATGCCTCTGAGATTCCTAACCAAAGGAGAACCAGAGTTGATGGCTGGATTTCCCGTGACACTCATTGGTAATTCTGACAAGAACTGTCTTAGGGCAAGAGGTCGGGGCAACACTGGGTTGGAATGAGTTTATTAAGGGGAAGATGGGAGGTAGGGATTGGTGGCAGTGAGTACACACCACACAGCTGTCCCTGTAAAGGGATATTAGGTTAAGAAAAATTGGGTTTTGTCTGAATCATGTCACCCCGTGTCTGTGCACTAACAGAAATACCACAGTGGGGAGGAATAAGAGTTTGCAAACAACCTAAAATTCCCAATTTGAGTGAAGTTATTTTCAAGATGTTGTTCCATAAATTTCCATATGCAAGTTCTGTGTACCCAATATATTGCCTGAAAGAAACATTCTGCTGTGGGTTTAAGTCTCTATTTGTTATGGCCTAAAGCAGCGCAACCTCAAGCTCTTTCAAAATGAATGATTCCGTACAGAAGCAGCTATTAATTTTCAGTCTCAGTTTAATTAAGGTCTTTACAGCTATTTCAATAATATAATTTTCATTTGCTTTGAATACATCTCAGCATTTTTCTTTCTTTGAAACTAGGTGACCTTTTAGGGTGTATCCTCCTTAGGCACAATGCGTCTACGATGGCTGTCAAACCCTTTACCTAAGACCAAAAGTATTCATTGTAGTGTGGCTTTTATAATAGTCCTTTTTCAAAAAATATTTATTTGTTTGTGTTGGGTCTTAGTTGCGGCTCACTGGCCTCTTAGTTGCAGCACATGGGCTCCTTAATTGCAGCAGGCGGGCTCCTTAGTTGTAGCTCACCAGCTCCTTGGTTGTGGCATGCGAACTCTTAGTTGCAGCATGTGTGGGGGATCTAGTTCCTGGACCAGGGATTGAACCCGGGCCCCCTGTACTGGGAGCGCAGAGTCTTAACCACTGCCCCACCAGGGAAGTCCCTATATGAGTCATTTAAAAAAAATCATTCTTTCAGACAAGGAGCACAAGAAATGTAAAAACAGGTAAAACGATATCTTTCCATAGGAAATTTATCGTCTGAAAATGGGAGCTAAAATATATTCATCAATCCCTAAAATATGTTACGTGTTAAGTTCCATAAAAGAGGGACAAATCACTCCAGGGACTTGAACGGAGGAGAGATCAGTTTCCAGCCAGCGTGAGGAAGGAAGATGTGGCAGTAAGTGTCTCTGGAGAAGACGGGGCTTGCAAGTTAGGGAACTCTGAGGGTGTTTATTTACAGAAGGAGCTCTGTATATAGAGGTGTGGGTGTTGGGAAACCACAAACCGGTACCCTGGGGCCAGCAGCAGGAGCTGTTACCGCCTGAGCTCAAAGGGACAAGCATTCACTCAGAGGTGAACAGAGAAGGATGGACTCCTGCAGAGAAGCAGCGATCTATAGTCAAAAGCTATCACCAGCCAGAAGTGACCTCACAGTGGGAGCCAAGGACAAAATACCCTGACCTCCCACCAGGGTTCCCTACAGGCCTGGGGACCTGTCCACGCAGCCCAGACAGCATCCTGAGACCCAGGGATGAGGGACTCGGAAGGGGAAATGGAAATAGCTGGAACAGAAGGAGGTAGCGTGAGGCCTGAGATGTAAAAGCGAATAAAATGAAGGAAATGGGAGTTTGGGATGAGCAGATGCAAACTAGTATATACAGGATGGGTAAACAACAAGGTCCTACCGTATAGCACGGGGAAATATATTCAGTGCCCTGTGATAAACCAGAATGGAAAAGAACCTGAAAAAGAATGTGTGTATATATATATATATATATATATATATATATATATATGTGTGTGTGTGTGTGTGTGCATGTGTGTGTGTGCGTGTATGTGCGTGTTGATACAAGTGAGTCACTTTGCTGTACAGCAGAAATTAACACAACATTGTAAATCAACTATATTTCCATAATTTTTTTTTTTAAAAAAGACCTTCACACACACACACAAAAAGAATAGAGACTAGGTGTGCTCTTCGTCGCAGAAGTCATAGCCTGACCAAGTGTTGAAAACTGCAAACAAGTTTTATGGTTTGCCATCAGCTTTGAATACACGAAGGGTTAGATACAGAAAGAAGAATAGGAAAGAACAGTTCGGAGGATTTGGACAGGGCAATAAATACTGTGCTCAGTGTTTGAGCTTGATTTTGTAGAAAATGAAGAGTCACTGAAAATAACTAGTCTGCCAGTGAAGCAAAGAGAAAAGGAGAGAAGCAAGAGATTAGAGGCCGAGGAAAGAGAGAGAAACTACCTGGGAAAGTGCCGAGATGTGGACCATTGTATTTCTCTATTGTTCTCCATAGAATAATCTAATTAAAATCATTTTCATCTGAGCAATAATTTAAATGAATTTCCCAGAATACCAGAGATTCAGCTATAATCAGAACATTTCCATTACCATTAGCATGATGAATAAGAAATATTTGGAGGAAATAAAATGACTACCTTCGTTTTACGGCAAAATGAACTTTAGAACTTGACCAGATTCAGAATCCACATTTTCACTCTACAAAAATGGTACAGTTGCTGTGGAAAACAGTGTAGCAGTTATTTAAAAGGTTACACGTAGAATTCTCACAAGACCCAGCAAGTTTACTCCCAGATTATAGAATCCAAAAGAGGTGAAATCAGGGGCGCCAGTAGATATTTGCACCTCATGTTCACAGCAGCATTATTTACAAAAACCAAAAGGTGGAGACAATCCAAGTGTCCATCAACAGCTAAATAAATAAACAAAATGTGGTATGTACATATAATGGAATATTATTCAGCCATAAGGGGAATGAAATTTTGATATATGGTACAACTTAGATGGATCTTGAAAACATTACACTTTGTGAAATAAATCAGACACAGAGGGACCAATATTTTATGATTGCACTTAGCAGAGGTATCTGAATTGGCAAATCCATAAAGACAGAAAGTAGAGTAGAGGTTATAAGAAATGAGGGAAGGGATTTTGACTGTTGAATGAGTCCAGAGCTTCTATCTGGGACAATGAAAACATTTGGGGTATAGATAGTGGTGATGGTTACACAGTATTATGAAAGTATTTTGTGCCATTGAACTGTACACTTACAAATGGCCAAAATGACAAATGTTATTTATATTTTACCACAATTTAAAAAGTAAACTACTGGGACTTCCCTGGTGGTCCAGTGGTTAATACTCTGCCCTCCCAATGCAGGGGACTGGGTTCGATTCCTGGTCAGGGAATTAGATCCCACATGCGTGCCGCAACTAAAGATGCCACGTGCTGCCACTAAGACCCAGCACAGCCAAATAAATAAATATTTTTTAAAAAAATAAAATAAATAGTAAACTACTGACCCACATAACAAATATATGCATCAATATTTATTTGTGCAACAAATACGTGCAACGAATCTTGCAAGCAATATGGATATAACATTACATCAATATTTCTTCTTGATGTAATTTGCATCAAGGAGAAAGAGTCTCTGTGTTAGAGTGTTTTACTCACCTTTTTTTTCTTTTTTTGTTTTTTTTTACAAAAAGAAAACTCAAAGTCTAATTTAATTGTGGTATTAGGATTAACAATGTGCAGTAAAAGATTTATAAACGTTTTTCCTTATGAATAAATTCATTGAACCGACTTTGTCAAAAAATTGTAATATAGCTCTTTTTAAAAAAAAAAAAAAAAAGCATTGTAGGCATAACACCCAGTCAAAAACATATTTTTCTCAATGAGTGTGTTTTTGTTGGTTTTTTTTTTAGTAGCATTTCTTAAATTACCATCCCGTTAAGGGAGTGTATACCAAGTCCAGGCATCCATTGCTCACGCTGTAAATTCTGGAACACCACTACTAATGCCACTGTGTAGCAAGCGTATTGCCCTTATTCCCTTGTAAACAAAAATCACACACACACACACCAGGAGGGGACTCCTTTCTTTCCTTATTCTAAGACGCTATTCTAAGAGACCAATTCACATGGAAGTAACGACCTAGTTGTACAAACTGGTAATTTTACAAACCACACACTCTCTGGGCTTCCGTTAAGGAAATACTGTGATTTTTAATGTTACACAAGAAAACCAAAGAGGGATCATTCTGATGTAAATAGGTCCTTCCAAGCCATTCACCAACGGAAGGCTTCTTGAATAGTGCAAAAGTTGAGTTGTTAATAAGGTTTGTTTAATTGCTTTTACTTGTTTCCTTTCTGTTTTTTGTTTTTTTTTAGTCTGTTTTACTTTAATCAGAGTAAAAAAAATAACAGAGAAAGAAAAAGGGGTTAAAAAACCTGGTGCTATAGTTCAGAACTTTTAAAAGTGTCTATTTTACATTACAAGACACTGGAAGGCACATTTCCAAGTGGAGGAGGGAAGCCAAGAGGGAGAATTGAGTCTGGAAGGAAATAGCTCTTCCTTAAGTCAAGACAAGGAGAAATCACCCCACAAAAGCAGAGACCTAATTTAATAGAAGCATCATTACGTAGCCTGCATATTTAAAATCTTTTCTTAGTCTTTCAGCAAGATTCATTTTCTTCTACTCAAAGAATAAATTTAGAACTTACACATTAAAGACCAAAAAATAAAAGACGGACAGCATCTTTATGTCTAAAAATGGTCATTTCTTCTATTAATACGTTTTCTTTTTTTAAAAAAAAGGTATTTCAAAAACATCTACTTTACTTTTTGTAAAGATAAATGAAAGGCAAAGGTAACTTTGTTTTACACCTGCCTAAACAATGACAAAGGTTGTTTACACCAAATAAGCCACAGAATCTTCACTGAGAAATGAGTGACAATTTCATAAAGGAAAAAAACTAACAAATTTCTAATTTATTTTAAAGAAGAGTGTTTTTAAAAGGGAAAATTTCTCTAATATACATAGACATAAAATTTTTTCTAAATAAGTACTTCCTGTTTCACTTTTACTCACCATAAAACAATCCTAAAAATAATAATACTGATTCTTTAGACCTATATTGATAACAATAAAATGTTGCCTCTCTATAAAGGAAAGCACCGAGATTAAATTGTTTTTTTAAAGTGTTGTCTTGTTATCCAAACCCATACTTGATCCTATGATAAAGTTTTGCAACTGTACCTTATAATTTTAGGATAGCCATTGACGTGGAAGATTCTCAGCTTCCTGGGTGAATTTCCTTTCATAGCAATTCTGTTCTCCATTTACTCAGCTCTGAGCAGGCTCCTGCAGTTAGAAAAAACAAGGAGCACCTTGGAAACTGCTGCAGCACATTGGAAACCGCAGTCCACATCGGCAAGATGTTAAAATGGGTCCATCTAAGCAGTAATTTTTTTAGTGTCGAACTTCAGAATTCTACCCTGGTTTCCTTTCCACTTTCTTTTTGATTCTTAACTGATGAAATAAATCTCCTGAATGACTTATCATCAGTCCAAAAAAACTATCTTTGCGATCAAACGGGCCACAAAGGCAGGAAAGATGACTCTATGGGAGGTCCTGGAGGGACCTGAAATACCATCTGTTTCAGGTAGCAACAGTTTGGCCTTTTTGAATACAATGGGATCTAAGAATTTGCAGCAAAAATATTTTTTAAAGAAAAAATTAGACATTTTGTACATGAGTACTCTGATTTTTAGGTTTCTCTTAATTTCTCGAACAAAATTAAATTTCAAGGACAAATATTAAAATGCATGAGAGATCATGCCTTCACCTAACAAATAAGTTTCTGGTTTACACTCTTCTGACATCTTTCCCCAGCACCAAACAGAGATGATCATTATTCCGGAAACCATCACTGATCATAATTTAAGATTAGATTATTCATAGTGTTCTTTAATGACTACTTTAGGATTCAAATCTAAATTTTTCATTATTTTCCTTATCAGTTAACTATTTTGTGAATGTTGATTTTACTTTTCTGAGCTCTGGGTTAAATGTGGTAAGCTACCTCCAGATTCTTGTTTCATATTTACATATTATTCATATTAGAAGTCTGAAACTTTTTTTTTTTTTTTTTTTTTTTTTGCGGTACGCGGGCCTCTCACTGTTGTGGCTTCTCCCATTGCAGAGCACAGGCTCCGGACGCGCAGGCTCAGCGGCCATGGCTCATGGGCCCAGCCGCTCTGTGGCATGTGGGATCTTCCCAGACCTGGGCACGAACCCATGTCCCCTGCATCGGCAGGTGGACTCTCAACCACTGCGCCACCAGGGAAGCCCCTGAAACTTTTTTAACTTGGCAAACTGAGAGGTATTATTCGTTCCAATCAAGTTTGTTGGCCTCCTTACCTCCTAAATATATATATTAATTGTACTCTTGCTTATTTTTTAAAGCTTTCCATCAACTTCAGTGATAATTATATAATTACATTTTGGAGCAATAGATATTATTAATAATGTAGGTTTGCCTCCCATATTTTAACATAAGCTAGATGTCCCAAATTTGCATTTATGCTTCCTCATAATTGGAAAGTGTTACTACTATTTGTTCTCTCAAATTTTAAAAAAATTATTTCATTGTTCAAATAATCTACGATATTTATTCATTTGCTATTTGTAGGAAATAAAATGTAATAGTGTTTTATTCATGTTTTATATTTTTATTTTTTGTTTACTGTGTTATATTCATATTTTAACTGATGCTAGAAAATTTTGAATACCCTTCAAAGAGTACCATCAAATGTCCTTTCAACTTTTCCTATATATGAATAATGCCAATAACTAGCACCCAAAGTCATAGAATGCTTTATATCCACTCTTCTATTACTCTCTGAATTATTTTATATAGATACTTTTAGTAGAAATATCAAAGGCAAAATGAATACAAATACACACTAACAAAAATTTATTTCACTTTCTAATGCCAGGAAGAATCACTCCATCTTTAAACGTCCCTCCAATTAAGTGAAATAATGTCCTCTACTTACCTTCAACTTAAACTGACTACCCCTTAAAAGGCATTAACAGATTTTGAAATATAAATTAACCTAATATTGGTGGGGAAAAAAACCCACCTCCATAACTACAATGTCCACAAACTAATTATCTTCAATATAATTTAAAAGGGGAAATCTTTGAAAGAATACTTAACGGGACTGGTTTTTTCCCCTTCATATTTAGGGTTATTATCATCTTTGACCTCATTCCTTTTTTTCCCCCTGAAACATCCAATCACTGTTAAGATTTTAAAGCACACTCTTCAGCCTGAGTCCATATACCCATCTCATTTCAAACAGCACTTCTATAAATGTGCGCCAGCATTCCCCATGCACCTTGGGTTTAGTACTAGCTCAGCGGGAACATTCTTTAATTGAGACGGTTGCATTCTGAACTTTTCCATGCGACCTTAAATTAGAGTCGAGGAGAAATGTTATTCTAAACTATTTGAGTTGGACTTTCCAAAATTACTATTCTTTTTAAAATAACTTTTAAAAATAAGAAATGCCTTGAAGAAATATAACTCTATTGCCCAAAGTGGAACTACACAAAACTCCCCAGAATCTTCACTCTTTATTGTCATTATATATTTATAACAATCTTTTACCAAAAATATGCTGAGAACTGGAGAATCTTATTAGTGAGAGGGTCATTTACCTTTAGATGATATTGAAACTTGAACACCCACAATGTTGACAGAAGGGTTATTTAAAATGCAGAGGGTGGGGTAGATAAACAGAACATGAAGAACCAAGGGGAATTCAGCAGCAGGTGCTTGTCTTTATTTATTGAAATGTTTTTGGTGCTGTTTAGTCATATCTTTTGAATCCATTTAGCATTGTCTGAGAACATATGACCTGACATCCAAAGAAAACCACAAAAGATGTATAGAGTTCATGTTTTCAGAGAACCAGAGAGGCAAGTTTTTAATCACTAGTTTAGTCTAGTAAAGTTGATATTAAAAGGTAGAAAATGGGGGGCTTCCCTGGTGGCGCAGTGGTTGAGAGTCCGCCTGCCGATGCAGGGGACACGGGTTCGTGACCCGGTCCGGGAGGATCCCACATGCCGCGGAGCGACTGGACCCGTGTGCCATGGCCGCTGAGCCTGCGCGTCCGGAGCCTGTGCTCCGCAGTGGGAGAGGCCACAACAGTGAGAGGACCACGTACCGCAAAAAAGTAGGAAATGAATAATCAAGAAGAAACATACATGTACACAACATTGTAAATCAACTATTAATTAAAAAAAATTTTTTTTTAATGAAGAAGAAACATACATGCAATTGACCATGGTTCCACATACATTCAAGATTTCTACCATTAAAGCTGATGTAGACAGGAAGCCAGTATGTGAAGACCATTTATTTCCAGGTCTATACCCTTGCAGTTTGCATTTTGAAAATGAGAAGTCTAAAGAGGAGAGGTTTACTTACCGTTCACACCAACCATCAGTCATATCATATCTGTAAGTTCAATCCTCCATTGATTTTCTCCTCTCTTACATGCATTGTTCAGTCTCTCCTTCAGCTAACAGCCCCTACCCTATGATTATATTTAAGCTCAAGTCTCCCCATTTGTTAACGATAAGAACAACAAAAGGCAAATGCGTTTTTTAAATTCCCTGAAGGTTACAAAGGAACCTGATAAAATCAAATGCTTTGGAATAGAGAAATTGAACGGCTGAGGGACACGTGTGGGAAAGCAATTTTTCACCCTCTATCCTTTTGTACCTTCTGAACCATGTGAATGTATTGCCGACTCAAAAACTAAATAAACATTTTTATGTGCGAATTCCTGGACCGAACCCCAGACCTATTGAAACAGAATCTCTAAAGGAGGGCCCCGGAATCTTCATTTTAACAAGCTCATCAGGTGACTCTGATGTATAAGTAAATAAGCAACAAATTATTGCAAATATAAACACAGATGGCCCAGCACTGAGAGGCCCCGGGTCAGGTAATACAAAGAATGCTGAAAAACCACCGCTGCCAGAAAGAGCCCTCCTCGCCAGCCTGCTCTGATGTCTGAAATTCTTTTGTTAGACGTTCTGTCTCCAATATGTGCTTGTAAAATTGTGATGTCAGGGCAGGGCGGAGAGAGAATTCTTGACTTCACCGAACTCACCCTTCAATCTACTTTCCCGATGTTATCTAATCAGCACAAAATCTTCTTTTGAGAAACAGGTTATGCAAACTCTCCATGATTTCATCACCTTTACATGCCCCCTGCCGTCACTTTTGATACTTAAGACTTGGCTGAAATGCTTTTCTTGAAGGTCACCAATGATCCTCCACACACCGCAGCTTTTTCTCATTCCTGAGTCTATAGACTCCATTCTTCTTGACACTCTCTTTTCCCAGGAATTAGATCATACTGGGTGTGATTCTCCTCTTTAATTAATGTGTGCTTCTCCAGAACTCTTCTGCCTCATTCCTTACAAGCCATTCTTCGGACCTCTTCTCTCTACACCATCTCTCTAGCCATCATTTTCATGCCGTCATCTCATACATAAGTATTTCTCACCCTCCTGAGATAAAGAACTGCTCTTCCTGTCCCCCTAATCATCTCACCTGGACCGCTTATGGAAAACTCCACCTCCACAGCTGTATCCACTAGCTGTATGCCAGGCACTTGTCTACATATTTTACAAATATTAGCTCATTTAACACTCACAACAATGCTATTTGAAGCATGAGGGAACTGAGATACCTAAAAATTAAATGACTTTATTCAGGTTGCATTGCTATTATATGGTAGATCAAAGATTCATACCCAGACAGGCTGAGTCTAGAGCCATATTCTCATTGATCACGTTATATTACCTCTCAGCATTAGTTTAACATTTATCAGCAAAACTTCAATCACTTTCTGGTCATAAACTTTTGACGTAGCCTCACTGAATACCGAGATGTTTAAAAATCTGTAATTGGGAACTTAAACCTGGAATTTGATCTTATTTCTACTTAATTTTACAGACATATCTCCCATTATTCTCTTCCACACAGAGTAAGTATGCTAAACAATAAATAATATTGATTATTTACTGGTTTCAGGATTATAATTTAGGTGTAAGTGTAAAACAGGTGCAAGAAAAATAAAAATTCAAACCAGAGGGACGGAAGCATTTATCCTCTCAACTGAGTCAACTAGTAAACCAGAAACATACATATGAAATGATGATCTGCGAGACCTCAGACACTAGACGGCAAAGAACAATGATGCCAGGAGACACAAATGGGGTGAGTTCTCTGATTGCTCCAGCTTCCTGCCTGGAGAAGGTTTCCAAGCTGAATCACTGGAAGGGAAAACCCAGGCTGAGTCTGAGGAGCTCTCTGGGTTGAGGAGAGAAAGCTGGATAAGTCTGGAGGTGCTGAGGGTGCTCTAGTTCTCAGATAGAGCATCACCCAGCTACAGGACAACTTCAGGAGTCCTAATGGAAGTGTAATTGTGGCCCCCATAAATAGAGGGGAGAAGGAGAATGAAAAAAAATCAAGGAAGTAATAGCCCAAAACTTTTCACATTTGATGCAAACTGTATATACACACATCCAAGAAGTTCAACAGGACCCAAGCAATTGAAACATGGAGAGAACTACACAGAGACATGTCAAAATCAAATTGCCCAAAACTGGAGAAAAAGAGAAATTCTTAAAAGCAAGAGAAAAGAGATATACGATGTACAAAGAAACAAAGATGAGAATGATAATAGATTACTCCTTGGAAACAACGTCAGAAGACAATGGAACAGCATCTCTAAAGTAATGAAAGAAAAAACTATTTAAACCTCTTAAAAGTAAACAGACTGTTTAAAGCAAAAAATAATAACAATGTATTGAGAGGTTTATAATGAATGTATAAATAAAACATGTTTTAATAATAGCACAAAATCAAGATGGAATAAATGGAAATGTATGGTTACAAGGTTCTTACACTATACATAAAGATTGTTATAAGTTCCAGTCATACTCTAAAGCATATACCAACCACCCAAAAAATCACAACGAAGAGTTATTGTTAATAAGCCAAAAAGGAGATAAAATGGAATCACCAAAATCACTAATTTGGGGTCACAAAATCGACCCAAAAGAAGGTAGGAAATGAGAGAAAAGAAAACAAGGAACAGATAAGTACAAAACAAAAGCAAGATGGCAAATTTAAACACAGTCATAATAACTACATTAAATATAAACGGTCCAAACATATCAATTAAATGCAGTAATTGTCAAAATAGACAAAAATGCAAGTTCTAACTCTGTGCTGCCTTCAACACACACCTTAAATATAAAACACAAGTTAAAAGTAAATGGATGGGGGCTTCCCTGGTGGCGCAGCGGTTGAGAGTCCGCCTGCCGATGCAGGGGACACGGGTTCGTGCCCCGGTCCGGGAAGGTCCCACGTGCCACGGAGCGGCTGGGCCCGTGAGCCATGGCCGCTGAGCCTGCGCGTCCGGAGCCTGTACTCCGCGACGGGAGAGGCCCCAATAGTGAGAGGCCCGTGTACCGCAAAAAAAAAAAAAAAGTAAATGGATGAAAAAGATACCATGCTGACTCTATCAAATGAAAGCTGGTATGGCTACATTAACATCAGACAAAGCAAAGAAAATTATTAGAAATTTTTTTTAAAGTCATTTCATATTTGATGAAAACTATATAAATTCACATATCCAAGTTCAACTCATATATCCAAGAAGTTCAACAAACTCCAGACAAAAGAAACATGAGAAAACTACACAAAGGCTCAATAAAATCAAACTGCCCCAAACAAGTGATAAAGAGCAATTCTTAATTCCACACCAAAATCAGCAAATGCACGTGCCATCTAAAAACACACTTTGAAGCAGAAATGTGAAAGCATAGAGGCTTATGTATGGCAGAAAGAGCTACCAATGGTTCAGTGCTGAAACACACGCCAGATTTGTAGGACACAGTGGGGGAATAGGATAACAGGTAAGAGTTAGCAGTAGCTAGGATTGGGGGAAAAAGTAAGGGCAGGTAGTGATGTGAGTGGTAGAAAGATCAGGGAAAGAACTATTATAAAACTCCAGAAATAATGAGCCTTATAACGACTCAGTTACAGTCTAACTTCTCAATGGCACAGTGAACATGGAGGGCAAGGAATGTCTTTAATCTTTCTCTCTCCAGCACCAAGCACAAAGCTTGCCATACAGATTTTCAGAACAAATAAATTAATAAATTTGATTAAGACTTGTATCTACTTCTTAAGTCAGAGACTCTAATATTTATAATTCTAGAAGCTTCTCATTTGTAAGTTTTGGGGAGAAATAATACGCTCCATCTAACGTCAGTCCTATCTTTTCTTAAACGTTGCTCAGATTGTATAAGTAATCAAATACATTGCAGATTTAGCTACAATAAAATGATACATTGTATTGGTATGACTCAAGAACAAGCCACAGGTTCAGTTCGTGTCTTTTGAAAGCAGTACCATAATTGTATTGTTTCCTTGGGAAATATCACACCCCCTAGTACACAGGAAAACACACACACACCTTATTTAGAGCAAAGAGTGGAGGAAGAGAACAAGAAAGAAAACTTTTTTAGTCATAATTTCAGGTTAAAATTTTACCACTGGAACATTCCCATTTTTCATTGAATTTTCTTTCATCTCTACTAAATTGAATATCATTTTAGAAAAGGAAACTTCAACAGAAAATTAAAAGGCGTTAACTAAAATTTGGAGATGTTCATGCTGTGTTACAACTTTTGCATTTGAATTTCTCCCCAATATAAAAATGTTCCTTTTTTAATCTCAACTATTTTTCAATCATTTTACTACTTTTTCACCCAATCTCCTAAAAGTGGGCAAAAATCACACTTTAAGCAGAAATAAATACATTCTTAAGTATAATGGAGGAAAAACCAAAAAAAAAGAAAAAAGGAAAAAAAAGAAAGCATAGTGGAGGAGATTTGCTCATGATCAGAGATTATATAAGAGAATGGAAAAAGCCAGGCTTTGGAATCACAAAACCTGGTTCTGTGAGTTAATAGCCAGGTGGCCTTGGTTACTCTCTGAGACACTCAGTTTCCATATCGGTAAAATGGGGATGTATTAGACACTTGTACGTGACTCCAAATATTCTCTACCCCACCTATTATTCCTGCCACTACTGGAGAGAACAGTTGGGCCCAGCTCCCACCAGCTTTGAGGAGGTACAAGGGAAGCATCTCAGGTCAGGCCTGTTGTCAGGGTGTCCTTGGCATCCCTGCAGGTGGTACCCATGGTAACATACTCAAGCAGGTACAAATGGGAGGGGTGGGGCAGTTACCAGACGTGACTGATGGGAGGATGGAAGCTGATGGATAAACATTCCCCCCTTTGCACCCCAAGTAGACAGTTCCTGAGTGTGTTTCTTAAGCCTTTTCAAAAGGCCCCACGGAATCACGCCCAACCTGATGGTAGACAACAATGTGCATCCTTACGTTGATTTTCCCTCCGTCCTTGATTCACTCCCCAATCCTTGAGGCCTGCTCTCAGGGATTATTTACTGGTTACAGGTTTTGCTTTTAAAGGACCTCAGGCTAAGGAAGAAGGTAAGAAAGAATGCTTCTAAGCTCACAGGGCAGGTAAGGATAAAGTAAGATGATTTATGTGCATAGAGGACCTACAACAGTCCCTGCATTGTTTTAAGTGCTTTGTATAACATATGTAAACCTCCCAACAACCCTATGAGGTGTGTACTACCATTACCCCCTTTTCGTAGAGAAGAATGGCACAGAGAAGTTAAGTATCTTATCCGAGATCACACAGCTATCGAGTGGCTCGGTCCTCTCAGCTGCTAAGCTGCCAGATACGGGTGGCTTAACATTTTTAGGGAACTATTTCAGACTTAACAAGGGCTTTGAAGGTTGGGAAATTATGAGGAACACGAAGGAATATAGAGCAATTGGGAATATAAATCTGCTTCCACCATAAATCGGTATCGGAGTCCACTTTGATCTCTAAGAGATGAGACATGAAGCTGGGCTCTGTTCCGTACACTGGCAAATAAAAATAGTAGTAAGACTAAATTGATTTAGATGTTGACTTTCCTGATTAAATTCCACTTATCCTATTGACTTTAAACATAGCCTTTTGCTTTCAGTGTAGATTTTCCCCATTATCTATCCCCCAAGGCAGCTCCCAGGAACAGATGTCTATCTAGCGCCTATATACTAAAGCTTGAGGTCCAAAATCCCCTTATCAAAGGAGATTGCAGCCTTTTTTCCCAGTTTAAAGGCAACTGATATCTAGGTACAAGACATAAAGATAGAGCCCGGCAAGTAAAACCCACGGCCCCCAGATCCTGGCTGTGTAAGCCAGATACTGCTCTCCTGACATGAAATAAAGATAAGAAAAGCTTCTGGGGTAGCAGCAGTCACATCCTCGCTTCCCTCCAGAACTCTGCCCAGTAGACACTCAGTATCCAGGTATCTGAAAATCCAAACCCAGGAAGTGGAAACACGGCAGCTGTTCCTGAATCATCAGTGTTAGCGTCAATTCCCTTTCGGTCACAAAATCTAAACATCAAACTGTCATTTTTGAATTTCCAGGCGCCATAAAACTGAGCCCACGGGGGTTCCCAATCTGAGTCAGCACTCAGATCTAGCCAGAGATGCAGGCCCACTTCACCTCTGGGACCCACAGGAGCTCTTTTTTGGTCTTTTACATGAAAAAGGAAAGACATTGCACTTCCTCTTAAGAGAAGCAAATCAGAAAGACAAAAAATTCAATTTCATGATAGGCCTTTAAAGTTATCACCCAAGACCATAAAAATTTAACACTGGATAAAGAAAAACAGACTCATAGAAGACGTGCAGTCGGCTGTAAGTTTATAGGATTTCTCAAGTTAAAATGCTGCTTTTGATTTGTAAATGGAGAAATCCTATAAAATATTTGGCATCCAGAGACAAGGAACTAGCAAGGGTTTTCATAACTGTAAATAGGGCTGCTCTTATTTTTCAAAAGGCTAATAGCTGTCCTAATAGATCCAGGGGATGTCACAGGCTATTTGGTCCTTGCCCGGCCACTATTCCAGCCCTGCCTTCTTCAGGAGATGACGCTTGACAGGCGCTGGGAGGTTTGTTAAGAAACATGCAAATTTAAACAAATTAAATTAAAAAGGAAATTACATTTCTTAGGACTGCATTTTCTTCTCTGAAGCTGTGCCGAGTTTAGAAGGAGGGAAAATATCTTCTAAATATTATAAGGGAAAAGACAAGAGGGCAGATTAATCCACCTGATGAAGAGCTACTGCCCAGTCAGGGCAGTAAAAGCAGGAAAAGCAATTTTCCAAATATAGCCCAATGAATCTGGTCACGACCTCCACATTACTTTTAAGTTCATTTTCATAGAAAATGATCAAAATTTCAACTCGAATGTCTTCTGCAGCTGCTGTTGCTCGCTGTTTTCTGAAATCTGGAATTTTACTTTTTGAGAAAAGATAATTTCTAAAGGATCTTTTTTCAGAAGTTTATAGTATATTCCCCTTGGACATTTCTTTTTTGAGCCTATAAAATATTACCATGTAACTCAGAAGTGACACTATGAGTATACATTTGTCCCCGGCAGAAATATATACATTAAAGTTTAAAACTAAAGAATATCAAACATTAAAAATAAACTTGAGGGCTTCCCTGGTGGCGCGGTGGTTGAGAGTCCGCCTGCCAATGCAGGGGACACGGGTTCGTGCCCCGGTCCGGGAAGATCCCGCATGCCGCGGAGCGGCTGGGCCCGTGAACCGTGGCCGCTGAGCCTGTGCGTCTGGAGCCTGTGCTCCTCAACAGGAGAGGCCACAGCAGTGAGAGGCCCGTGTACCACAAAAAAATAAAAGAATAAAATAAAAAATAAAAACTTGATTGTAAAACATCTCAATTTACCATGACTTGAGAGACATTTACAGAGTCTACATTTGCAACAAATATATTTTAAAACCTGCCATGACTACTACCACAAATCTGAGAAAAGCTTTGCTCTCCCATTTACAGACTCCGTTTTTATAGAAAGTAAAATCAAATAAATAAACCAAACCAACAAAAATTCCTGTATAATTTACCTAATACTTTACCACCAACTAAAAGAAGAAAGCATTTTACATGAAATTCTTAGCAGACTAATCTAATAATTTTCACCACCCAGTTGCTATTTTAATTTAATTCATGGGGAAAAATCAACTTACAGCACAAAAAGGTTAGTCACTGACAAGGTCTGAACTGTTCCAACATCAGTAACATGTCATTACTGTTAGTAAAACCATTACTTTGAACAGGCTCTAAACCTTATTTACACCATATGAAAGCAGGCAATGAATTGTGCCTTCAGCGGACCCTCAGGTACAGCTTCTGAAGCAGGTAAAATGCAGCAGAATGCAGCGCTCTTATATAAAATAAACCGGATCGATAACCAGAGACTTTGTCCTAGCCCCAATGTAAGAAGTTACCTTGTAAAATTAGTAAATATACAATCAATATATTTTAAAATAATGAATTATGCTTTACCCTAAAAAATAGTCTTTGAGAATGTAATACATTCAAAATCTGTGTTACTTTTGCCAAGACAAATAGGTAATGATGAGCATTCTAGAGAAATATGTATGATATCTACTTCAAAGTCACTTAAATCCAGGAAAGCTTTGCCTTCACATATAAAAACCAAGCTGGAGCTACGTATCAGGAATGGCAACCAAGAGGCAGTCCAACACAAATGTTAAGTTATCCAGGAATCCTAATTGCTGACCCTTCTTTATAAAGGTCTTGCATTTGATCAAAAAGATTACGAAAAGATTTTCTGTTTTACCTAAACTCTAGCTTTAAGGAATAATAATTTAAAAAAAGAGTAATTAAAAGACTGGTATCAAAAATGTTCAGATTCAAATTCTGCATCCATTTGAAAGCATAATCTAATTATTAGCTTAGGAAAGTCCATACCTAGATTTTAGAAGCTGGTGCCTTGTGGCTTTGGTTGGAAGGTATTTAAACCTCACATACAGCCTTTGCCTTGTAAAGGGAAATTACTCTGAAGCACGCAATGTGCGGATTTGTTTTAACAAGTGGCATACCATTCCCTACCACCTCTTGGAACAGACTCAATAGGTGTCCTATGCATATACCGGGTGCATAAGTATTGATGCTTTTAATGACAATCACAGTTATAAGCTACACTCAAACACTATTTGTTAAAGTGACTTTGTTAACATGTATGATGTGTGTATTCTACTGTTACTCACTGCCTTTCATTTTATATTAACTTAGTGCCAGCCACATATGATGACTTAGTGAACAAGCAGGACCCATGATGTGAAAAGAATGAAATAAAGAGGATTTTACTTCTTTGTTTTAATACAACTTTTGGTCTAGATTGAAGAAATAGTAAAGGGATGAGCTGGGGAGAAATCAAAACTGTAAAAAATAACAGAGTTTCATAAAAGTAATACATAGGTTGGTTTCATTGAAACAGTCTTGATGGGAGCATTTAACTCAAATTTTGTCTAAAATTCTTTTTAACTTACATATTTTTAAAAATTTTAATCCTCATCTTAGCAAGCCTAGTATCAAATATCTTTCAATAAAGCGCAATGATATTAAAATGTCATCTGTAGTCATTTGCACGATGTCTGAAGAAATATTAAGAAATTGAGAATATTAACTTTACATTTTAAATGCTTCTACTAAAAAAATTGGCCAATAAACAGAGTAATGTAAAATAAAAAGGATATTTTATTTTAATTTCAGTCTTTCTAGGACATGAGAAACTTTTAGTCTTAATCTCAAGTATTCTTCACAAAATTGATTATTTAGGAATTTTTTAAACAATCTATGGTTAGAAAAGGGTCATAAGAGCAATGTAGCTTTTGAACTGTAAGAATTCTTACCTTCTCTAGGGAAAAAAAAAGTCCCATTTCCCACAATGCCAATGTTGCACCACTAATGGAGCTTGCCTGGTAAAATTAATAATGTCATTGTATTATTTTCTATTTAAAACGGACACAAACAAGTTTAAAAAAAAAAAAGAGAGAGAGGGAAGAATCTGGCACTTCCAATTGATTCTGGCCTCTACTAATTTTTAAAGGTCTCAGGTTAAGCAACAAACACACATTTAGTTTCTGACAAAAACATATCTTCTCTTCCTTTCTCTATTATTTAACAAATTAAAGTACCAGACCTGGCTTGTGTGAAGCGTTCAGCCAATTGAGTTCCTGGAACTGAGAGGAAATATTTATTTTTAAAAGCTGTTTATCAATCTAAAAATTTTAACAACTGATGATGCCTTTCTTTTAAAATATGGATTATCCTTTTTTTTTTTTTTTTTGCAGTACGCAGGCCTCTCACTGTTGTGGCCTCTTCCGTTGCGGAGCACAGGCTCCAGACACGCAGGCTCAGCGGCCATGGCTCACGGGCCCAGCCGCTCCGCGTCATGTGGGATCTTCCCGGACGGGGCAGGAACCCGTGTCCCCTGCATCGGCAGGTGGACTCTCAACCACTGAGACACCAGAGAAGCCCTGGATTATCCATTTTTAAATAATGCAAACAAGAATTTCAGCATGGAATACTGTTAATGTCAATTAAGTGAGTTCACAAATAAGTTGTTCTTATTTTTAAGTTCCATAAAGGACTAGTATTTCCCCCTAGTCACTGTGAAATGTTTGAATAACAACACTCCCTATGTGAACATGTCTTTTTCTTTTACTGTTTTGACGCTGTTTCAAGTTAATTAGTCCATATGACTAATTACAAACACGCACACAAACAGATACTGTTGTTTTTAAGCTTGTTCTCACAGATGAAAAGAGCCAAGCTCTTGGTATTGTACAGTGTACAACCTATCTGAATGTATATGGCAGACCTGTTAATTCTGATTTAATCATTTTATGATTATTATTTCAAGCAAAATTGTGATGCTATAACTAAGTCCCTTTTGGTCAGGGCCATACTTTAGATATATTACCTATATTGTGACATGCCACAAAAGAGAACACAGGGCTCACAGGAACAGAGGCAGAATAAATGCCTCGGTGAGATTCCAAGAGCATTAGTCATTTGACAACTTGCGCTTGTTCACGACAAAGCAAGGGCAAGCTCAGTACCTTCTGATACACTAAAGGACAGGAACAGACAAAAGGCTGATACTAGAGTCATGTTTAGGAACAAATGACAACTCTTACAATGTGCCGTAGCTCTGAAATGCTCGAGAAAATATGAAAGTAATTTTCCAAGCCTATTCCTTGATGTTTCCTTTTTAAAAGAAACACGATCTCTGGAGCCTTTGATTAAAGAAGGGTGGAATCGTTCTTTTTAATTCACTCTGATTTCACCTCAAAAGGGACGCCCAAGTTCCCTTTATTCCAGGTTGGCTCACATCAAACCAGAGGAAGGCAAAAAAAAAAAACGTCAAGTGAATTTGAGGAGCCCTTTCCAAAACTGACATATACTCACATACTCAACTGGACTGTGAAAAAAAAAAAAAAAAAGAAGAGGAAGAAACTGATGGTCCTTATCTGCTACGGGGTAAGTCAGAAGAATTTTTAGAATTTTCGTTTAAATAGTGTAACACGGAACATGCACAACTCTTCCTGGCATATGGAATAACGCTTAAGTCAGGCACCAAATATGTATACTTCAAAGGTCACTCCCGTTGTGTATCTGATTTCGCTCATATCTCTAGGGTGAACATGGATTGCTTTGAAAAATAATAATAATAATGAAAGTTGCCCTTATTTAAAAAAAACTAATGATGAGTTATATATTATGTTTGGAGATAAAAATCTCAGAATCAGCATTCATTTCGGGGCCAGAGGTGAGAGATGATGCTTGATACAGCAGGATGCCAGGAGGAGAAGGAGAGGACCGTGGTCCCCGCGGTGTTAATTGATAAATACACGGCCGGCCGAATAAAAGAATGGAAAGGGGCTGGGAAGCCGGGGCAGCCAGGGCAGTTAACACTCCAGAGCTGGGGAGCCTGTCCAACTAATCGGCCCGTTTGTTTTCACAGCTTTGCTGGGAACATTTGCAGGGCTGGCCCGGCACTCCCTGCCGAGCCTGAGAACGAGTGGCCAGCCAAGATACCAGCAGCACATTGTTTCACCGGCGCTGCCAGAGACTCGGGCAGAAAAAACACACACCACTCTGTCAAAACAGCCGTGGCCGCCGCGCGCTCGCTTTTCCCGCAGCCCCGGTCCAGGCTGCCAAGGTACACGGCCCGGCTTTATCTCCGCGCCGAGAGATGCTCTGTGAGATTCCCGGCCAGGCGGGGGGATGTGACTTAGGAAAGGAACTGGAGTGCCCGCCCCCCCGCCGCCCCCCGGGGATGCCGGCTCTACCTGGGAAAGCCTGTGCCAGACACATTAAATCAGGTTCCCATAGCCCTCAGCCTGAGTCAGCACCTGGCCGTGAAATGACTCAGACGCAAGGAGACCAGAGGATCAAGGAGGGGCTCCCAGCTGCAGGGCTTTTTAATTCCCCTCCTACTGCTGGAGTCACATGATTTAAAAAAAAAAAAAAAATTCAGCCCGCACAGAAACGTAAGGCAGAACTGGTCTCCTTTTGTCTTCCCTTTGTTATCCCGCACAGCCAGCCTCAGGACTGCCTGTGTTGGGTTTCCAATCCATCGGCCACAGAAGCCCCTGTGATAAGAGCTTTCTGATTAAGCCCTAAACCTTTGGTACATACCAGCTATGGCTACTGATGAAAGATCTCATGATATGTTCTTGTGTTTTTCTGACAACCACATGTTCCGTCTCCCGGAGGCATCTGGGAGTCCAGAGAGAGACCGACACCGACATCTCACGGCGCGGGGGCGGGGACCTCCCTTAAACCGTCCACACGCAAAGGAGGCTGAAGTCTTCATCAGACACACACCTAGCAAAAGAGAAAACAGCTTATACACCCAAGCCGTGTGTTTAAAGTAAATTTTGTGTCAGGTTAAAAAAAAAAAAAAAAATCAAGTGTTGCTCGGCAATTAAAATAAGCAGAATGAGGTTATCTTTTAATTAACATTCTTCTAGTGGCAGGGGATGTTCAGATGTTGCCATTGTAAGATTTCCTGCCTCATCTTCTGTCTTCTTTAGATTATGTATTTCTAAAAATACCTTAGGTGACAGTTTAACAGGCAGGAGACTGCAGATGGCTGCACTACACATATGGAAATAAGCTCTGGCGTGATACCTGGAGCAATGATGGCAAAATCTATATCAAAGGAGATGGGACCTGCATCGCTTTCCTTTTGTGTGAGGTGTGTGTCAGCCCAGAGCTCCGGCTGGAGGTGCCACTTGGAACAAATGATGCTGGGGGTCCCCTCCACTCTCCACCCACAGGCTGCCTGAAAAGTACACAAAAGGGGCTTCTCCGGAAAGAAATTTACTGTGTACACTTGATCAGAGCACAGGCATTTGCCTTCCCTGAAACAGAAGAGACACCAAAAAGATGTCTCTGTGCCCGGGACTCCAGGGGGCTTCCTCCTTAGCCTTCTGGGGAAACAATTATGCAATCCCTTCCCCCGACATGCTTCAAAATACAC
The DNA here is from genome assembly GCF_008692025.1 of Phocoena sinus. Taxonomy (NCBI): domain Eukaryota; kingdom Metazoa; phylum Chordata; class Mammalia; order Artiodactyla; family Phocoenidae; genus Phocoena; species Phocoena sinus. Next base: position 74,347,136 of record NC_045780.1, read on the forward strand.
TTTTTAGAAAACAATCGTGGGGTCTTACACGGAATTCAGAGGATGTCCATGAAGCCGTTTTGGTCACAGCCTCTGGTCTGAGACACTGGCCATTTGGCTCAGTGACAGCAAATAAATGGGTGAACCCTCTCCCCCTGGACCCGAGCTTTCACTCAGAGCATCTCACCTAAGAACCTCACCGCCACCTTCTCCTCCACGTACATTCCAAGGAATATGAAATACAGGTAATATCCAAATCGTTAAAAGATTAAAAACAGAGGGCTTCATCCAGCTCCATTTTCCAGATGCTAAAGTCATTATGACTGCTTTTGCTAGCTCACCATGGAGCTCGGGGTTGTACCTCTTCAACTTTTGGACTCAGAAACACTTGAAAAGTCGCAATCCTGTGACTCTATTGTTGCATATTTTCTGGCCTTTCACTAAATTAGCTCACTGAGACCTGCTATTATAAAATTGATATTTTTAAAATTATTTTTCCCAGATTGAACAAATAGTTGGCTTTTGTTATTGTTGTTGTTGTTGTTTTTTTGGTATGTTATCACCATCAGGTCCAAAGTTTCCATGAAAAAAATTAAATTTTTTTCCCTGAGGTATGTGAATTGTTTCCAGCAAAGAGCAACCTTTAAACCCCTGAAGCCCTCCAAACGTTAAGTTTCACCAGGAATCAAAAGAGATTTCCCTTTGCCCTGGAAGGATCACAATCCATCAATTCCTGGGGACTGGTGTCTGCTGGTCCCCTCAGTGTATGCAGGCACCTCCTGACAGCAGAGCAAAAATCACTTTCACTGATCGAGGAGAGGTGATCCCCGATCTTGAAAACAGTTTTCAAAGCTTCAGTTAATCGTCAGAAATGGCCTCAGATGTGCAGCTAATCTCAGCATTCAAATTTCCTGGTTGTTCTGTTTCTCCCTGCTTGATAAGACTTTATCAGACTGTAATGGAACTTCACTCTGATCTGGAATCAGGCACTGCAACGAAATATATACATACCTTTCATATCTTCCTTTTTGGAAAGCCAGCGAATTTAATTGATAACGTGCTAAAATATGAAGCTGGAGTCCTGAAGTCTAGACTCAGTTTCAGCCACCAAACTGTAACTCAGTGGCTTAGTTTGGTATTAAATACAAACAACTAGAAAAATGTGCTATCCTGGGCTTTCCTAAGCTAAGTATGTAAAGCAAAAGGGAAAAATACAAAGAAGAAATATTTACAAGGAAACTGGAGAGCACTTTTGAAACACTGTATTAAAAATAAAAATTTTAAATTAACTTTAAATTTATTGATACCTCTAAGAAATTAATATATGTGAAAAAACTTTAATTCTTGTATTTGGAACATTATATGTATTCTCTAAGATGTCTCTTTTTTAAAAAGCAAAATATAGGCAAAAGAATTAATAGAAGACTCATAAATGTTGCGATCACCTGACTAACAAAAAGATTGAAACCAGGGCTGTAAGTATGAAAACAAAGTCCAAAAACTTAATAACCACTTCGGAAGACTGGTGATTTCTTACAAAATTAAACGCACTCAATACTATAAAATCCAGCATTTGTGCTCCTTGTTATTTCCCAAATGACTTGAAAACGTATGTCCGTACAAAGACATAAACATGAATAGTAGCTTTATTCCTAATTGCCAAAACGTGGAAGCAACCAGGATGGACTTCAACTGGTGAATGGATACACAAACTGTGGTACATCTGGACAGTGGAATATTATTTAGCAATGAAAGGAAATGAGCTATCAAGCTGCAAAAAGACTAGGAGGAATCTTAAATGCGTATTACCGCAGGAAAGAAGCCAATCTGAAAAGGCTCCATACTGTATATATGATTCTAACTATATGACATTCTGGGAATGGCAAAACTTTGGAGACAGTAAAAAAGATTAATGTTTCCCAGGGTTCCGGGGATGTGGTGAAGGATGAAGAGATGAGATACAGGGTTTTGGGGGCCAGTGAAACTATTCCAGGTGAGGCTGAAATGATGGATATATGTTGCTATACGTTTGTCAAAACTCGTAGAATGTCTAACACAAAAGACTGAGCCCTGTGGAAACTACACTCAGCCCTCTGTATCTGCGGGTTCTTAATTCACAGATGCAACAAACCTCAGATCAAAAAGAATTTTTTAAAAAATCCCAAAAACTTCCAAAGAGCAAAACTTGAATTTGCCACACACCTGGGCAACTAGTTACGTAGCATTTACATTGTATTAGGTATTATAAGTAATCTAGAGATGACTTAAAGTATATGCAAGGATGTGATTAGGTTATGTGCAAACAATATACTGCTTTATATAAGGGATTTGAGCATCTTGGATTTTGGTATCGTTGGGGGTCGCGGAACCAATCCCTCACAGATTCCAAGGGATAACTGCATGTATTTTAGTTAATAATAATAATAATGTATTAATATTGGCTCATCAATCGTAATAAATATACCCCACTAGTGCGAGACGTTAATAATAAGGGAAACTGGGTGAGGGAGGAGAGTGAGGAAGGTATTCGGGAACTCTCTGTACTTCCCTTCCAATTTTTCTCTAAACCTAAAACTGTGCTAAAAATAAAGCCTCTTCATTTTTTAATAAACCGTCCTAAAAATATACACTAAACGTAAAATGTCATTGAAAGTGTCACCCCACAAAAAGACCTTCAACGACTTAGCATTTTTAATATCTATTGTTCAGATTGGAGATGAGAGTCACCACTAATTCTTCTCCTTCCCCAATAACTTATTTAATTATTAGCATGGGGAAATTATTATTATAATTTGGACCCCCAAAGTTCTTTATTTTTATCACCTAAAGGAAAAAAGAGTTTCAGTACCCCTCTTTCCTTTACCAATATAAGCCCAGCTCAGTGAGACGGCTGCCACTTGCCGTACTAAATCTGTTCCACTTTGACAGCTTATTACTTTGTAGACACAACCTTACCAAGAATGCTCTTAACCCCATCATCCTATTCAGTGATGGATTATTATCCATCTCTCTAAGACTGACCTCTCATTACCCTTAATCAGTGTGTCCGCACTGGTCAATCTACCGTCAGTACATTAAAAACCAGCTTGCAGCAGGGACTTCCAGTGGCTTTCACGTGGGGCCTGGGTCAGCCTCTTTGTGTGTGCCAGTCCTCCCCCCACCACCCTCCCTGAGCTGGAAAGGAAACTGGAAGGGTGTTCGGGACCCCTTCTACTTTCTGTTTTCCATGCTGAAGTTCCAAGTAAAATTTCTTTCACAAAAAAAAAAAAAAAAAAGACTCTACTGCCAAGATGCTTTTTTTGAACCATTCATATAGACCATCTTATCTGCCTTATCGTAAAGAAATTAATAGAATTTCCCTTTAATTTGCTGTTGAAACTGCTCACTCTGCTACTAAGGTCAATTGCCTCTTTAAAACAAAACACACCAATGACTGAAATTGTAGCTGGTAGCTACCACCCAGCAGGACATGTAAGGACAGCACTGGAGCAGCTCAAGGCAGTAGACACTGACCTAGAAAAAGTCTGGGAGCTGGGGACCTAGAGACTTGAAAAAGAGAAGGATTTCCACGTTACTTAAGATTAGCAAGCGGCAGGGGAAAACTCTGTGAAGAGAGCGGAGGTAGTAATAGATATTTATCCATCTCAGCAAAAAGATTTTGCTGGAAGGAAAGACAAGTTATACCTCGGTAGAACAAATGTCAGTTTTCTCACTGATACACTTGGGTGTCCTGCCCACTCAGGCTCTCAGATCGTCCAGTCTTCTGGTAGCAAAATGATGGCCCAAGCCCATATCCCACATAACACCAAGAGCTAAACACATGTACATGCACATAGAGAAAAGGCTCTGTAAGGACACAGCAAGAGGGCAGCCATCTGCAAGTCGAGGTGAGAGACCTCAGAAAAAACAACTCTGCCAGCACCTTGATCTTAGCTGTTCAGCCTCTGTGCTATGGACTGAATGTCTGCGTCCCCTCATAATTCGTATGTTGAAGCCCTAGTCTCCAGTAGGATGGTATTTGAAGGCGGAGCCTTTGGGATGTGATTAGGTCATAAGGGTGGAGCCCTCATGAATGAGATTAGTGTCCTAAGAAGGAGAGACATGAAAAACGATCACTCTCCCTGCCATGTGAAGACACAGCAAGGGGACAACCTTGTGTAAACCAGGAAGAGCACTCTCACCATGAACTTCACCAGGCTGGCACCTGGACCTCAGACTTCCAGCCTCCAGAATTGTGAGAAAAGAAGTTTCTATTGTTGAAGCCCCCCAGTCTTTGGCATTTTGTTATGGCAGCCCTAGCAAACTAATACAGCTTTCAAAAGGCTGATAGTCCTAGATATCATTCCATATCCATCCAAGATAGACTAAACCCCAGAAGAGAAAACTTGGAGACCAAAAAGAGAAGTCCTTTTCACATCCACAGGGTTGTGAGGCCAAGGGTATGGCTGACAGTAAGACAAAGGAGATGTTTTAAAAGGCTGAGACTCTCCCCAGCTGTGGCCGTTCAGCACCCCACTCTCCATGGCATCCACAGCTGGACTCAGCACCCAGGCTCCTTCCCAGGTAAGACTCTCATCCCCATGAGAAGGTCTATAAGGAAAGTCAAGAAAAGCAGTGACAAACAAAGCTATATTTACTTGTAAGAAGACAAAAAACGATGACTAACACCTTCTAGGTGTCTTGTCTGTTTACCTCTGGGTCTAACACTTGTGTTCATCCCCTCCATTCTCAACAGCAGGGGCAGAGGCCTGTGCGCTTGTCTTAGAGGCCTTGGAGCCAAGGAGAGAGCTGCTGATGTGGGCAGAGGAATTCCGGTCGGAGGCAGTTAAGGGGAGAAAAGGTGCATCACATGCCCGAGGCCCTCGTGAGAAAAGAGTGAACAAAACTGGCCTCAGGGTTTGGAGGATCAAGAAGGAATTGCCTGGATTGCGTAACAGACCTAAATTCTGAGGGGGAATTACCTCAGAAGCAGCCTGCCAAAGAGGATCCTTTCAGAAAAGATTACCCAAGGGTAGGATGTAGAGCAGAATCAGGTAATAAATCATCAGAAGGAATTTAGAACGAAGTCAGAGAAGAGCTAAGATTCTCAGGGAATTCGACGTCATATTAAAATCCGCAAAGACCTGGAAACAATATTAGTCTTCTAATTAGGGTCTTTGAATGCAATTAGGAACAGGATATGTTGATAAAGGGATCATTGAGACAAGGAAGAAATAATAGAGCTATAGCGTCAAGCAGGGTTCCAGTAACAGCTGGTAGAGTTCTGACTGAAGCTCATTTAATGGAGGGCAACGTGGAGGATGTGGGCAGGGGCCGGGCAGCACGCAGGGATGCTGAAGCACCCAGGGACCACAGAAGGCCGATGTCAGCGCCGCAGGCCTGGCGGGACAAGGCAGGGGCATGGTGTGAGCAGAGCAGAGCCAGAGCTACATAGAAGGGGGGCCAACTGGGGGCCAGAGCTGGACCCGTGGAGAGATGCGGCTCAGCCAGAACTTGGGGAGCCATCTACTGGGAAGCAAAGGGTGTAAATCAATGGCTGCCCCCACCCCCTCCCACCCTCTAAAATCACACGGTCCTCCCATCGGTCAACTGGACTGGAAGCCGCAAGGCAAGAGAGCCTGGGGCTCTGGTCCCTGGGCATGATCTGCCCATGCATGCAGCAGGGCCGGCAGGCACAGGTGGGCTAAGCAGGGGGACAAGAGGAAGGGCCAGGTGCCCAGCCTCCTCTGTTAGATGCTTGCACTATAAGAACCCAAGTACCTTGACTAAACGTTGGTTAACTAATAAGGAAAACAGTCTTCTCACAGACAAGGCCCCAGACAAAACCCTCTGGAAACCTTGCCCCTTCTCTCTCCCCAGCACACTCAGCATTGACCTCAGGCTGCAAGCCCAGGACTGCCAGGAGGCCTCCCCGCAGCAGAGACGTGTCAAGGGCGAGGTGAGGGGCGACCGCCTGCACAGGGAGTAGGGGGTGCGTGATCTGTAGTGAGTACGAAAACAATCCTAAAACCCACCCAAAGCCCAACTCAAAGTTTCCTGTTATCACCCTGAACTGGCAAAGCTAAACAGTGTCCGTGAAAAGAACGTTTCCCCCAGAACAAAGCTTTTATGCCACAAACGCTAAGCCAGGGCTGTAGTAACTGTTGAATTTTAGTAATCCACGCGTGCCTCAAATTAGCACAATTTTTAGAAATCGAGGTATAATTTACCACCTTGTGTTAGTTTCAAGGGTACAGCAAAGTAATTCCGTTATACATATATATATATATATATATATATATTCTTTTTCAGATTCTTCTCCTTTATAGGTTATTACATTATAGGTTATTAGTTCCCTGTGCTATACAGTAGGTCCTTGTTGTTTACCCATTTTATATATAGTAGTGTGTGTATGTTAATCCCAACCTCCTAATTTATCTCCCCACCCACCGAAAAGAAAAGAAAAAAACCCCAAAAAGTATGTTGCATGAACTTTTTTCCCAAGTAAACTATTAGCTCAGTAAGGACAGATAATGTGCCAGCTTTTGTGTGTGGGCTTTCCTTTCTACCATAGTAATTTCTACATGGTATTGATAAATGTGTTGATGGATGAATTAATTCAGAGAAAAATTAAAAGCCTTTAACGCATAAAAACATTAGCACAATTTATTACTTATCCCTTAACAAAGTATCAGAAAACCCCTGGGGATACACTTGGTCCCTGATACACCAGGAACCAGTACCGCACAGAAGTTTCAAGAGGAACTTCCAAAAAGTTTGGAATAGTTTGAGCTCACATCAGACATAGCCCCGTTGTCCCCAGCCCCTGAGATGCTAAATATTCCAGAATTTAAACAGGGGCTTGAAAATGATCCATGAAAGTGCAGAGATTATACATACCAGAGTCTGAGATACTTCATTTCTGTCAATCTATGTGAAAACCTTGAGAGATTTAAAATCTCTAACAGTGAAACAGTACAAACCCAAGATGTAATATTCTTATTCAGTAAGTGCAAACTTTATTTCATACATGAACAATTTCATGGAAGTTGACTACCTTTTAAAATGGAAGCTTCTTTTTTTACATTGTTAGCTTCTCGTTTCAAAACTAAAGAACAGATCAAGACAATGATTACTATGATTATTAAATGATTATGGCAGAAAACATTTTGTCAAATGGGGAGGGGGAGTCTTAGAAATGGATTTGTTCCGTGTGTCAGATACGGCTGCCAGGCTGTATCAGCCGTGTATCAGCTCCCAGGCTGGCAGCTCTACAATTCCAGGGGGAACATCCACACCCAACAGGGGGCTGTAGGAGAAGGTGTCACCTCTTCTGGGTAAACTTTTTATCTGCAACAAAAAATCTTACAGAGCTCCTACCAGACTTCCCTGGGGTCTCCTTTGCTGATCTTGCCCTCAGGAAGAGGCTTTCACCCATCATGTGCAAGGGCCGTGGCCCACCTGCTGGACCGAGGCTGCCCAGGACCTGCCCAGCATGCGAGAGGCCCCGCCTGCTGCTCCCACAGCCGTGGTGGGTGCTTGAGGTGGGGAGGGGGAAGCTGAGGTCACAGGCAGACCCACCGTATTCGTTGTCGTCATGTTATACCACTGCTTTAAGAAACATGCTCAACACTTGAAACTAACAGAACATTGTAAATTAACATTGTAAATTAACATTGTAAATTAACATTGTAAATTAATTATACTTCAAAAAAAAAAAGAATCAGTCTCATTTACTGTTTATTATTTGCATACCTTTCTTGTTTTAAATGACACACCAGTGCCAACTTGGGTCTAGACCTGGTGTTGGAATATAGGTGACAAAGGATATCTCACCACTTGGGCTTGGAATTCAGCCTGTTTGTGGCCTCAAGGCCCTTGGGAGATACAGCACAGGTCAGGCACCTGGGAGACAGCCGAGGATGCCCGCTGTTCACACAAGTTCAGGGCTCCTGGAGGTCCCAAGGGAGCTGCAGACAGAGCTTCGTTACATCACAGGCGTTTGCATTATTACAATCAGGGGAGGTGAACCGTTAGAGTACCGTTAGATCCCCTGTGAAACGCCCCCAGCAACCCCCAGAAGTGGGGAGTGGGGACTTTGGGAGGGAGGGGTCTGAGGCACTTTGCCATCACCTCCAGGTGCACAAGTTCACGAAATTGAACGTTTCCTGTTGATGGGATCTCATTAATATCCCCAGGCTCATGAGACCTGCAGTGAACTCAGGTTACGGCATAAAGTAATAGATATCTTTAATATACATAAGGAATGGAAAATATATGATTTAATCTGGGTGACCCTAGGACAGAAAGCCTCCATCTTTAATCTCAGGAGCGGATGTGCTTTTCCGTTCAAACTCTGAAAAGGCACAATACCAACCGATGGATAGCAACATAGCCACAGCCAGCTACTAAATGATTAAATCTGTTTGAATCTCAAACAGAAAAGAAAAAAAAAAAAAGTTGAATTTTGGGCAATTTTTTAGAGTTAAGGAAAGTACTCATACTAAGTGCCTTTTTGAAATGTGGGCAGTTTATTTAATATTTCTTCCTTCTTATCTGGCACATCACTTTATCACCAAAAAGATAGATGCTTAGGAAATAACTCTGTACACATGCATCAGCTAAGAACAGATTACCTGATTAACAGTAACCTCCGTGAACAGATTTAGACATGCGGAAGTCGGTGGCCACTGGTCTGGGTTCAGCAACTTGGCTAGTGTCTCTCTAACTTCCTTGACTTTTCCTAATGACTCTTGCTTCAGAATCACAAGATGGCTGCTGTACCTCCAGCAATCAAGTCCAAGTGTGTAATAAGATGAATGGTGAGGGATGAAGGGCTTTCTCTTCTTAGGGCTTCTACTGATTATCAGGGAAGGACGGTTCTCCCCAGAGATACACTCTTGAATGTTATTAGCCCAGAACTATATCCTAAGGCTATCCCAAACTACGAAGGAGACTAGAAAATCAAGTATTGAGCTTTCCAGATTCTATATGCCTTCCTTCCTGAACTGTAAAAAACAAAAGACAAAACAAAAACCGAATTCACTCACTTCTCTTCTTCCATTCCCATTTTTATCACACTTGGACTTAATAGGTTCATTAGCAAAAGCCAGAATTTCTGAGCCATGAGATGACCCTGTTAACTCTGAGTACAGAATCCTCAGGCTTTGCTGCACTCGGGGTAACAAAGCCCAAAGCCCAGGATGTGAGGTGAGCCCTGAAAGTCTGTAGGACGTGCCAGACACGGTCCTGTCATCTGATGGCAGATTCAGGATGCTGGAGGCCTGTTTAGGGGTTCTGGGCTCCAGCTTCATGATGTACTAACTGGATTACACTCTGAGTCTCAGTTTTCAATCCTATAAATAAGGAACAATAGCCCCTCCTTTTCCCATTGGAATACAGGGAGGTTCAAATAAAATATTTCCAAATGGTTATGAAAACCAGAAAACATTACAACAATGCAAGGTAATATCAGAGCCTCCGTGTTAAAATTAGTCCTAAAACAAGAGCAAGAAAAAATAAGTAAATAAGCGTGGCTGTATTTAGCTCACTGCCTCTGTTGAGGGCCTTCCCCATCCATTCCAATTTCCTTTACAATCCAAATCCTCACCTTTATCTTCAAACGCATGTGTCACTTCCCAGACACAGCCCAGGTAGCTCTGCTTCCTTCCTTTTCAGCACATCATCTTTAGTTCTCTCTTCTCCCCAGCCAGCCGTCTACCCCCAGGAGAATTCACTCTGCAGACGTACTGTTATTTTCATAAACAAAACCACCGGCTCTGCACGCCTGGAAACAGCCGATACCCTTGGGGCTGAGTCGCACTGCCTTTCATGTCTGAACAGGACGAGTGACACAGAATCAGGATTGAGATCTTCCAGAAATACCCTTCTATGGAGTAAGATAACCGCTCTTCCATCAGAATATCACGAATATTCGGTGAGATAAATATACCGTCAAATGTAATGACATCCTCTTCCCAGCTCCCTCGTAAAGAAGTATTGAGAACGTGTAATTGCCCTCGAAAGATGTCTATTTTATGATAAATCATTACCTAAATATTACACACCAGAGACCTGTACTATTAAAGAGAGTTGAAATTACTCATGAAATATTAGCTGTGTTTTACTTAAGCTCTTTGGACCTAATTCATAAAAATTAATTCACGGTGTATAAGAATAATCTCTAGTCCTTAATAGAATGCTTCTGTAATTCAACAAATTCTTTCATCGCCTCACCCTGATCATGTACATTTGAAGTCTAGTCCTTCAGAAGGGAAAAAACTACTAACTCTCAACAAGCAGAAGAAACATCAGTTTTCAAACAGGACCCACATCTCAAGAGATCACAAAGAAACTTACAAAATACGGAGAACTCTGAGTGAAACAAAAGCCAGACCAGTTCTATCTGCTTTTCAAATTGACTTTTGGGGAATAAACCTAAGTTAACAAAAATGTGAATTTTTGAGGAATTTCTCGGGGAATTACGTGGATCCTGTCTAAGGAGGGAAGCGTGATTTCTAAGTTTTCATGGCACATCCCAGGTTCCCTATAATCACGTCACTGGGTTTTTGGTATTTTTAAGATGTTATCAACACGGAGCTCTGGGCCCTTTGGGGCGACCGTGGGCCTGTGTGTGTCCGTCAGCTTTGCACCAGTGTTATCAAGAAAACAGTATTATAAAATATCATTTATTATTTCCCACAGTTAACAATTAGGGAATTGTTTGTTCAGTTTATTGACTCACGTCTGCCTCTACCTCTGGGCTGTGACACCCATGAGGGCAGGGCCTTCTTCTGTCTTGTTGATCTCTACATCCTTTGCCAGATGAGACAATTTCAATTAGTATTTTTAAATCGAAAGCTAACATATTTCACTAAATTTACTCTTGTCCAGCCAGAGTAAGTAATATGAATTCAAGCCACAATACATTTATTGATTTTCCACTAAAAATAAAGGCTTATAAAAGGGAGGAGAAGAATCCCTTACGTTTGTATTATCCTAAAGAGTTGACTAACTTTTCGTGTGTGTCATGGAGTGTTACACTCACGTTAACCCTCTGAGGAATTAGGGTAGATTTTTTTCCCTAGATTTTATAGGTAAGGATACTGAGATTCTGGGAGATAATTGACATCATAATGCAAACCAGTTACGCAATGGGGGAAAGGTAGCTGGGTGAAGCAGCAGCATATATGGGTTCCGGATCCATATGCCACTATTCACATCAGACAAGTCACTGAATTTTGGTGTTTTCATCAGAGAAATTAGGAGGATCAAGGTGGCCCTTAAGTTTCTCTCTAGTTAAATTCATCTTTGCTGAAGGACACTTGTTTTGAGAGATGTTCAGAGCGAGAGAAATCCAGGTGTGTATGGTATCTCCAGGATGCTGCATTTGGCCTCACAGAACAGGATCTGAAGGTAGGAGTGTGAGCAAACAGGGGCTATTTTCTCACGTGACTCATGGTCCAGCGGCCAGCAGACCCAGGCTGGCCCAGCTGCTCATAGTCAGGCCCTTTCCTTCCTCATCCTTACAGGGAGATTCCCATCTTCATAATTAACGGTGACCACTCCACTTTCAAGAATCTAAAAAAAAAAAAAAGCCTCCTGGAACTAACAAGTGAGTTTTGTAAGACTGCAGGATACGAGACCAACACACAAAAATCAGTCATATTTCTATATACTAACAAACAAGGAACAGTTGGAAACCAAAATTTCAAAAATCAATACTATTTCCAAAGATCCAATTTCTTATAAAATTAAACACATACTTACCATATGATCCAGCAACTCTGCTCTTGGGTATTTACCCTAGAAAAAAAGAAAACTTATTTTTACAATGAAAGATGAACACAAATGTTTACAATAGGTCTATTCATAATCACCAACAACTGGACACAATCCAATGTTCTCCCACAGGTAACAAACTCTTGTACATCCATATGATGGAATATTACTAGGCAATAAAAAGGAAGAAACTATTGATACACACAATTTGGATGCATCTCAGAGCCATTAATCTGTGTAAAAGAAGCCAGTCTCCAACGATTACACACCATATGGGTGTGCTTAGATGGCATTCTCAAAAAGATAAAACGAAACAGTAGTGCCACCTGACTGGTCAGTGGTCGCCAGGGGTTAGGATGGGTATAACCCCAAATAAGTAGCTTTGAAGAGCAGTAGAATTGTCCTGTTTCCTGATTCGGGTGATGGTTACACACATGTTAAAATTCAAAGACCAAAATAATGAAAGGTCTACTTTACTACATTAACATAAAATTTTTTTTTAAAAACATCAATTATATATGCATCTTTAGAGGATCCATAGCGCTTACTGAGAAAAGTAAGAAACACAAAACCCAAGCAAAGATACCATTATGAGATCTGAGTATTTTAAAATATTCATTCCAGAGGCAGCTCTTTCACCCATCCTGCTACTTCTATCCAGCCCATAAATACATTCAGCCATTAGTTCAATAATCCCAGCATCTTCATCCATAAAAATGAATATATTTGTCTCAAAATTTTTCTAATTAATCAACTCATTTGATTTAGCCTGGTACACAGAAATGAGGAACATTTTAAGTGTTGATATTCATTTATATTTTACTAGGAAGAGATTAAATGACTCTTATTATTAGCGAGCTTAGTGCCTTGTATACAAAGTAATAATATATTTCCTTGAGTAAAGAACAGAATCTGGGACTCACTCCAACAGGTTCCCCTGAGACCAGCTGAGATGACCAGTGGCTTCCGGGTGGGGCTGGGCCTGAGCAGTATCACCGATCGGGGACCGGTATTTTACCAAGCACTACGTGGTAGCCTAGACCACATTTTCTTTTTAGGTCCTGTGACTCTGCCTGTGTCAGAATAATAAGAGCGTTAGACAATTCTTCCAAAATGGGGAGGAAAGAAAAAAGGGAGTAGCCGAAAGTTTCCCCATGTTCTCATCATGTTCAGCTATTTTTATGGGTTAGCAAAACTCTCAGAAATGGATAAAGATTATCCATTTCTCAGAGGAACGGGGACGCACAGCAAGAGGTGAGCGGTGGCGAGCAAGGGAAGCTTCATCTGTATTTACAGGCGCTCCCCATCGCTCGCATTACCGCCTGAGCTCCGCCTCCTGTCAGCATTATGGTGAGTTGTATAATTATTTCATTATATATTACAATGTAATAATAACAGAAATAACGTGCACAATAGATGTAATTCAGGTTTCATCCTGAAACCATCCCCCACAACCCGGGTCCGCGGAAAAACTGTCTTCCACGAAACTGGTCCCTGGTGCCGAAAAGGTTGGGGATCACTGCTCTAGGATCATTCCTAGAATTGGAGTAGCAGGAATAGTTCAGAGTTATGAACATTTTAAATTATAATAAATATTGCCAAATGACTCTTCAAAAGTCTTCTACTAGTTTACATACCATTAATAACATATTGGACTGCCTGTTTCCCCAAACCCCCCGTAGAGAATGATCAAATGTATGTATTAATATTTGCCTTTTCAACTCTAAATATGTCTTTTGTAGTGATTTGGATTTCCTGAGGTTTAGCATGTTTTATATTAGGTATTCTTATTTCTTATTCTGTGAAGTCTCTGCTCACATCATTTTCCTGTTGGAGAGTTTTATTACAGACACTTAAAACCTCTTTGCATACCATAAATAGTCATTGTTCCCCAGGATGGCTCAATATTTGTTTCCAGTTCTTTTGTATTTTGACTTGGAATTTGAATTTTGCATTCAGACCAATTGATCGACTTTTTTCACGGCTTCAAGATTTGCCTTCTTGTTTAAAATGTCTTCCTTACTCACTTATGTTTTCCAAGAGCAACAGTGAGCCCTCATTTCAGTGGTTTCTGCCATCTTGGTAGAAGCGCATCTGTCCCCTGATGTGGGTACAACTGTCTCCAGGACGTGGAGCAGAAAATAAGCAAACCGAGTTCGTTAGCTTATTATTTTAGTTGTTGTGATTCAGAGGGTTTGAATGTTATCTGTACTGCAAAGGCTTCCAGCTTCTCCCGGGGAGCCCCAGACTGGACCTTGGCTCAGTGAGAGGTCTCCAGAGCAGATGTATCCACCTGTAAACTGAGATTACCATTGGACAATGGATAACATCAACAGACTGAGTAGACAAAAACTTGCTCCCAAGGGAATGCATCCTCTTGCCCTACAACACTGTCTCAAGTATGATCTTCACCTCTGCTCTGAAAAACCCAACTGACTTTTTACCAGTTGGAGACAATTTCATCACTTGGTATAGAATTCCTTAGTGTCCAAAACAGTGAAGGCTGGCAAGTGAAAAAACAACACTCAGTTTACCTGTGGCTACATGGTGTGTGTACATGCACGTGTGTATATGTGGGTGTATACACATCTGTCTGTGTTTGTATATTAGCCCTTCTCTCATTTTCAATGGGATTCTCATTGCAAGAAAACCCTTGCTGAAGTCTTCCTATTTCAAAGAACCAAGTAATTTGGCTGGGAATAGTTGAATCACTGACCACCATCATACAAAACCTCCTTATGCACATATGAGAGTTTCTCTTGGTTTCTTGGTAATAATCAAAGCATAATCATAGCCCAGTTTCTTGAAAATCAGCCTCCATCTGCTTGTGTTCATGCCTGGCAGTGGGAGTTGCATCTTGGTAGTTATGACCTTTAGAGGAGCCTGCAGGAAAAGGATGAAAGTTCATGGGTCAAAGTGTCCAGATTTTAAACAGAGTTTAGCTTTTTCTTCCTGCTTCAGCCCAGTGGGGGTATATTTCCCATGAGAGGCTTTTTTCTTTTTTTTAAGAACAGTCATAGGAACTGGATCACCTTGTACAGGATTAGTAAAATCTCCCCAGGAAGTGTTAATTTAGTGCAAACTATTGGGTCCTGGATGGGTGGATCGCAGTACACACTTCCCCCTTCTCCCTGCTCTTCCAGAAGAGACACAGGAGGACTCAGGAAAACAAATAATTTATGATGAGCACTGACCACATTAAAACACTTTGTAGTTGTTATTTTTAAAGTCCCAAGCTTTCAAGAGGAAAGACTTGTTTTTCTTAGGAAAGATTAACAGTAAGATGCTAGGCGGGTGATGGCCAAAGAGAACATTCTAAGGGATTACATAGTCCCTTCTGAGCACTTAGGGAAGCAGGAGACTTTCCTGCGTTTATTTGGAAAAGAGTACTAAAGGCAAAAAAACTGAAGTTGTTTGAGGTAATATTTAGAAAAGCGTTTATTTAAAGGAAGGAAGGTATCGCAAACTAGTGATGTTTTTATGTTGATCCTTCGGGTGAAAAATTTGTAATCAACAAGAAAGAAATATGAATAAGAGAAAAGGTTGTATACCTAATTAGTTTGAACACATTTAATTTGTAGCTTAACACTAAAGCTATTAGTGAATTTAATGGTGGTTCTGCCTCCTGATAAATTACGATGAATACCAAACACATATTCCATTAGCCGTGGTAACTCGGGGTTAGAATCTTGGATTAATTGGATTCATTTGAATTATCCCTTAAGAATATCTATTGAGAGTCTAGATATTAATCCTGTATACTTTTGAATGGTTTTCTATGTAATCAAAGCAAATGTATATTAATCCTCTTAAATGAAATATTTTTCCAGAAATAGACAATGGTAACAGATTGAAATGTTTTGGAAGCGTGATCTCTATCTTTCAGAGTTGAGCAAATGGTAGATGACAACCTTGAAACATGGGGGGAAGAAAATACTTTCTGTCTTCTGTAACTGTTGATGCTTGTCACATTTGAGATGTTTTTACTTAAGAAGTTTTTAAGCATGTTAGCCGGTTGTCTGAATTCTGAGGCATCGGTGTCTGTGATCCTGAGAATGTCTGGCCAGAGCAGCAAATGGACTGGTCAGCAGAAAACCAGGGGGTAGATCATCAGGGTCCATGGCTATCTTCTGGCTGCCATCCGAAACCTAAGGTCTTCGCCACAAAGCCCAGGACACGGGGGCCCCAGAGGAGGCACGTGAGAGGACTGCCTCTCCTCCATGCTATGCTAAATCCCTGTGCTCTGCTGACGGGTCACCCCGAGGCCTAAGTGCCCGGGGTCTCTCCAACCAGCAACAAAGAGGCAATTTCCGGAAAAGGGGGCAACTCCGTCAGCTGCGCAGGGTACGCATTCCTGCCGACGTGGCAGACGCTCCCCCCGCAGCGGGAAGGGCCAGCAACGCACTCAGCTGTCTCCACGCGGGGAATCAGTTTCAGCAGAAGAGAAGAACTTTGCTAGTTCCCCAAGCCGCCAGTTGAGATCACACTCGAAATAGATACAAAATAAGGAAATAAACAAACACGTGCAAAGGAAGAGCTGGCTCATCAGAGGATAATCCAGGATGACAAAAGCCTTGCCAAGAGCGGGCTTTGGAGGGACATAGCTGAGGGCGGTGGACCTCTCTAGAACAGGCCAGAGACACACCCATCCTCGGGCTTAGAGCAAAAGAGACTCAGGAGAGATGTCCCAGCTCCGCAGAGAGCTCTGGACATTATCCAATGTCCGTAATATGATCTTATGGTTGTCAATTGTGACTTGTTTCAGGCAAAATTTCAGAAAATTGTAAATGAAAGAATTGGTTAATATAACAAAATCGCCCACTTTTTGGTAACCGATAAATAACACCAAACACCAAGAGAACAGGCAGATTTCACTTTAAAAATGGACATATTCCTTTCCTACTGCTCACAATGCCAGAAATACTCTTTCATCGATACCAAAAGAGAGGAAATCGATTTACCTAGATGATTTTAAAGTGTAATTCTTAAAGGGCCAGTAACTATGTTCAGGCAAAGATAAAAGTTACAAATATCTGGGTTCTTTTATCATAAAAACATAGTAGTTCTTATTGTGATTATAACTGTGCGAACAGATGGTTTTTAAATGTTTTACAGCTAAACTTAGTAGTTAAAACATGTTAAATTTGTATCTTTTTCATAGTTTATAGTAATTTAATCCGTGAAAACTATTTTACAACGCGATCCCACCAAAGTAACTGATAGAAAAAATAAGAGGTTACAAATAACACAAATATCCTGAAAAATCACGAACTCCCACCAGATCCTCGAACACAATTCCTGCCATGAAAGGACAGCTTCGTCTGAAGACTGTATTGGGCCGTGAGCGATAAAAGTCATGAGCACTCCAGGAAGCCAGTAAGTACATTGCCGGATTGTTCCTCTTGGTCATCCCTGATTCACTCTGCCCTTTTGTCCTGAGCCCTCAAATCACAGCCTCTAGTTATTACCCTCCTCTCCCCGAGCCAAAAATAAGCTAAGATCTTATTGTATTGAAACCCTACTGACAAAAGAGGGTCATCTGCTCTGTCCCATAGGCCGTTAAGAACCGCCACATGCATTATAAATACACGGGGTAGGAGTGGGGAGCCCAGCTGGACATAGATTTCCTATCCGAGGGACTTGGAAAAAGAAAAGGGTGCTTTCAATATCATTTGTACCAGCATCAACACTGCTGGCTTTTTGAGTGTTTCAGTGCTAGAAAATCACACAGTTCAACCCACATCTGCCAGTGGCATCTTTTTCACTCGTCTGCCTATTTTGGAGGTGTTACGTTTCTTGACAATACCAAATCAATAAACCTTATTTGCAGCAACATACCACATTACGGCATTTTTATATCACACTTCCAAAAACCAGAGCTCTAGAATCTTGAAAATTTAAGCCACATACCAACTCCCAACATTTAGATCTTTTCCAGTAAAAAATATAATAATCAAGTTTTTTTATGTACAGCGCAGTTTCCACCGTTCCTACTTCTGTCAATATATCATTTCAAACAGTCACCTGGGCTCCAGACTTTGTAGCTGTTACCTTAGATCCCCTCTTCTTCCGTGTGTCTGTATCTGATCAGGCACCAAGTTCCATCACTTCTTCAGAATGTCTTCTACCTTTGTCAATTCCATCCATTTCCAGTGGCATTTTCCTCCTCCAATGCCCCATCATTTCACACCTGGATTAGCACAATCCTTTCCTAAGCCATCTCTCTATCTCTCATCTCTCCCAGCTCCAATTCATTCCACTTAAGCCCTGCCTGACTGGTCTGCAAGAAATCTTAATTTTTCATTTCACTCGCCGTCTCAAAAGCTTTCAGTGGGGCTTCCCTGGTGGCGCAGTGGTTGAGAGTCCGCCTGCCGATGCAGGGGACGCGGGTTCGTGCCCCGGTCTGGGAGGATCCCACGTGCCGCGGAGCGGCTGGGCCCGTGAGCCATGGCCGCTGAGCCTGCGCGTCCGGAGCCTGTCCTCCGCAACGGGAGAGGCCACAACAGTGAGAGGCCCGCGTAACGCATAAAAAAAAAAAAAAAAAAAAAAAAAAAAAAAAAAAAAAAAAAAGCTTTCAGTGCCTCAAATTGGCATTCTCATCCCCCCAAGGTCTCCCCGGTCCAGCTTTCCAAGCGACTCTCCCCTCTCTCCAGGGTCGTGAGAGAGCAGACACTGCACGCAGCCTGAGCACCGCATGCCAATGCTTCACCCCACACATTTATTCATAGGCTGCATCCCACCAGGACATGCTTCCCAATCTTCCCTCTTTATTGCAAGTGTGCCTGTCCTAACAGGCTCATTGCAAATCCAACCCCCTCCATAAAATCCTCAAACATTCCTGCCCACAAGG
The DNA here is from genome assembly GCF_008692025.1 of Phocoena sinus. Lineage (NCBI taxonomy): Eukaryota > Metazoa > Chordata > Mammalia > Artiodactyla > Phocoenidae > Phocoena > Phocoena sinus. The sequence goes on from NC_045780.1 coordinate 74,365,725, forward strand.
ATTTCTCTCTCTGAATTTCTCCTGTCCACTTTCTCTCCAGACATAACCTGTGCATTTAAATGTACCCATCCTATCTCTATTATCCATTCACATACGTAGATATACACGTATGGATACATATACATCCATATACATATATAAATGTATATATTTTTTCCTTATGTAATTGTAAACGGAAGAACAAATCGGACTCCATATTGGATCTATTTCTTTTAGCTTAACCTTTGTATTCTACTGCTTTTGCTTGCAGTTAAGAATGTTGCCTAGAGCCTGAAATATACAGGATAGCCCAATTCTCAAGGCTCTGACCTTTAAGGGTGTAACACTTTTCCATTCATATAGAGATACAAAGTTACAGAGCAGAGAACAAGATTTGTCTTGCTGGAGGTTTACAGGAACATGTGACCTGTCCTACATGGACTGCTGTAAGAACAAAGGATTGTGACACCAAGAAGTTTGCAACAACCAGCCACACGCCTCCCCGTTCTGGGAGAAAAGAAGCCTGAATTCTGACTTAGGGAAGATGGTTCTCTAAGACATTACTTAGCCGTCTACTCAGACTCCCAATAAAGTCATTATTCCCTGGCCCATAACCTCATTGCCAGATTTATTGGCCTGTCTCACGGCCAGCAGAACGAGCTTGGACTCAGTAACATAATTGCTATTATATATAAATATTGTTATGTAACTTGCTTTTATTTTCCTTTTATTTTCTTCTTTTTTTTCTGGCCGCACCCACAGCATGCAGGATCTTAGTTCCCTGACCGGGGATCGAACCCGTGCCCCTTGTTTTAACCACTGGACCTCCAGGGAAGTCCGCGACTTGTTTTCTTAATACGCTACCAATATATGTTGAAGATCAGTCTCTATGACACCTGTGGGATAATGAGTGACTATTTCTTTTTTATATGTCTTTATTTTTCAATTTTTCTACATTTATCATGTGTAAACTTGGTAATGAATGAAAACATGTTATTTTCAGACCACAAAAACAAGCAAAGAGAAGATTTTGACATAAGGGATCATGATCTCAACTTTCTAGCAGGGGAAAAAAGAGAATTTCTATCATGATAAAAATGGATAAATGGAGAACACAAAAGTGCATCACCTTCGTAATTCAAAGATTTTTGTAAAGGAACTTAGGGTAGCTTTTCCATGACAATATTCATAGTTTTGCTCAATGTACATTCAAGTACCTACTAGGCTCAAGGATTGTGCGGTCCCAGTGCAGAAATGAATCAGCCCCAATCCCTGCTCCAGGGGACGGTTTACAGAAGTTTGCAGTAGTGATCCCACACATATTTGTGTTTCTTTCAGGGGAACTCTCATTGCAAAGAAATTATATCTTTTGAAAGAAGGTCATTTGACAACAAGGGCTAACCTACCAACCACAGTCTTACAGATGAGTCCATAATTAAGCAACATCTAGAGTTAATTGCTTGATTTTAATATCTAAAAATTGATACCTTAGGTTTAAAGTGCTTTTGACTTTTTAAAGCATCTTTATAACTATTACCTCATGTTACATTCACAGCAACCCTTGCGGTAGGTAAGGTATCAGCCTTCTGTAAATAGGAAAACAGACAAGAGGTGGTCCCAGGACTTGCCTTAACTCACAGAGTAGCAAGACAACAGCGGAAATCTCCCGGCTTCTAATCTGTAGTCTTTCCCTTGAACCAAGCCAAGGAATGAAACCTTGTGTTGACAAGAAAAATTCAGTCCTGGTCCCAGAACAAATTTTAACATTAGAGCTAAGTTATAAATAAGTCGCATGGTGAGGGCTTGGTACACAGCAGTCTCTGTTTTATGGCCAAGATCACATGGCATGCTGAATGTTCTGGCCTGTCTTTCCCATGACGATCCTGGGTAACTATGAACCAGAAAAGAGATTTGTTCAAGCATATTCTATTTGACAAGTGCAAATAAATTTATTCAATTATCTATATTCTAAAAACTATCCCAGTAGCACCACCGTCGTATAAATAAAAGCAGCCAAGTTGGAAACAAACCTGTAAGTTCAGGAACATGAAATGCTTCAGAAAATACTGATTTTAATATCTGATCAAATGCTGAAAGTGAGTGGGAGTAGGACACACACACACACACACACACACACACACACAAAGACCATCTGTTACTTATTTAAGCCATTCTTAGACAAGAATATATTACTTTTCAGGGGGAAAAATGTTGTTCTTTCCAGAGGAATAGGAATGTGATATAAACAATGAGATGAGATAAAGCTGTTTATATCAAAGGATGAATCAGTTTATAACACTGAAAAATAGTACACATTTCCTGTTATTGCTGCTATAAGTAAAACAGTATTTGAAAGACAAATTACCATGTTACTATTCTTGAAAACCCCAGGCTCTTCTGTAAGTAATGACATCTTGGTAGACATGAGACTAACCAAGGGCAGACATATCTCCATCTACATAATTTAAGGGAGAAAAGTCAATCATTTCTCCCTCAAAGAGAGAATACTTTTTTCCTTTAAAACTTAAGGAATCTAGAAAAGCTTACATTTAAGACAAACAAAAACCACAAACAGGGAAGGGAGATACAAGCAGCAAATATGCTCACAGTGGGACTGGATGCACGGCCACATCACGAACAGCCAGCAGGAGGACAGAGCAGGTCCTCAGATCGGAAGTGTCTGCAGCAGTTCACCAGCCTCCACGACCACAGCTTCAACAAGACTCGCAACCACAAAGACTGACGTCCTCACCTGTGCGTCCTCACCTGTGTCATCCTTACCTGTGCATCCTCACCTTTGCATCCTTACCTGTGTCATCCTCACCTGTGTCATCCTCACATGTGCATCCTCACCTCCGTCATCCTCACCTGTGGCACCCTCACCTGTCCATCCTCACCTGTGTCATCCTCACCTGTCCATCCTTACCTGTGGCACCCTCACCTGTGCATCCTCACCTGTGGCACCCTCGCCTGTCCATCCTTACCTGTGTCATCCTCACCTGTCCATCCTCACCTGTGGCACCCTCACCTGTGCATCCTCACCTTTGCATCCTTACCTGTGTCATCCTCACCTGTGTCATCCTCACATGTGCATCCTTACCTCCGTCATCCTCACCTGTGCGTCCTCACCTGTAGCACCCTCACCTGTCCATTGTTACCTGTGGCACCCTCGCCTGTCCATCCTTACCTGTGGCAGCTGACAGATCACTTTCCAGAACACACTGACACACATGCAGTCGGCTCCAGCACTCAGACCTGGGTGCCCACAGAAACCACCTGGGTCTTGGCATGGACAGATGCTGGTTTCAGCAAGAGCTAAAGAACAGGCCCCACCCCAGTCCCACTCCCACCCTGCCCCCTCTTATTTGGAAGCTAACCTCACCTCACCTCTTAGCAACTCCCTGATTTCCCAAAGGAGAGAAACAATTGCAGCAACAAGCCTGGGATATCCACTGCTCCCTAAAGTCCGGGGAGAAGCTGGCTCTGTGGACTCCTCCTTTCTTGCTGCCAATTGGGGGAGCATCAGTGTCTCAAAATTAAAATGATCTAGCAGCCAAAGCCATTTTGATTGACAGACAGCCTGACAGAGAAGCTACATGGTACCAACCACCCAGATTGCCCTAAGCTAAGGGGCTTCCCAGAACACAGGGCTCATTCCCCAGGAATGTCCTGGCAAACATGGACCGTCGGTCTCCCCATCAGCATCATCTCTGGGACGTACCAAGGTCCTAAATCGGCTCACAGGGGCCTCACCTCCGAGAGTCCTTCCTGGCAGATCCGTGATGGCCTTTCTGCTGTGAGGGAAGAGAGACTGCTCCAGAAGCCCTGGGGGACTTCTGAGTGTCTGTATGTTTCTGACTCCCCAAGGGACCGTGCAATTACCAGGTCTGATGTGGCTTTTGTTGGAAAGTAGTTCATCTCTCCTATGTAATCCATAGTGGTTTGGATGATTACAGCTGCTTGGGCAAATCCTTCAAGAAGAAATGTCCATGTGCTTGGCCTAGAGATGAAGGAACCGGTCTAGAGCAGGGGTCTTCAAATTTTGCCCCAGGGGACATATCTGGAGACAACACTTTTGGTTTTCACAGTGGGAGAGAGGGTGCTCGCAGCATCTCCTGGGTGGAGGCCAGGGTCGCTGCTAACCATCCTCCCCTCCAGCCTGGATCCCAGCAGGGGAGATACATCTGACCACCTTTCCCAGGCATCCTCCGCCCGTCACCCTGCAGACAAACCAGACAGGAGAGAGGAGGCGTGTGGTCACCCTTCCTGCACTATGTCCAATCCATATTTCACGCTGAAAAATGTGTTCTGTAACGTTAAAAGAAAGCCCAAATTATTTTTATTGAAATTCTTCAAAACTGGGATCCCTAATCAGTTTACACGTCTAATCGGTAGTAAGTTCAAACTTTTAAATTAGTTTTTGCCCCACTTTGTAACCCGCCTAAAAAATACCCAAAGTGTAGAATGAGCACATTTCCTACTTAGAAAACTAGAGGATCTGTCCACACCCTGGGTGCCCTTGCTCAGCTCCTGAGCCGGGACTGGATCCGGCCGGATGCCGCCTACGCTGCTCGCAGGGTCCCCAGGCTCCCAGCTTGACTCTGCTTGACTCACAGCAGTGAAGCACCTCAGTCCTCAGGGCCCTTCTCCCCGGGTGACTCAGGAACATGACCTATAAGACAATCGTGTGAGCATCAGGGCTGGGCTGGAAAGGGGCCAGCTCATTCCCCATAGTTCTCTCTTGTTTGGGGGAAGATGTGTAACTTAGCAATGACTCTCTCAAGACAAGGGCCCACTTCTATTTCTCAGAGAGAGGCTTTCTCTGTAGAAGAGGATTGTGTCTATGTGTGCGAGGGTGTATATGTGTGTGAATGTGTGTATGTCTGTATGTTTCTGAGTGTGTGCATGTGGGTGTTTGTATGTTTCCGAGTGTGTGTATCTGTGTATGTGTGTGTCCATATGTTTCTGAATGTTTGTGTATGTATGCGTGTGAATATGTGAGTGTGTGTGTGTATATGAGTGTATGTTTCTGAGTGTGTGTGTGTATATGTCTGTGAATATGTGTACGTGCATCTGTGTGTGATTTTGAATTTACATGTGTCTGTGTGTGTACATGTGTGTGAGTGTCTGTATGTTTCTGAGTGCGTGAGTGTGTGTGTATATGTAAGGAAGGGGTGCTTTCTTTGCTCCCGTGGGCCCAGGTGAGAGGCCCCTGTGGTAACAGCACCTGGGCCACCGTCTGTCTACACCCCTTGCTCCTGAGTCAGGCTCTGTGGTCACGAATTCTTTCTTCAGAAACTACTCATAAAAGCAGGCACGCATGACTAACGAGGAGATGAAGCGGAGGATGTATCTCATCTGCCGGCATGTCAGCTCAGCGCTAAACAGGGAGATCCTGCCACCAATTCCCAGGGTAGAAAAAGGCAAGGAATTTGGAGAAGTCATCATTTTCATATGCGTGGCTCTGTGCCGTCTCTAAAACCACCACCTCCCAACCCTTTACCGGCTCCCCAAGGCTTGTTTGGCTAAATTCTCAGACTAAAAAAGACAGAAGTGCTTCTGTGTTCTTCCTGCCCTCAGAGAGTCTGCAACACCAAAGTCCCACATTGGTTAAAGGCCTCTCCCCATCCCCTTAAGTGCAACTGTGAAAATTATTTCTAAATGTGTTATGCAAGGGATGGGGTCATTTAGTTGTAATTTATCAAACCAGCCAGTCAAAATATGCGTTCATTCATTCATTCATTAGTCGGTCATTCAGAGTTCAGGTATGTAAGTGACTGTCTCTGGATTTTGGAGTCAGAAAGACCACAGTCAGAATTTTAGCTCCACCACTTCCCAGTTTGATATTCCGATCCTGAAAGAGCTATTTAACAATCTGAGCCTCAAGATCATCACTTGTAAAACTCAGGAAAAGAACACCAACCTCGTAGGTTTGTTGTAAAGATTAAATAACGTAACGCATGCCAAGTGCCCGGCACAAAACAGCCACTCGGTGGAAATCACTGCCTTGACCCAGAATTCCAAGGTAACGGCATGTCAGCCATTTGCATCAGAGAAAGGTCCAGACAATCAATTGTGCATAATGTTGACATCTGATGTGCAAAATCCACGTTCCTCTCGCATGCAGCTCTCCCCTAACCTCTGCTTCACATCCAGCTTCTTGGTGTTTTCCTCAGCCCTCTGACCTCAGGGCCGTTTCTGGTTTCCCACTTCGTCTCCGGCTGGCTCACCATTTCCAGCCGAACATGCTCATCTGTGCTTCTCACCCTGAGTGGAGGCGCTGGCCAAGACGGGACCACCCTTCCATCCTCAGCTCACCCAGTCACGTGGGTACAGACTCAGAGGGAAAGGAGTCGCTCCAGGCTGCAAAGGTCCTGGGCACCAGCTGGACCGGGCAGTGCGGTGTCCACAGGGGCTTTTCGCTCTGTAGAATTTGAGAAGGAATTTAAACGATCCTTTACTTGCAACTTTCTCATTTTCAGGCAGGAAGGAGGTCCAGAGAAGTGAGGGTCCCACAGTTAGTTAAACGGCTAGATTTCCCCTCCATCTGTTAGACGCAAATCGTCTCTTGATGCACCCTGAACCATACCTACACCTCAAAACATCAGGTGCTTGTAGAAACAATATCACATACACTCCGTGACAGCAACTTCAGGATTTCCTGACAATACGCAACAGGCCCCAGATGATCACTAAACCACATTTTACATTTTGACAACTGACACAATTTGGGAGCCAAGCACAACGTTAGGAATTGGATTCTGGTTAGCGCACGCCCGCGGTGACACACCACTCCACACTGCCCCAGGGACGCCTGAAGTGTGTCTGCCGCAGGCGGTCTCCACGTTCAGCTTCCAAGAGTTTGCTTCACATCTGTCTATACCCTGAAATCCAGTAGCTTCTTTTAGTAAAATAAGACATGGATAAATTAGGAGTTTGGGATTAACCTACACACACTACTATATATAAAATAGGTAAACAACAAGGACCTACTGTACAGCACAGGGGACTCTACTCAATATCTTGTAATGACCTATAATGGAATAACCTGTACCTATACATACATAACTGAATCATTTTGCTGTACACTTGAAACTAACACAACATTGTAAATTAACTGTACTTCAGTAAAAAACTTTTAGAAAGAAAATAATACATGGATACAGTTAAAAATAGAACAAGATCATAGTGTATTAGTCAGGGTTCTCCTGAAAAATGGAACTATTAGGACATGTAGCTATATATAGAGAGAGCTATTTTAAAGAACTGCCTCATGTGATATGGGGGCTGGTAAGACTACAATCTGTAGGGCAGGATTGAATTGCAGGCGGGATTCCTATTCCACAGTCTTGAGGCAAAATTCCTTCTTCTCTGGGAAACCTCATTGTTGACTCTTGAGACCTTCAATTGATTAGGTAAGGGTCAGAGTAAGGGGGTAACTTGCTTAACTGAAAGTCAACAGATGGAAAAATTAAAAAAAAATTTTTTTAATTGAAGTATAGTTAATTTGCAATGTTGTGTTCGTTTCAAGTGTACAGCAAAGTGACTCACATATATATACATTTTTTTTCAGAATCTTTTCCATTATAGGTTATTACAAGGTATTGAGTATAGTTCCCTGTACTAGACAATAGGTCCTTGTTGGTTATCTCTTTTATATATAGCAGTGTGTATGTGGTAATTCCAAACTCCTAATTTATTTTTCCCACTGCCCCCCACCATCTCCTTTGGTAACCATAAGTTTGCTTCCTACATCTACGAATCGGTTTCTATTTTGTAAATAAGTTCATCTGTAATGCATTGTAAATGTGAATCACATCTGAAAAATACCCTCACAGCAACATCTATCTACCTATCTATCTATCTGTCTATATACAAATATATATATATATATATATATATATATATATATATATATATATATATATATATACAGTACCCAGTCATTGTTGACCAAACAACTGGGCACCACAATCTAGCCAAGTTGACACAGGGAGACAATGAAAGGGGAGTCCATCCACCCCAGACCCTTTCTTCCTTTCTCCTGAGATCAGCCCTTTAAATGACCAACCTCATCCTTTCAGAGACAGACATTGGTCCTCAGACCAAAAGGTCTAAGTTTGTAAGAAATCACTGGGGGGGCCTCCCTGGTGGCGCAGTGGTTTGAGAGTCAGCCTGCCGATGCAGGGGACACGGGTTCGTGCCCCGGTCCGGGAAGATCCCACATGCCGCGGAGCGGCTGGGCCCGTGAGCCATGGCCACTGAGCCTGCGCGTCCAGGGCCTGTGCTCCGCAACGGGAGGGGCCACAACAGTGAGAGGCCCGCGTACCGCAAAAAAAAAAAAAAAAAAAAAAAATCACTGGGCTTTCTTGATTCTTGACATTTATCTGTTCTTTGCTCTATGCCAGTCCCGGTGATGAGAAGAAATTTTCAGTCTGCTGACAGAAACACAAAACCATTTGAGCCATCTTTACTAAGGAATTAGAGGCAGAAACGACTCCAGAACAAGTTTCGAAGTCATCTTTGGCACCAAGTATTATTTAAAGCACTAGTATTCCCGAGCCCCTGAGTGACACCAGAGGGACCTAATCCGGGCCTTGCTTTATTCATGTCCCTGTATAGGCAGTAGTCTTATTTTAAATTATTGATTATTTTGTGTTCCCAATTAAGCTGTAATGTGACAAGCCAGCTATTTTACAAGGCAATAAAAAAAAAAATAATCATGCTCCCTGGTGAGTAAAGCACAAGGCCAGAAGGTGAGCTGTTTATATTGGTGAGAGAACCATATTACTGCCTTGAAAAATAGTGGGTACGTCTTGTTATCGCTGCTACAAGTGAAAACAGCTATAGAAAAGAACAAGATAAACTGGTTACCAGCCTCCTTGAAAGCACCTATTTTTGGAATAATGACAAAACTGTCTGTGTTTGCATAAAGAGCAAAAGTGATTGATAGACGGTGTAGAAGGAACCAAGTCCTAGACCTGAATTAGGGCCTCGGGATAAAGGGAGGCCTTGAAAGGCAGAGCAGAGAAGATGCTCCCTGGGTGTGTGAAGGGCAGAAAAATATAATGGTCCGTTAACCTGACTTGAGGGTCCCATCGTCTTCACATGAAGAATAAAATAGATCTCTTCAAATTAGCCCAGCTATGGAAAACGCAAATGGTACGATGAATGCTCCCTTGTCATTACTGTGGCTCCTGGGAAGCCAAGGTGGCTACATATGGCCACCAGACGGCAGCTGGTCTTGCAAACAAAAATAAAATACACCCAAAGCTCTGCCCCTCGAGGGAAGCCAGAAGAACCTGCCTGCTGAGAGAGGCTCCACGCAGTTCAGCTGGAAGAAGCCGGTGACAAGCGAGCCCAGGCGGGAGAGGAGAAGAACCGGGGGAATGAGTTACAGGGCATTTTCCTCTCCCTGGGGGAGGGGAGGGGGGTGGTACAGAGCCCTTGGTGTGCTGTGGGTTTGTGTGTCTGGGGAAGTTGCGGGAAGCAGGCGGGAAGCGGGTGGAGAGGAAACGAATGTGGTTTTCATTGATTGAGCCGCGACCATAACAGAAGGAAGTGCCCTCCTCCCGTTCGAATGCAGTCTCTCTGAGAATGGACTACCTGCTCCGTCTTGTGTTATTCACTCTGTGTCCCCACTGTCAAGAGCAGGGCCCGGCCACAGAAGACACTCCATGCCATCTGTCACATGCAAGGATGGTTAAGTGCCAGGTTGAATCTAAGAGACTTGTACTTTCAGCCTCAAAAGATATGAGTCCTAGTTCCCTAGTCTGTGAAGAAATTTGGTCTCTTAAAAAGTGATCCCCGGGCTTCCCTGGTGGCGCAGTGGTTGAGAGTCCGCCTGCCGATGCAGGGGACACGGGTTCATGCCCTGGTCCGGGAAGATCCCGTATGCCACGGAGCAGCTGGGCCCGTGAGCCATGGCCGCTAAGCCTGCATGTCCGGAGCCTGTGCTCCGCAACGGGAGAGGCCACAACAGTGAGAGGCCCGCGTACCGCAAAAAAAAAAAAAAAAAAAAGTGATCCCTAAAGAGCTTTCCCTGGTGGGGGGGATGGGTGATGGGGAGGGATGGATCGAGAATTTGAGATTAGCGGATGCAAACTATTACATATAGGATGGATAAACAAAAAAGTCCTATTGTCTAGCACAGGGAACTACATTTAATACCCTGTTATAGACCATAATGGAAAGGAATATGAAGAAAAATGAATAAGAAAAGGAATATATACGTATAACTGAGTCCCTCAGCTGCACATCAGAAATTAACACAGCACTATAAATCAACTATACTTCAATAACATTTTTTTAAAAATAGAGAAAAAAAAAAGTTTTTCCTAATACATAGAAGAGAAACACACTGACATGTCCTCCTAACTTTCTGCTGGAACCTCTCACGGGTGTCCTGTTTAATTCCTTCTCAAGTAGCCTCATCTTTTGTTCACTCCTTCCATGCTTTTAGGCTTCCTTGTTTCAAAAGTTAGCTCATGTTATTTTTTAAATCTTTGTTCACACATCCTCAACTAGGGTATGATCTGCCTCTGGTCAGTAATGTTTGTAGACCCTGCCCCACCCACCGAATCCTTGCCTGTATCAGGGCTCCAATAAACAGGGTTGGGTCACAAGGAAGAACTACCAGCTAAGAAAGCCGACGGGTTACATGGACTCTGTCAGTTTGCAAGAGAGAGGGCTGTGCTCAGAATACCTGGGGTGGTGAGGTGTATTACTGCAAACAGAGAGTGTTAGTTAAAACTAAATGCCACAGATGGGACAGTTTAAACAACAAACATTTATTTCTCACAGTTCTGGAGGCTGGAAGTCCAAGGTCAAGGTACCAGCAGATTCAGTGTCTGGTGAATTCACTTCCTGGTTTGCAGATGGCCATCTTCTTGCTGTGTCCTCACATGGCAGAGAGAAAGACCCTGTGTCTCTTCTTTTTGTGAGGGTACTAATTCCATCACAAGGTCCTCACTCTCATGAATTAATCTCACCCTAACTACCTCCCCAAGACCCCATTTTCAAACACCATTGCATAGAGGATTAGGGGCTTCAACATGTGAATTTTGGGGGACACGAACATTCAGTTCAGAGCAGATAGACAGTCCTCCAGGATGGCCACCATCGATTCTTTAACATGCAGAGGTAGGACCTTTTTTCCTCTCCCCTTGAATTTCGACTGGCCCTGTACCTTGCTTTGAGCAACAAAATGTGGAAGGAGTGAAGCTATGTCTCTTCCAAGCTCTTAAGCCTTCTCTGTCCTCCTTAGAAGCCAATCACCTTTCGAAAGGTCTGACCACCCCCAAGCTGGCAATCAGTGAGAAGCCTGACCAGACGACATGGGAGAGAGAGGGGGCGTCGAGGGGCAGACTTGTGAGCAAAGCGCTATTGGCCCTCCCGGTTTACTCCCAGTCCAGACACAGGGATGACAAGCCCAGCTGGCCTCAGGTGGGGCAGGACCTCTGAGTTCCTGACCCATAGAATCCTGAGAAGTCATGCTGCTTTAAACCACTAAGTTTTGAGATAGAATCGTACGCAACAGTAGATCATCAAAACACACAGCAAGGTTAAAAAATGTTTAACCAGTAACCAGGACTCATGGACTCATGGACCCTGCGGTTCTCTGTGTGTTTCTTCGTCTTGTAAAACTCCCAGGTCCCTCTCAGTGGGTCTCCATCGCAGTCCCTAAGCAAGGGTCAAGTTGTCCAGTCACCCCGTGTGTCTGAGTTCTAAAGCCAGGCTGCCTTGTAGGCCGCCGCTGAGCTTAGGGATGGCTGTCACCTGAGGATAAGGTGGTGGGACACACAGTCACAATGCTTGGGAAGCAACTCCTGAGACTTTAACGTACCCTAGGAGCTGGAAGTGTTATTCTCTTAGTCTCCTCAGGCTGAAAGCGGTACAGAGGGCTGGGCCACAGCCAGAAATGGGTCACGGCCTCCACCTGCTCCTATATTCACCTGGATCCCCCATGATTTGAAGGGCCCTCTATATGGGACCAAAGAGACAATCAGGAATGAAGAGGAACAAAATTCTTGTCTCCAAAACACGGAACAGTCGCCTTTCATGTACTAAGAGGTGTTCAGCTTCTTCACAGCTGGAGGTGGGGCTGTTATCCTGGAGCGTTTTCTTCAGTTTTCACTAAAGTCCTGGATTCCTTTTGTGAGTTTGGACGTGGACGTGAATATTTTCCTATCACTGGGAAAACAAATTCAGTCTAAGAGAATTGCTTGGAATTGCTAAGACTCTCTCTACCAACACAGTGCAAGTAAGCAGCATGGGATAGACGATGCCTTGTGTTTGAGGCTCCATCTGTGAGGTGTCCTTGGGACGTTTTTGACTTGGGATTTCTCCTTGGACGAGGTCATGCCTCCTGGATGACTCCTGTGGTCCTTCTCACATCCAATGTGCCTCTTGTCATTTTGAAAAGAGACACAGGGCTTCCCTGGTGGCGCAGTGGTTGAGAGTCCGCCTGCCGATGCAGGGGACACGGGTTCGAGCCCTGGTCTGGGAAGATCCCACGTGCCGCGGAGTGGCTGGGCCCGTGAGCCATGGCCGCTGAGCCTGCGCGTCTGGAGCCTGTGCTCCGCGACTGGAGAGGCCACAACAGTGAGAGGCCCGCCTACCGCAAAAAATAAAATAAAATAAAATAAAATAAAAAGAGACACAACCCGCCCCCAGACAAAGGGCCATCATTTCCTAAAGGCACACTTGGAGAATGAAATGTTATTCAAGGGATGGAACACTGATTTTAGATTATTAATCCACTGCAGGTGCTGTCCTTTCTGGTAGGCACTCTCGGCCAGAAAGCCAGTTGTCAGTATTAAAAATGGAATAATCACGCAGAAACCGCTACCGACTCATCACAGGCAGCACCCATCTCCCCATCACTTCATGACGTTTAGTCTTTCTGGTTAAAGGAACCAGAGAGACTGGGGAGTTCACAGACTTCCCCGGGGAATAAAAGAGAAGAAATTCACTCCCACTCCTAGAAAACGTGAATCCTCCCAGATGGAACTAATTGTGCAAAGCTACATAAAAGTAAAAAATACTTGGGGTGAAGTTGATTTAATGTTTACCAAATGCATTTATTAAACAGACTTTCTCTTACTGAAAATTTCCATCGTGGGCCTGGAAAAAGATCAAGGGCAGTTCTCATTAAAAAGCCTATTTTATGCAAACTTCCACGTCAGTCGGCCAAAAACAGTTATAAAGCATTCGGAGAGGGAGGGGCAGCCCTCGCCCTGGTCAAACCCGTGAACTTGGCCAACTCTAACCCTGACACCTCCAAGCTCCCTCTCTCACCCCATTTCTTCCCTCCCGGGGGGCCTTCACTATTTTGTTCATGATGGGGTCATCCCTGGGCCTGCCCACTACAACTCTATCCGACCCGGATGGCGCAGCAAACACTGACCACGGAGAGTGAATGCAAGCTGAGGACTTTTTTTTCCCCTCCAGTTAAAGGGAAGGCAACGGGGCGGAGGTGGAGTTTCCCAACATCACATCAAGGAAGAGGATCCCAAGTCTTCTCACGTGGATGCCGGTCTGTGGGCAGAGAATTTTACGTTCCTCTGCGATATGATCAAGCAGTGGTTCCCAAACCACGAACCAGGAACCCAGTGGAACTTCAGAGCTTCCACCTATTTTCTTAAAGGACACTGAGAATACAGCTCCTGTTGTGAGAAAGGGAGAAGAGGAACTTTTCATTTTTACATTAAAAGAGGAGTTTTTGACTTGAAAATGTTGTAAAGCAGTGCAATTTTTAAAAAAGAACAGGAATGATCCCACCAGAGAACCGGTAGTCTGACGGCGAAATTGGTCAAGGAGACGGAAGAAAAGTAGTTCGATATAACATGGAGGATTTCAAAATAGTACTGGGGATAGATATTATATGTGTGTGCTATTTATCCATACATGTATTTTCACCCTGTCGGTAGATGGATAGATAGGCAGGTAGATGGATGAAAGGAAGGATGGATAGACGGATGGAGGGAGGGATGTTAGTCCCTGCATATTTACGGAACTGAATGGAGATGCTGAGGTTACTTGTGAAGTTCTGTGGAGACGTTGATATTTGAATGGATGTTTTTAATTTGGCGTCATTTCATTCACTCAACAAAAGCATCATACCAGGCGGTGCTGGGACTAGGAAAGAACTCAAATGAATAAGCGTGGCCACTGCCCTCGAGATATTTCCAGTCTAAGCAGACATTAGAACCGACGATCACATCTCTCTGGTGTGATCCACCCTCACTAGGTGGGGAGATAAACACAGTGATGCTTCCACTTCCCAGTGAAGCCCGTGAGCATCCTCACGCATTCCCAGATGCCAGACCAGCCTCGTCTCCCTGCCAGGGTGGGCAGGCGGGGAGCCCCCAGCTCCGACCCTAGGGTTGTGGGCATCGCTTTCTTTCATTTCACCCTCTGGCACCCCGTCCTTGGTCCCCAAAGCATCAGTCTGGGTCAGATGGTTGGGTGCATATGTGGCTCCAGCTTCTGGCAAAAAATGGTTGCTGAGAATATTTTTAAAGCGTACCCACTGCACGTCTCCCATCCTCAGTTGGGGTGCTGTCAGTGGGCCACATCTGGGCCCCGCTGCTCACCCTGTAGTGTCTCCCGCTTTGAAAGAAGAGGCTGTTGCAGGGGCCGCAGTCCCTTCCCTCCCAAAGGCTTTCCTGCTCCTTACGAAAATCCCTGTCTTCTTTCCCCGATGTTAAAAATTCCCAAAGGAAGAACAGCGTCTGCTTAAGACAGAAGAAAACCTACGAAAGGATGATTCACCCGTTGGGCTCCCCCATCACTTGCCCAGTCTGGGGTGGGGCAGGGGGTTACTTGTGTCACCTCCACATGGCTAAGGGGAGGAAGTTGAATGATTTCTCCCACAGTTAGGGAAATCTGCTTCAGGGTGATCTCCTGCCCACGCCCAGAGTTTTAGGAGATAAGGGATTTTTCTTCTAATTTCGTCTCGCCAGCATGCCACACACACACTTGATGAAGGAAGAGTAATTGTGATCAATGGTACACCAAAAAGCACAAGGTAAATGCATGAAACAGGGAACTTGAGACTAGTAGATGGAGACTGTGGCAGTGGTGGAGAGCTGGGGTGCACGGGAAGGTTTCCTTGAATGGGGGATGGAGTTCTCCAGGTAAGAAGTTCTCCAGGTAAGTGGAGGGGTGGGTATAAGGTGTGGGAAGGTCTGCAGTGAAAAGGAGCCAGCTTCTTCAGGAAACTAAAACAGCAAGATGACATGATGGCAGATCAGGCTGGGGGAAGGGGGTACCAGGCCAGGTCCTGAAGCTGTGCCCAGACAACCTCACACAGGCAGGAAGGAGGGCTGCTTGTACAGGGTCCCAGAGAAGAGGCACAAAGCACACGGCTGGCAGAACTTCTGAAGTGCAGGTTCACAAAGCTGGGACTGTCCACTGGCCCCGGCAGTTGAAAAACAAGAATAGCGTTGGTGGGTGACAGAACTTCTGGTTTTCCCAGAGTAGTCCTGGTTTCTACTTCTCGTCATTCCCCTTTCACTATGGAAAAAGTGCTCGTTTGCCGCTCGGATGGTTTACAATAACAACAATAATAAAGCTTATATGTGCACATAAGAGAAGAACAGAAAAGCAAATGGGCAACACATTCTAAGTAAGTGAATCTGGAAAGGTGTGGGAGAGGCATAAATGATTTGGGATTAACAGATACACACTACTATATATAAAATAGATATAACCACAGGAACCTACTGTACAGCACAGGGAACTCCACTCAATATTCTGTAATAACCTACATGGGAAAAGAATCTGAAAAAGAATGGATATATGCATGTATCACTGAATCACTTTGCTGTACACCTGAAACAAACACAACATTGTAAGTCAACTATACACTAATACTATACTCTATAGAGTGTAACTACACTCTAATATAAAATAAAAACTAAATTAAAAATAAATAAAACAATAACACAAAAAGGAAGTGAACCTGGGTGTATTCATTTCCTATTGTTGCTGTAACCAATTACCACAAACAGTGGTTTCAAGTAACTCACATTTGTTCTCTTCATGTTCTGGAAGCCAGGAGTCTGACGTTGGTTTCCGTGGGCTGAAGTCGAGCGGTCAGGGGTCGGCAGGGCTGGGCCCACTGTGGGCTGTGAGCGGAGAGCCGTTCCTGTGTCTTTTCAGCTTCCAGCGGCTGCTGCTTCCCTTGGGTTGTGACCCCTTCCTCCATCTTCAAAGGGCATCACTTCAACCTCGACCTGTGTTGTCACGTCATTTCCACTTCTGTGGTCAAATCCACTGCTGCCTCCCTCTTACAAGGACACTTGTGATGACATTTAGGGCCAACCTGGGTAGTCCAGGATAATCACCTCTGCAAGGTCCCTTTTTGCTGTATGAGATGACACAGGCTCCAGGGATTAAAGCCTGCATATCTGGAGGCGGGCGCGGCCATCATTCATCCTACCCCTCCTAAGTACAGAGAAAACAGGAGCTCTTTGTAACTTTTTCTTTTTGGTACATTTTCTATGTGTTTGAAATTATCTTAAAATGAAATGTTTTTAAAAGCTGAACACGTTTAGAAGCTAAAGTATGTGGTCAGCCTAATAAAGGACATAAACTTCCCTTTATCTGGCCCCTTCAATCCTTCCCCCCTTATTTCATGAAAAATATTTATTAAACCTTACATGTCCCGCAGCATCTTGATTCTAACACCCACAAGCTTAGTTTTACTTTAAAGGCAAATGCTAACACAGCATGAGCCCAACTGTTATCTTTGTAAAAGGCTGAGAAAAACCTTTAAGAAAAGTTTTCCCAGCCTTGAAATTTATAAATTTAACATTGTCAGAGAAGGCATGCTTCTACAATCTTACAAAGACTCTAATAATTAAAGAGCTAAGAGAGAGTCTCAGGGGCTTTTTTTCTTCCCTGAACATTCTCACCTGTGCAGTGAACTAACAACCCAACGCAATTATAGATGTCGCTCTGCATCTGCTCTGGGTCTCTGCACAACTGCTCATGCAGGCCTGCAACTGGAACATCTTCAGTGCTCTTAAAATCCTGGACAAATAACTAAGAGATATTAAAATGTAGTGTAGGGTAATAAAGGTATTTTGCAACTTGTTCCTTTATAGTATTTCCATAAGAAAAGGAAGTCTTAAGGATTTTTGCCCCAACTATTTTTTTTTTTTTTTTTTTTTTTGCGGTACGTGGGCCTCTCACTGTTGTGGCCTCTCCCGTTGCAAGCACAGGCTCCGGACGCACAGGCTCAGCGGCCATGGCTCACGGGCCCAGCCGCTCCGTGGCATGTGGGATCTTCCCGGACCAGGGCACGAACCCGTGTCCCCTGCATCGGCAGGCAGACTCTCAACCACTGCGCCACTAGGGAAGCCCCTGCCCCAACTATTTTCATTGAATAAGAACTATTGTTCAGCGTTTTGCTTCTTAGCTGGGGAGGATGGGGGAGGGGGAGGGCAGAGATTACTGTCCAAAATCCATTTTGCCGAATACACACAGAACCCCCTTTCCTCAGTTCAAAAGTCACTTGCTTTCCTGAATTGCATTCCTTTAGGTTCTACCTTACCAATTTCCTTTTCTATGATCTTCCCCAAAATCAAATGGGAAAAATGACAGCATCAGCATATGTGAATATTTGTCTTCTCTTCTAACTACGCAATAGACGAAGGTTTGTGTCCCACCCCCATCACCAAATTCATATGTTGAAACTCTAACTCCCGATGTGATTTTTTATTAGAAAGTGGGGTCTTTGGGGGTGATGAGGTCATGAGGATAGAGCACTCGTGATGGGATTAGTGCTCTTATAAAAGAGAGCTCCCTCTCCCCTCCCACCAGGTGAGAGCAGAGCAAAAACCAGGAATCAGGATCTCTCCAAACACCAAATCTGCCAGCAACTTGATCGTAGATTTCCAGCCTCCAGAGCTACGAGAAATAAATTTCTGTCCTTTATAAGCCACCCAGTCTATGGTATTTTGTTATAGCAGCCTGACTGGATTAAGACAAACTATAACAATTTTGTTCCTTTGTCTGATGAATGACACCCTAGGGATGGCTCCTCAGACTCCAGACATTTTCCAACTGATACTTTAAGAAGAACCTGGTAACAGTAACAACTCGGTTACTATTAATACAAATGCACCGTCAGCAAAAACAGCCAGTACTTTCCTTTTTGCAGACATCACCTTTCAGATCTCTGCCATCTTCTGTTGCATAGAATTAGAGGAGAGGAGGTTCATTTTTTAGTCTTCGGTACACCTTTATCTCACTCTGGATTCAAGGAACTCTTAGGTAACCGGAATGATTTGAAACTCTTGCCCACTTGAACCTTCATCTCTTCTCAGATCAGAATCACAACCTATGCAGTCAGCTAGCTGGTTGCCCTGACTCATCCCTCCGGACCCGCAGGACGTTTCAGCAAGGTACCTGCAAGCAGGAGGTGGACTTTTGTGTTATCTGATTGGACATAAAGACAAGTTATGATGACATCCTCTTTCATGTCAGTTTCTTTCAAGCCGCACAGAGAGAGGACTTGTGATACCCCAGACTCTCATCCTTGCCTGTCCTCCCATTTTCAAACAAAAAAAAAAAAAAAAAAAAAAAGCTCAAACTTCCTCCTCCTTCCCCTTTCTCCCTCTTCCTTTTTCTTTAGATTGGTTAATGGACAAAAGGACAACTGCAATTTTATAGATGCCCATGAATATTAATGAGCTCATAGTCAGTGTGTTATTTAACAGTGTCTTACAGAAAACTACTTTCTATGAAGATGTCAGGATTCAGCAGAGAGGGGTTCTTGCCAAAGCAAGGCCTGAAGAGGCACTGGTATCTTTAGATTTTTAGCTTTCTGGCCCCAGTGCGAAGGTCAGTGAAGAAAGCCGCGTGCTTCGTTCCTGGAGATCCATTTGTGGGGTTTGTTCCAGCGACAGACATGAAAGATACTCCACTTGAAGTAAGTCTCTCGAAACATGAAGGATGGGTGTTGTGCTGTATCACCGGTAAGAGCCGTGAAGAGCAAAGCTGGATGCTGAAATATGGACAAATCTACAATAAACCTCTCAAAACACAGTGAACCTACCACTATTAAACAACTGGCTTACAAACTCAGTTTTTAACTCGGCCACCGAGCACAACTTCTTCTTTATACACACGTCTTAACCTTACGAAATTCAAAGCTCGCTTATTCAAATGATACCAAACTTGAGAGCAGGTTGGTGCCTCTTGGGGCTGGGAGGGAAATCGGTTCTATGCCCCTCCCCGTGTTTCCGGTGGTTTCCAGGCAATGTTTGGTGTTCCTTGGCTTATGGAAGCTTCACCTCCCCTCTATCTTGATGTTCACATGACATTCGCCCTGCGTGCATGTCTGTGTCCAATGCCCCCTTTTCAAAAGGGTACCAGTCATATTGGATTAGGGGCCCATCCTGCTGCAATAGGGCCTGATCTTAACTAATTACATCTGCAAGGACCACATTTCCAAATGAGGTCACACTCTGAAGCCTTCAACATCTGAATTTGGAGGGGACCCAAATTCAACCCACAGCATGCAGCATCCTTTCCTCGCCCTCTGAGACACTTAGGGAAGAGAAGTCAATTTTGCCACCAAGGTTGCTAGAACCTTCCACTCACCCGTCGCTCCCCCGCACACTGTGAGGGCCTCCGCAGGACCTCTCTTCCTAAGCAGGACTGCGCCCTGTGCACCCCACTCTGAACAGCCCCCCACGTTAAAACTTGCTTTCCACAGCTGTACTGTCTGATAACCGATGGGGCTTGTTATTGAGACAGCCTAGGTGGAAAACTTGTTCTCCTCAATTCCCTGCCTCCAAAGAGCCAGCATGTAATTGGTGCAAAGGAAGGGGGAGGGGAGGGAGGGGGAGGGGAGGGAGGGGGCGTGTTTTCCCAGTGCCCTGCAAACCATAGGCCAAAGGTCAGCGCCAGCTTTCAGCACTGAGCTCACCTCTACTTTTTCCAACTTGAACGTTGCATCCAGCCCTCCCTTTATCTCTCTTGCCAACTGTACATCCCAATCATTTTTTGAGTTTTCCCCAGTTGCTGAAACATGCCAAACTTTCAATACTCCTTCAGAGCTCGCCTGTACTGAGAATTGGTCGATCCTTAAAATTCACCTTGTGAGGCATTCCTGACGTCACAATGCTCCTTTTGCCAGGGACCTGGGCAGCTGGGTGTTTTTTATTTTCAAATGACTCACTTTGGGGACAGGCTGCGACTCTAGAGTCAGCGCCCAGGTAGCTTTAGCACTTACAGGAAGTGTCATCTACTAAATAAAATCACTATGTCTGCTCCCTTATTAAAGTATAAAATGTCAGGGTCACCAACTAAATTAGTAAAAATTCCTTTATAATCAACTAAGATCATTCTCAGAACAGGAATACCACTATCAAAAAAGTATCTTAGGGCTTCCCTAGTGGCGCAGTGGTTGATAGTCCGCCTGCCGATGCAGGGGACAGGGGTTCGTGCCCCGGTCCGGGAAGATCCCACCTGCCACGGAGTGGCTGGGCCCGTGAGCCATGGCCGCTGAGCCTGCGCGTCCAGAGCCTGTGCTCCGCAACGGGAGAAGCCACAGCAGTGAGAGGCCCACATACCGCAAAAAAAAAAAAAAAAAGTATCTTATTGGTAAACTTCGGTGGTGGAAGAGGGATGACCAGAAAAATCCTTTTGTGCATTAACCATCGAGAGGTCTGTAAGTTATTAGAAATGAATCCATTGTATTTCCTGATGTTTAATTTGCCCTTTTAATGTTATTTAACATTCTAAACTAGAATCATCATTATGACTGATGATTATTAATGATGATTAATCATTCTAAACTCATCACATCTTCCTGAAAATATTCTTTTAGAACTTACACTATTTTTGAAAGATGACACTCAGGACACCACAAATATAAATGTAATAGTAACGCTCACTGCAAGCCTCCGACTGCTCACGCCGAAAGCCCAGTAAACAGTTAAGTAATTGTCTAGAATATTTAATCAACCTGATTTCTCTTGCTTTTAGGTCCATCCAGAAAATTCAAAGAGGAATCCCCTCACCACAGACCATCTCGGATTATTCCTGCTCCACTGGAGCCTGGATTTTCTTTCACTGTGCGTCACTCTGCAATCTGCAAGGCTCCCAGGGTCAGCCTTTACCCTGCTGATTGCTGAGGACCTAAACCACTGCAGCAACTGGCCCATTTGCAGGTGGTGTCAGAACAATGGAGAAGGACCGTCACTCACTCACCTAAGACCGAGCACGGGCTGCAGACTCGCCCCCTTGCTTGGCGACATGGGGCTGCCTTGCCAATCCCACTTAACTACAAACCGAGCTTGCAGAACGGTTCTGGCAACAGGAATCAAAACTCTGCGGCACTTTTTTTTTTTTTTTTTTTTTGGTAAGCAATCTAGATATTACTATCAACAACTCTCTTCCCTGTTGAAAAACATTTTTAAATGCAGAAAGAAATTCTGAGAATGGCAATGCACTCCCTTTTTAATTTTATAATAAAATGGTGTATTGACATTTATTTTCCTCCAGTAAATACACACATATACACACATGTGATGAAACTGCATGTCGGTTCACATTCTCCCTGCCGGTACTGTGGAACATCCTTCTCGGCCAAACATTCACAAACTGTAACTGGAGAACCAGTTCCCCTAACACCAGCATTCCTTGTGTGTATATGTATACAGAGCGAGGGAGAAAATCTATATTCAGATGCATGCATGCACACGTACACTTCCTTTGGGGCCTTCAAAATAAAATATGCCTGAAGTAAAGTCACCTTAATAGAAAAAAATCAAATTGAAAAAAGGCCAAGTTAATAGCCTGGCTCATGGCTATCAAAAAACAGTAGTGTGTTTGAGCAAATGGGCCTTTTTCAGTGACCAGAGATCATTTCTAACAGCTTATTACCCGCCTGAGCATGCAAATTTTAAATACCTTGCTCTGTTATATCCATTCTATTACATCAATTCTTTCAGCAATTTCCTTGTAAAATTAGATCTGTGCTACCGCCCCTCAACTCACTGAACCAAGCACTCTGGTAATCTCAATTGCCTTTCATGCCAGATTTAACCTTAGGGTACATGCCTTAAATACAGATGAACATCGTGTCTCCGAGAAATTTACATTTAGTAGACCAGCCAAAGTTTCATTAAAATATAAATCGATATACAACCTATGAAAAGAAAACTAGCCAGGTGGAATCTGTGTTCTTCTTTAGAGGAAAATACGTTTCTCCCACTGAGCCCACAGGTAAAGTGGGCTTATATTCAGGACAGTGAACCAAATGGATTTTCCTAAAGTCGTGGAGATGAGTAAAATGGACTTTTCCAGGCCCACAAATCTCAATTATGTAACTGATTATTCAAAATTAACCTGGGAAATCCAACCTCATCCCAGTGATCTCCAACACTCTGTTTTGGTGGACGGTAGGTTAGATTTACTTCAGTGTTTCTTTAAAACCCACAAGAACTGCGGATACAATTTCATCAGGAAAATAATTCCCCTCAGGAGTCTCCCTCAAGGCAAAATGAAAACTTACTCTATATTTCAGGCCAGATGGACAGTCCTGTAATTGCATCGTAGCAGTTAGATGGATCTTTTCATTATTTCCTAGAGCAGAATAAACGCAATTTCAGCACGAGAGGCTCTGTCCCCTCTCCTCCTCTTGTATGACAGAGAGATTCCAGCAAAACCCCAGGAAGTAAGAGTGACAATCAACTGG
Source organism: Phocoena sinus (assembly GCF_008692025.1). Taxonomy (NCBI): domain Eukaryota; kingdom Metazoa; phylum Chordata; class Mammalia; order Artiodactyla; family Phocoenidae; genus Phocoena; species Phocoena sinus. The sequence continues at coordinate 74,388,424 of NC_045780.1, forward strand.
GGACGGGTACAGAAAAGTAACAAAAACTGCCATTTGTACCAGAATAACAACCACACAAAGATGTAATCAATATGTTGAAAAAAAGTGGCTAAAAAAAAGCCTATGATTTTCTTTTTTTTTAAGTCACATTACAAACCCTAAGTTTTCTACTCTCCTTGCATTGTTGTATCTTTTCTCTATACTCCAAATCATAAAAATCACTCCTCTTTCATTATTTCAGTGTCCCTTGGAGATCTAAGCCTATGAGCTTTCCGTAGCCCATGTTCTTTTTCTTAATACTAAGAAATGTAATTCTTAGACTCAAGACCAGAAACTGGCTTTCCATTTGAGTTGGGCCATCTGAGAAATTTATTCTTATTTTTTCTATAAAATGAATATGCTCGCGCTCAGTTGTTTCAGTGGAATATTTAAGAAGTAAACTAGACTCTTTATGGTAAGATGTGTTGGAATAATTATTGTGGGTTCAAGTTCTATCTGCAGAATACCTGTTTTCCCTGAGTAAGCCAAGGACACCTTTCCTTTTCCTGTCTCAACCCAAATTGCTAATGAGATGATTTTTTCCACTGAACTGACGGTTCTTTTCATGCATCTGTGTGACAAATATATTGATGGAGACAAGATTAATCACTCCCACAATTATAATATTTGTGCCTAGTTGGAAATACCATTTCAGCCACATAGAATATTTTCATGGCTGGATTTATGAAATAACTATGCATTTACCAGGTAAAAAAGAATCTGGCTCTACAAATGTATTATGCTAAGGTAAATCATTCCTAGATCTGGTCTCCATACAGACCAGTTTCTGAGCACCAGGAAAGTATTACCCATAGACCAGGGACCACCACAGAAATAGTTCCGTGGTAGTCACAAGACTCAATATCTTGGAATTATTTGCAAGAACTTCCTAGCATATCTTTAATTTGATGGTAGGGCAAGTTGAAATAATAGAATCAAACTCTCCAGAAACATGTTCAGACCAATCTGTGTTTTATAATGCAGACAAATGTGAACAAGCTGAAATTCTGCTTGTGAAAAACCTTCTTGTTTAGGTGCCCACGTCTGGCTCTGGGAACTTATGTGTGAGATTCGTGTCCCAATTGTAGATGGAAATGGCTTGCAGACTGGTGCAAAGGAGACTAAGAAAGTGTGAAGCCTGGGCGGCCAGATGAGATAGCAAATATTTCCCTTGCTCATCTTTTGTCTAGACCTTAACTAGCTCACTTACATTCACGACTGTCCCTGCCTGGCCTTCGAAGGGACAGCTGTACCAGATGGACTAACTCGAAAAAATGCTGAGCAGAGTCTGCTTATCGCGAGGACAAGAGAGAAGGATGAATCCGCTCCAGCACAAGGACACCCAGACACAGCTCTGCCTAGATGAGTTTTCAGAGTGAATTTTACAATGTGAGTTTCAAACTGCAAACTACCCGAAATTAGGAGCGCTTTTCTGCTTTTGCAATAGAGACTTTTGTTCCAGAATATCTAGAAGGAATTCTCAAATTTATACTTACATTTTTTTCCCCTCACACAAGTGCTAAAACCACGGTCGTGATAAATGCAAACATTTGGATAACCAAATTTCTAAGTTCCTGAGGGATCTTAAAGACTAATTCTTCCAGAAAAGTGTAATATTCCTGTAAGAGATTTATACGTAATTATGTTTAACACATAGTATAACTGAGTAGATAAAGTCAATCTACGGTCAAAGACCCTGAAGCCAATGTCACATTAGCTCTTCAGTAACTGATTGCTTTCAGTCTGCAGACGAATTTTTTTTTAAGCAGTGCTTGGAACATTCCATCCAAAACATAAAAATATAGATGCACAGAATGTGAAGAACAAATACTACTTTTTTTTACACCACTATCCAGAGCAATGTGTAAATTAAATGAACTTAAACGCCAAATAAGGTAACTGACTTGCTTTTCCTTACATATAGGTTTTTAGGGTGGCAATCCTAAATCATGCCCTTTGGGTTACTCCCTGGAAGTTGGGGACTAATCTAATTAAGAAGATTTGAGGTTATTTTGTGACAGGAATGTCCCGAATATAACAATACCCCAAATATAAATTATGTCAGAAAATGCTGCTTTAACGGCAGGTCTTGCTTAATCTCTCAAAACAGAAATAAGAAAGGTAGCTGCCATGGGAAGCAGGAAACATCAAAGGAGAGTCAGCAGCTGTGTGCCTTCAAGTTAACCATCACTGCATCAGAAAAGCCACAGGGCAGCTGTGCAAAGCCAAACCCATCCAGGAGGGGAAGTGAAGGTACAGCGGCTACAAGTCACACCTCATCCACCATCTCTGGTAAGGAACTGGTGATCCCCTTAGGAACAAAACCAAGTCAACGAGAAGCACAGAGAAATAGCTGCAGGGCTAAGCTAGATATCCAACAAAATAAACACAAAGGGATTATTGGAAAAAGTATATTTAACACCTTAATGCTGTTAGCACTCTACAAATCTAAAAGACCGCACTAAATCATATCCAGTGGGATGGAATGCAAATATTGAACAAATCCATGAGGACACACACACACACAAAAGACTGTTTTATCCCGATGTGTGTTACTTCCCGTACTATGTATTACTGACTGTACGTCAGCCGTTAACTGAGAACGTAAACCCTGACACATTGAGGCAGATGCTTGGCACCATAGTTTTCTTCCCATGATTCATTTTTAAAGCCAACAAACATGAAAGTCAAACTATAGGTGGGAGAGACAAGAGCAATTTTGCAAAATTTATGGTACAGTCCAAACCTGCCAGAGATGTAAGCGAGGAGTGATGCAGTGATAAAGATCATACAGGACCATAATCACTTATGTTACTGCAACACAGGGAAGGCGTAACCTGTGACCAGTTGCTCTGATCGTCTTAAGACCAATAAGTACCTTCCTTTAACACCATGGGAGGTACTTACACGGTATATCTAATATGTCACAACTTTTACAAATAAGATATATTAATTATCCCGTTACACTGATGTTTTTTCTTGGTTATTTAATAAATATGGGTTGAACTCTATAATATGCCCCAACTTTGTGCTGGGCACTGCTGGGTCACAGTTTCTATACTTCACACTTCTGTTTAACACAGTTTAATAATATCTCAGAGGCTTTACCCATGCAAATTCAGTGATAGGTTTAAACGGCTTTTGAAAATCCATGCAAAAGCTTTATTTTTCCTACCTGCAGAATATTAAAACGCTGTTTTTAAAGAATATTGGAACAACTTATAATACTCGGGCTGCACTGCTACGTGGAAACGTCGTGGGCAGCGATATCTACAGGGGGTACTGCTGATGTGATAGCACAGAAGCCCACACACAATCATGGAAGAATGAGTGATTCTTTTGCATTTCCTCTTAAACTTTTCCTGTATTATACATTTTTGACTAGTTGTATGCATGATTTTCTAACCAGAACACACACACACACACAAGCTGAAATCTTTCTCCCTCTCGTAGCAGGAGCAATACTTCTGCATGTGAGGTTGCTCAAAACACCAGAAAAACATCCAAGAGCGTTTCCAACTCAAAATCCAGTCTGATCACCGTGTGCTTATTCTCAGCTCCGACCACCAGAAACTCAGGAGAATGAGCAAAGAGCCGTTATTCACAGTTAACCATTCGCTGAAATAAAAGCAAGCAAGCAAATCCAGGATTTGGGCTCAAAGCATCCTGGTCTGTGCACACCGAGTTTGAAAAGGCCTGGATGAGGGCATACCCACGGACTAAAGGTCACTGGGATTGCCAAGTCAAAATGTTACCTGTTCGGAGTCTCCTAGACCTTGCTAGGAAATAGTCACCGTGACACAGCTTGTGAGAAGTTGTGCTGCTCTCTGGTTATGTGTTATTAAAAAGCATCTCGGGCTTCCCTGGTGGCGCAGTGGTTAAGAGTCCGCCTGCCGATGCAGGGGACACGGGTTCGTGACCCAGTCCGGGAGGATCCCACATGCCGCGGAGCGGCTGCACACGTGAGCCATGGCCGCTGAGCCTGCGCGTCCGGAGCCTGTGCTACGCAACGGGAGAAGCCACGACAGCGAGAGGCCCGCGTACCGCAAAAAAAAAAAGCATCTTATTACAATGGAAATTATGACCTCATCACCAACACTATAAACGTCAAGAAATACCTCTTTCAAAGAATATATTGTCTTGATTATAAAAAAAAATCCTCTTTGCTTAAAAAAAACACACTGTTTTCATTGAAATTTTTTACAAAAAGATTTGTAGTGAATCATGGCCATTTCATAAAGCTCCTTATAACACAAGCTCTAGAATCAAAAGAGAAATTATACACACATACACACACACACACACACACACACACACAATTCAAGACAATATCGAGAAGTCTGGATTTTCCTCTGTAAGTATTGCACACATAAATTATTTGACAATCTAAATACTATAAAAGACTATATCATCTAAATAAAATATCACTCTTCAAGAAAGTACTCCCCAAACCTTAACATTTACACAATTTTTGTTGTATCAAAGTAATGTCTACATTACTATTTCTTAATTCCTTAAAATAGATCACTTTTTAAAAACCTAAATATCTACTTCAGCCTCAGGGATAATATTGGTACAATTGATAACATATTGGTAAACTAATATCAGTAAAATCCTGGATTTAATATGCTACTGTCACATTATTCCTAATATATATGATATGAACTCTTTTGAAAAAATCTAATGGATGAGTATACTAAATACATCATAGTGTATGAAACATTGATAAAAGGTATTTTTTAATCTAAATTCTCCCAAATGTATGTATGTATGTAAGTATGTGTGTATGTGTGTGTGTATATATATATATATATATATATATATATATATAAAACACTGTATAACTCAGTGTTACAAAAAGAGATACCCCTTCAGAGCTTAGACCCTTGCTATGAGGCAGAGGGAAAGCCATTGGGCTTGATACACAAGTCCTGGACCAGTGGGCACACGATCCCTAAGCCTCAAGGGACGGATGTTCTAGCCTCCTTCATGCCTGTGTAAAATGAAGATAATGTTGAATCCTGAGTCTAAGGACTGGTTAAGCCAACTCATATGCAGGTTGCTAATAACGTGTTTTGCAAAGACAAGCTATTATATTACACAGCATGACATAAATACCAGAGCACTTTTGTGTGTGACAAACTCACAGGTAGCCCTGCTACAGCCCAGGCACTCTGGAAGTGGTGGCGGGTATGGGGATGAGGAAATTAGACACAGGCCCCACCATCAGGAGAAACTTCTTTCATTAAACCTCATGTGCATCTGATCAGTATCATCAATCCCTTAATGGTGATACCATTGAGGAGTTCTCACTGGAATATATGCCTTTGACCAAGAAGATGGTAGAAAGATAATATGAGCCTCCACTTTCCTTTGAATATCATGTGTCTTAGCTCAGGCTGTTATAGCAAAATACCACAGATTGGGTGGCTTATAAACAACAGAAACATTTCTCACAGTTCTGGAGCCTGGAAGTCCCAGACCAGGGTGCTGGCATGGGTGGCTTCTGGTGAGGACCCTATTCTGGGTTGCAGACTGCCCATTCCTTGTTGTATCCTCACATGGCAGAGAGGTTCTTATAAGGGCACTAATCCCATCATGGGGGCCCCACCCTCATGATGCCAACTAACCCTAATCATCTGCCAGGACCCCCCCTCCTAATACCATCACATGAGGGGGTAGGGTTTCAGCATATGAATTTTACGGGGACACAAACTTCAGTCCATCACATCACTGATTTGATATTTGAGTTTAGACCACATAGAACACCATATCTGTGTCAACTATGTAGATACCATCACACTATTGCAATATTTCCCAAACCAATGAAAGTCAGATGACTAGAGGTGCCAGTTGAAAACACAAATGTGTCCCCCTTCTGCTGAGTCAAGATCTCCCGGGGTGGAGGAGGAAGATTCACTTGGATAGTGTTTTTGTTTGTTTTTTTGTCTTTAAATATTTTATTTATTTAGTTAGTTATTTGGTTGCTCCAGGTCTTAGTTGGGGCAGGCGGGCTCCATAGTTGTGGCTTGCAGGCTCCTTAGTTGTGGCAGGCGGGCTCCTTAGTTGTGGCTTGCAGGCTCCTTAGTTGGGGCAGGCGGGCTCCTTAGTTGTGGCATGCGAACTCTTAGTTGCAGCATGCATGTGGGATCTAGTTACCTGACCAGGGATCGAACCCAGGCCCCCTGCTTTGGGAGCACGGGACTCTTAACCACTGCACCACCAGGGAAGTCCCAGGATAGTGTTTTTAAAAGAGGACGTAGGCAATTCTGTGATGAGGTCTGTTTAAGAGAATGGCTCTCAAATTGTGGTCCCAGGAACAGCTGTATCAGCATCACCTGAGAACTTGCTAGAAAGGCAAAGCATCAGGCCTCACCCCTACTTATGGAATCAGACTCTCCGGGGTGGGACCCAGCAAACCCTCCTGGTGATTCTGGTTCCTCGATTAACTTTGAGAACCTCTGGTTTAGAATACAGTGTAAATGTGTAATTAAACGCAGATGATGGTTCCCCAACTTTGAGAAACACCACATTGCTACAGATAATAATAAAAAAAACTCTAGCACACTGGTTCTCAGCCTTTCAGCTTGATTTGAAGGCATCATTTGGGAGCCCCAGTACCACACCGCAGACCAGTTTATATCAGCAGTGCTGGGAGAAGAACCGGGCATCAAGAATTTTCTAAAAATACATCTTCCCAGATGTTTCATTAGAATAGAACAACTGCGATGTTTCACTCAAATTTAAAAAAATTATGATAGAAAAATGCTGATTTTGTTCTCTGTTCCCTGCCCCAAACACATAAAACATGAACATCCATTTAAGTTGGTTTCTGTTTTATTCTGAAAATTAATAAAGCAAAGAAATGACAATACGACATATTGTGTAAAGGCATTGTGCATGTACCGTAACTACTGATACATGATATACTTGCAACCATGTTTAGAAATGGAGAGTTTCAAGCTTGCATTTTTGAAATTTGTTTTAAACCATCTAGTCTTGAGGCTGCTGAAGCGTATTTTTGTGATCATGGAATGTATTTCATTTACACAAACACACATTTTTGTCAATAGGCTATAGGACTTTTATCTTTTCAAGGAGGTCAAGTGTTAAGTCAGAAACATCTTTCAAAGGAAATGTGATAAAAGTAATGTCAAATTCAAGCAAGTGATCTATTCCAGAACAAAGTATCCCATTTTCTCTCTTCAAAGGTTTCTAACAAGTAGGTATTAAACTTCATCTTAATGTTTAACACACAAATTTATTTTTCAAACTGCTGCTTTGAAAGCAAAGCCTGTGAATTCTGTAATGTCATTGCATTTCTTTTTTGATGCCACCCTGCAAAGGCTAGAGCAGCAGTGACTCCCGGTAGGATTTTTATCCAGGCAAGAGGCAAAACTAAATGCCAAGAGATCCCACTGTGCATTAATCCCAAGGCTAATTTGTCAGATCTGCATTTCATTTGCTTCCCTGGTTTTATAGAAGTTTATTGGTAAGCCATTTTTGTCATCTTCCCAGGAATTAGATGTCAATCAATCTACTTTGCATCTCATACTCCTTCATAATGAGTGACCCAGTGGGTCTCCTGCAGGAAGGGTAAATTTGAGGATGAGTTCTATTAAGTGGCTCTTATTGTAAACAATTTGCTCTTTTGCAGGTTGCTACATTTTGAAGGTTTATATTTTTTTCTTAAGAATTTGTTCTGCTTCAGAACCTCCTAAAAAGCGATGTCCACCTTTTATTTACTTCATTTCTGTTGACTGCATTTGGGGCAACTGATCCCAAAAGAGAGAAAACATCTGGGACCAAGAGATCCTTTTATGAAGATGGTGTTGAAAGCAAAAAAGGAAACCCCTGACACCACACCTCTCAGCAAAATCAAAGCCAAAGCTGTCTTTGAAGGTCAAGAAACCGGTGCTGAAAGGCATTTGTGGCCAGAGAAATCCATGGTCACTCACTTTTCCTTGGCACTAGCCCCTGGGACGGCAGTAGCAACCCATGTATGTACCCTTGGAAAAGCACCCCCATGGAGAAACAGTTTCCACCACTACAACCTCATCAAATTTCCCAACCACGGAGAAGAGCATGGAAAAGATTGAGGCCAACACCCTAGCGGTCTTTGTAGAGGACCAGGGTGTCAGGGTCAACCAGCACCAAGTAACCTCGAAGAGCTCAGCGCAGGATATGCTCAAGGTCAACGCCGCCTCAGGGACTGGAGGAGTGGAGGTTGCCCTACAGACCACGCCCCACCGACTGCCCACGGCATGCTTTGCACTCTGCCAACCACGTTGGCATCCTCTACACTGAGGCCAGCTGGCTGGTTTTAAATATATTAAATTTTTCCCTCATTCAAAATGGAGGAAGGAGAGAAGAAATTCTGACCAGTACCAACAACATCCATCCCAGCCGTCACCTAAGTTATCCCTGCAAACCTTTTAAGGATGCTTCCAACACACCCTTAATAGGAACCACACAAGCTATCATTTCAAAGAATCACAGCAGTTTGTTCACTTGCTATTTCCTATCTGAATCACATCCTCTCCTTTTGCACCACCCACCTCCCTACCATCTCATGCCTCACCACCCGTCTCCTCACACACAGGCAAGGAGCAGAAAAGTCACACCCAGTCTGAAGTCAGATCAGCGAAACATCATCGTGTCTCAGTTGCTAACTGACTATGCACCCACCCTTGGGGAAGTCTCTTTAGCTATAAAATTGGCGGAACGAAATTTATTTGTAGGAATTTTGAGGTAGAAACAAATGAGTATACACATTGTTCCTGGACACAGAGTAGGTGCTCAGAAAATGACTGCTATTATTAGAAATATGAGCTAAAAAGGACCTCAACTGCCAAAAAGAGGAAGGAGGAGACGATTTAGCAAGATTCCTCAGAACAGAGAAACGTAGGAGGTGATAAAGAACAACTGAACTAAAGAATCGACTTGGACACTTAGATCTGGGGGTCATTTTCGAAAATGTGGGAGGATCTAAGTATCAGATATTCAGGGCTAATATTCAGCTGTTGATTCCTGGGGGTGAGGGTGTGGGCCGGGGGAGGTTCGGCCCTGGGGACACACAAGCTGACAGTGACACCCCGCCCCCAGGCTGGCTGCAGATGGGAAGGCGACTCGGAGAGATAAGGGGCTGGGAATCATTTTTAAATCGTTGCATGAAATGACAACCCCTCTCGCACCTTCGTGGGGGTTATTTTAGTCACTTAAGTAGATCAACTGCTAACCGAGGGAGCAGTACCCAAGCACAGAAATAGCGAGAAAGCCGGCGTGGGAAGGAGGTGAGAACCGGTGTGCAGATCGCGGAGCGACACTGCTTCTCATTTCAGCCCGGCGGCAGCTGCTCCTCTGATGCTGGAATGCTGTTGACTCAGGATTGTTCTGTGCAGCCACATACCTGTGTTTGCCTGGCTGCCCAACCCCGCCCCCCCCCCCCCCCCCAGAATCCCTCCTGCAGCTCAGATAAGTCAGCCCCCTCATAACACCAGGGCATGTCCTTATCTGCTTTCTCATTCCTCTCGTGCTAAGAGAAAAAAGAAAAGATGACAAGGTGAACTACTGAAGGCATAACGTTCACGAGTCCACTCTTTACTCTGCTCCGTTTTTCGTTTCAGTAGATTCAGTGCAGTATTTCCAGGATTCCACTACCTGGAGGATGTAAAGAACTCTCTCTTGGATACCAAGACTCAGTCACGTCCTTTCTCAAGAGTTTGCAAATAAGTAAGTTAAGAGACATTTTCATCATCTAATAAATTCCATGTCATTTTTAAGGCATTTAATTCCTCCATCCCTTATCCCCACCCCCTTTATTGTGTAACTACTTACGTGCCATATACTGGGGACACAAAAACAATTATAAGATAAAAGAAACAGCATCTTCCCTCAACAAGCTGAGTGTATAACGGGAGCTACGATAAATAAACCGATCATGAGATAGTAAGCAATTTTTTTGACTTACTAGTCAGGGCAAAGCTTGGGATGCACTTACGAGAACAAAATCTCCACCCGGCATTAATGGGAAAAGTGAGGGAGGTCTCTGTGGTAGATTGAAGTAATGGCCCTTCTAAGATGTCCACCACCTAATTCCCCAAGTCTGTGAAAATATCAGATTATGCAACAAACAGGAATTCAGGCTACAGATTGCTTGCTAATCAGCTGAGTTTAAGGGCAAGAGAGTATCCTGGAGTGTAGGGTGGATCCAGTGGAATCCGAGGGGTCTTTGAAAGTGAAAGGGGGAATTAGAGGAGGAGATCAGAGTGATCTGGTGTGATCTGCCGTTGCCGGTGGGGCTGGACGATGGGGGCCGAGGAGTGGGTGGGGGGGGGGCCTCTAGGAGCTGGAAAAGTCAGGAAGAAGGTTCTCCCCAGACCCTCTGGCAAGGAATACAGCTGTACAGACACCTTGACTGAAGCAGTGAGACCGTGTCAGACTTCTGACCTACAGAAGTGTAAAAGAATAAATCTGGGTTGTTTTAAGCCACTAAGTTAGTGGTAATGTGTTATGGGATTTAAGCCAAGCTAGGCAGGGAGGTGATAAAGCACGTCCTAAGTGAAGACAGGCATAGTTAGATGCCTTGCACCAGGGCATTAAGGTGAAGGCAGTGAGTCGTGGGAACTGGGGCTGAAACAAACAGACAAAGCAGTACCCAGGAGAGCCTGGTGGCCATACAACTGTCCACTGACCACCATGCTGTACCAAGGAGGGCCTGGTGACCATACAACTATCCCCTGACCACCATATTGTAACAAAGAGGGCCTGGTGACCATACAACTATCCCCTGACCACCATATTGTACCAAAGAGGGCCCGGTGACCATACAACTATCCCCTGACCACCATATTGTACCAAAGAGGGCCTGGTGCACCATACAACTCTCCACTGACCACCATGCCTTAGTCAAACAGACCCACTGGCCATTTCAAAAATGTCCTGTTACCTTTCAAAGTTTTGTGTCTTTTGTCACACCAGCCCTTCTACTTAAAATAACCCTCCTGCCTATTTCTACTAGTTTAAACCTTACCTTCAGACTTAAAAGGCAAATTCAAATGTCCTCTGACCACCATGGCTAAAACGATCCCACCTTCCTGAGAACTTCTGCAGCATTTTACGTTCCTCAATTATGACTCATCACCCTACTGCCTTGAAGGAGAATTACTTGTGTGTCTAACTCCTATTACTATTCTTAGCTTCCTGCCACCAGAACAATATCTTCTTGTTCCACCCTTCACAGCTGCTCTCCTTGTGCCATGATAGATCGCCCTGATAAAGTGTTTAGGAACAAATAAAAGGGTGGCATCAAACACAGTAGATGCCCTCCAGCCTGGAGGAGAAGAATGTGTTACTAGTGTATGAATCCAAACAGTAGGTTAGGCAGCTAATCATAACCAATAACTGCAAATACCTTAAGCATCTTGCTTCACGGGAAACGTCTGCTCACCAGAATTTGGGGCTTAGGTCTTCTGATTGGTGTTCTGTCTTGTCTCTTCACATAAATTGCCCTGCAACGCATCTGTATGAGTTTGTCAAAGCTGCCGTAACAGAACACCACAGGCTGGGCAGCTCAGGCAGAAATGCGTGTTCTAACAGTTCTGGAGGCTGGAAGTCCAAGATCAAGGGGTCGGCAGCTTTGGCTCTTCTGCGGCTGCCCTCCATGGCCTGTAGGTGGAGGTCCTCTGACTGCCTCTTCATGCGGTCTTTTCTCTGTGTGTTCATGCATCCCCATGTCTCTTCCTCTTCTGGGGACACCAGCCATATTAAGTTAGGGCCCCACCCTAACTACCTGATTTTAACTGAATCACTTTTTAAAAAGTGATTTCCAAATACAATTGTATTCTGAAGTCTTGGGGTTGGGGCTTCACCATAGGAATTTGGGGGAGACACAGCCCATAACAGTATTACATATACTGTTCAGTTTCATTTGCTTTAAAAATAGATCAAGGACTACAACTGTGTGCAGAATTCTTCTAGATTTTTACATTTTTCTCTTCGTCTTTTAAAGGTTTCTCTCCCACATCTAATTCAACAGCAATTTTTCACTGTTCTCATGTGTCAATTCTCCAAAGCAATCACTTCCATTTCACAGACATAACAACTCCCTTCTTCTATGCAGACATCGTAACTATCCCCTTATAGTTAATTAAGTCATTTAATGATAATAGAAAATAAAGTTGGCATAGACAGGTCTGGGAACAAATACAACCGACATTTAGTGAGCTTGTAACTCAACTTTTAGAAGCCTAAGAGCGCGAGCGTAGGCCAAGGAGAGAATAACCAAACAACGATCAACGTTCAGTATATGGTGAGCCCAAGTCATGTGTTTTGTGGCACAAATGGAGAGCCTTCCAGTGGGTGGATTTTGAGAGCTTTCACAGTGACAGAATCTGGGAATTGGACAAGATCATAGAGCTTCACTCTCCCAGCCTCTCTTTCAGTAGAATTTCTATGTTGGGTTTATAAGGTTATTTTTAACCCTGAAGTTTAACGATTCAATGCAAATCCCTGGTGGTGGTCCTCTAACATCTGCTGGATTCTGTCCAGTGATGGGGCTTATCTGCTCACAAGGCCAGCCTATCCCGTTTTCAGGTATTCTAATTTGTGAGAAATGCTTGCTTCTTTTGAGACATACTGTGCTTCCTTGCAATTTCCATCTATTTTAACCCTCAGGAATTTTATCCCTCTTCTAAATACATTGCTTAAATGTTATCCTTCTTCAAACACTTAGAGACATTTTTCTTAATCTTATGTAACATCCCAGTTCTTTCTGATCATTCTGCAAGGGTAAGATCTCCATGTCATTTTCCATTCGATTGCCTCGCTCTGGACACACTATACTTTGCCAATGTCCTCCTCAAACTGTGGCACCCAGAACTGTCGTTCTCCAGATTTGGGCCATAAATCCAAAATAAGGTGAAATTATTTCCTTCCTTGCTCTCTACACTTCCACTAAGATAATGGAAAATTACCTTGCTTGCTCTCAAGTAAACACTCAGATCTTTCTCGAATCAACAAGTATGTGAACGAGTTGGTCCAAGATTTATATTGTATCAAAGTCCAATAAGAAATTCATTTGAACATCATTTGCTTTTTCAGGAGTCTGATATAGAAGCGACATGATCACAGGAAGAACAATTCATAGGGTTGTGACATAGAACCAGTTATGTCACTTAACAGCTGTGTGATTTGAGCCCTATTTCCCAAATTTCAGCCATTCACTTATAACTGTTGTGATGCTTGCTATATCTTAATACTACTATTCAATTATTTAATTAAATAAACTAATCTTCAAAAACTTAAATACATTTAAATAGGAATTTTTATTCCATTAAAAATCATGGACAACTTGTATACCATACCTCAATTGTCATCCCACCTAAACTGAACTATACTGATTTCCCCCCCAAAGTCTATTCCCATCTCAGTTGAAGGCAACTCTATCCTCCCAGTGGCTCAGGCAAAATAAAACGACAACAAACCTACCTAAGAGTCATCCTGGACTCTTCTGTTTCTGTCCCTAAGGCCAACTGATCAAAAAATCTTGTTTGTCCTACCTTCAGAATATAGCCAGAATCTAATACTTCTCAACAGTCAAAGTGATCCCGTTTTAAAAGATAAATTGGTTTATGTCACTCTCTCCTCAAACTTGTCCAGTGGCTTAACGTATCACTAAGAATAAATACCTGTCCTAATAACGTCTACCAGATCCAAGACACTCCATACCCACTGCAATCAGCTACTACTATGACCTCATCTCCTATTTCCTTCTCTCTCTCTCTCTCTCTCTCTCTCTCTCTCTCTCTCTCTCTCCCCCCTATCTCTACTCTCTCTCTATCTTTATCTCACTGCTCATTCCACACTGACTCACTTGTTTATCCTCAAAAAAGGCCAGGCACTTGCTAATCCTGAAGATTTTTGCACTGGCTATGCTTCCTGCTAGAATGATCTTCCCCAAGATAGCTGCACAGCTAAATCCCTCCTCCCCTTAAAATCCTCACTCAAATGGAACTTTCTCAGTGACCTTCCCTGGCCACTCAGTTTTAAATTGTAACACCCCCTATTCCCAAACCTCATTACCCTGCCTCTGTTTTATTTTTATTTTTTTCTTTTTTCCATAAGACTCATCTCACTCTAATACTCTGTGTAATTATCTACTTTGCCAGTTGTTTACATTCTGTTCCACCCTCTCCCTCTAGAATGTAACCCTACAAGGCCACAGAGCTCTGCTTTGCACCTCGAAAGCACCTATGTGCCAAGCACGTAGTCTGCCTGATGATCTCCACGTTAGTTGAGCAGAGCTGTTCAAAAAGGGACCCTGATCTCATTACAGCTGCTTTTCATATCAGCCAGAAGATCACATCACCAACATCACCACTATAAAGAAATAAGACATAGGAAAGAACCTAGATGCCCTTGGGTACGGTGATGACTTTTTGGATACAACACCAAAGGCATGATCTATGAAAGAAATAATTGATGAGCTGGACTTCATTAAAATTAAAAACTTCTGCTCTGTGAACGGCATTGTTAAGACAATAAAAAGACAATCCAGGGAACTGAGAGAAAATATTTGCAAAGACACATCTGATAAAGGAGCGTTATCCAAAACAACCAAAACAAAAGCAAAAACACTTTTAAAGCTCAACAATAAGAAAACAAACAACCTGATTACAGTAATGGGTCAAAGACATTAACAGACAGCTCACCAAAGAAGATATACTGATGGCGACTAAGCATATGAAGAGATGCTCCACATCGTATGTCATTAGGGAAATGCACATTAAAACGATGAGATACCACCACACACCTAATAGAAATCCAAAACACTGAAACACCAAATGCTGGTGAGAATGTGGAGCAACAGGAACTCTCATCCTTGCTGGTGGAAAGTGGTACAGCCGCTTTGGAAGACAATTTGATGGTTTCTTTCAAAACTAAACATCCTCGAACCATACAACCCAGCAATCCTGCTCTTTGGCATTTACTCAAATGAGTCAAACATGTGTGTCCACACGAAAACCTGCACACGCATATTTATAGCAGCTTTATTCATAAATCCCCAAACTTGGAAGCAACCAAGATGTCCTTCAGTAGGTGAATCGATAAACTGTGGTGCATCAGATAATGGAATATTATTTCATTCAGCACTAAAAAGAAAGGAGCTATCAAGCCATGAGAAGACTTGGAGGAAACTTAAACGCATATAAGGAAGTATAAGTAGCCAATCTGAAAAGGCAAAGTCCTATATGATTCCAACTATATGGCATGCTGGAAAAGGTAAAACTATGGAAACAGTAAAAAGATCAGTGGTTGCCAGGCATTGGGAGGGTGGGGAGGGGTGAATAGGCGAGCACATACTCAGTACGATACCATAAGTTTGGATACATGTATAAATACATGTCTTTATACATCTGTCCAAACCCCTAGAATGTACAACACCAAGAGTGAACCCTGATGTAAACTATGGACTCTGGGTGGTAGTGATGTGTCAGCGAAGGTTCATCAGTTGTAACAAATGTCCCCTCTGGTGGGGGATGTCGACGATGGGGCAGGCTGTGCACGTGTGGGGTTAGGTGTGTATCGGAAATCTCTGTACCTTTCCTTCAGTGTTGATGTGAACCTAAAACTGCTATGAGAAAATAAAGTCTTAGTTAAAATAAAAAGAGAAAAAGTCCTTCCCTTCCAAACACACACAATCCATGGTAACTCACTAAAACTTTTTCCCTCCTCTGCCCACCTTCGGCTCAGGACAGTCTTTGGAATAAGGTGCTAGGCTACAGTACAATTTTGTGATATACAAGGATCTTATTTTTATTATACAGTTGGCCTGAAGATAAATTTTGTTTAGAACTCCCTGGTTTTCTGATAGATATATGACCAGTGGTTAGCTATTGACTTGCGCTCTGTGCCAGTGACATAAGGCATAATTTACCAGGTGCAAAGATGTGATTTTTCTATTCCACTCTTTCTCTCTCAACTCACTGCCATAACTTCAGTTTCTTATATATTACTCATCCACGCAGCAAGTCTCTTCCAAGGAGTGAGAGACTGGGTTAAATTTTTCTCTTGCTTTGGAATATTCTTCACGAGACAACAGGAGGATTTAGTGGGAGGCCAGCCATAGAGAGTCAAGACACACGTGTAAGGTATAAAATCAAGTATGAAGTGTGCAGCTTGGTTCCTTCCTGAATCTACAATAGCTCTATTATAAATAAAGTAACTTGAGTAAAGAAACAACGACAACAACCAGAAAAAAAAAAAAGAACCCATGGCCATTAGCAAATCCCACCTCAGTGGTCGGGGAATCATAAATATCTATCCCATGATGTCTAGGGGAATAAACCTTCCTGTAGACCACGTGCTGTCACCTCCTCCACTGTCTCGAGATGGGTATTTACAGTAACTTACAGCTGCACATTCTTAAATGTATGGCCATATGTTTTATTATTTACCCAGATGTCGGCCATAAAGCTGTTTTATCTGTTTTGTGGTTCGCTTTGTGCTAGTAAAACAAACTCCAAATACTGAACTTTGTGGCTCTTCTGATATGGTAGCCCTTCAGCAAAGTACAGCGTGGCAGTCTGGTATGCTCAAAACGTTCTAAAATCAAAGTATATTTGGGAAGATATATTCCTGCCCCTAAAGATTTCATAAAGACCCTTGCAATTTGGATGAACTGTGCTGCGCCATTACTTGTTTTTCTATTGATTTCTAGGCCGATGAACCATAACCTTCATTGATGGTTCCTTTTGGCTTCTTTCAGACTGAAGAGGAGCCTGCATTATTGATATTCTTTCACCATTATGTTGGAGCATAAAGCTTCTGTTACGTTACAATTATTATGTGTCCTTACTAGGATGTAGTTAGTGAAACAAAAATAGACAGCATACCACTGGGCTGTCCTGCTGGTCTCTGCTACACTGAGTACAATACACAGAACTCATAGAAAACTCCCCATTCATGCTGTTTTTTTGGCAACACTTATGCAAAAGGAATCTTTCTAAAGTTCTCACAAGCGAAAATATCATAATTTGTATTTTAACCCAATAGGGGTTATGCAGAAGATCTGAGTCAATGTTCATAGAACTGTGTATTGTATTTTTTCAACTCGAGTCATCTCTCTCTCGATACTCTTTTATGGATTTCATACCGTTTTTAAGAAGTAAAATAATGAAACACGATCATGAAATTTCTACAGGAAAAAGCTGACAAAATTTAGCTAGATTTAAAAAATCCTTTGAGAGGTCTTCCACTTGATTTTATCTAAAAATGCCCAGAATATTGGAAGCAGTCCTGTCAACCTACAGCCATTTTGATTCCTTACAACATATGAAGTTAAACATGCATAATAACAAACACTTCTATGCCTTTTATTATTCTTATTATTCATTAAAGAAAAACAAAAAGGTCTAATAATCATGCTTGCGTACCAGAACAGATATTTACCGTTCTGAGAATAACCACCAAAAGGGAGCGTACGTTAACTCAAAGTCAGAATGGATGGGGGTTGGGGGAGGGGGCTGAGTGCCTTTGCCATGGTTTCTTCCCGTGATAGCAGTTATCTGTTTTTTTGCAGAATATTTCTTGTTTTATCCCCATTCCTGGTACTGGGTGAGGCCATGTGACTAGTTCTGCCAACGCGTTGTAAGTGGAAGCGATGGGTTGCTTTCGAACCAAGCATTTGACTTGGTACAGGACCCTCCAGGGCTGTCTTTTTCTCTCTGGCACAGCCATCAGTGGGTTCCAGAGGGACCGTGCTGACCCCCAGCATGGACATAAATAAACCTTTGTGGTTTTAAGCCACTGCCATTTTGGGGTTGGTTGGTATCACAGCATCATCTAGCCTTTTTTTTTTTTTTTTTTTTTTTGTGCGGTGCGCGGGCCTCTCACTGCTGTGGCCTCTCCCGTTGCGGAGCACAGGCTCCGGGCGCACAGGCTCAGCGGCCATGGCTCACGGGCCCAGCCGCTCCGCGGCACGTGGGATCTTCCCGGACCGGGGCACGAACCCCCATCCCCTGCATCGGCAGGCGGACTCCCAACCACTGAGCCACCAGGGAAGCCCTAGCCTATTCTTGTTAACCCAAGTTCGTGTGCCTGACACACAGTGAGGCCAAACAAACTGAAACGTCAGAGTTGGAGCAGAGAAAGATTTATTGCAAGCCTTTGCAAGGTCATGAAGCGGCTCGTGCCCTGAAAAGCCGCAAGCTCCCCCAAGGGCTTCGGCAAAGAATTTTTAAAACCCGGGAGAGGGTGGGGGTCACAGGATACACGATCAGCTTGTGAACAGTTCTCTGATTGGCTGGTGGTAAGGCAGTAGGGTGGTGTCACAGGGCTTAACATTATCAGTCCTTAGGCTCCAGGAGGCCTGGGGCTCTGTGCTCCTGGTCATCAAGCAGGTCTTCCATTTGGGGGTGGGGGGTGGGGTGGGGTGGAGATTTCACATCTGCAAAACAACTCAGGAAATTTGCATCAAATACTATTATCTAGGTACTTCAGAGAGGAGCTAAAGCAGAGGATATGGGGAGAAGGCCTGTCCCGGGAAGGCCCCAGAGGTTCCAGCTGTGTTACATTCTGACAGATTTTGCCATAATTGAAGGCAAAATCTCGCCTTGTAAATACAGAGTTGTCTTCATTAAAAACAGTGTGACAGTTTTAGAGGCCCTCATATCCCTGAGCTACTCTACACGGATAAAAGGACACAAACTAGGAAATGACAGTGGCCATAAAGACAAGTCTTTTTTCTAAATCAGGGAACTAGAAATGCCTGGAGGATCCGGTGTCCATGGCCCCGGGCTAAGAGTTATTTGTGCCCTTTTTCACAAGAGAAATCTGCTTATAATGAACTTCAGAAGTTGCTTTAAAGAGGAAAACCAAAAAAAATGGATGGGGGGGATCTAATATACAGCTAGACCCAAGTAAGTAAGCAAAGGTACCTGGTATTGATCTACTCATTATATGTATGTGAATTTCAGAACCTTCTTGTTGTTTTTTAAGTAACAGCTGTGACTTCACATTGTCCGGCGTGTTGTCCTCTGGTCAGGGAAACAGATTAGGGACCAGCAGGGTTACAGTGTTTGTTTTCCCCTGGGGGACTCCGGGGGAAGCAGGTGTAGTTAAAGATGAAAAGGTATGAGGTTCCTTTGCTCCCTCTCACCTCCTGCCCTCGCAGCTGTAAATGTCCAGCTTTCTCCCAGCTCTGTTTTGACCACAGGAACACTCACGTTTCACTGGCTCAGAATAATGTGGAAGTCAAAAGCTCAGCGGACCTGATCTTTTCAACTTCCAGCAAACCCTAACTTTCAGCGGGTTACCTTTCATTTTCAGAGCACCAGTGCAGTTTGGACCCCTTCCTCCCTGCACTTAGCTCTGAGTCTTCCCTGAGCTACTCTGACAGATTTTCTTCTCGCCCCTGGCAACGTAAAGGGATAGTTTCTTTCCCTCTCTCCCTCTCGAAATGACAATATCCGGTTTGGAGCCTTCTTAACAAAGTTCATTCTGCAGCACCATCGAATTTAAACCTCTCTCATTTATATCAAGCAGCTGACAGAGGGCTCCATGTTGAATTGCAATTCCATCCCTAGATATCTTGCGGGGGAAACAAGCTGAAAAAGAGTTCGTTGTCTCTTCTTGAAGGGAGAGGGTCCTAAATCACCAAAGGACTCTCTGTTTTCTTTTCCCACTGAGAACATGTATTCAGTGTATTCTAGTAATTTCCCATTTTCTGTCCCACTGACCACTATATTTAATGACTCTAAATCACTCTCCACATAGAGATAATGGTGGGCTTCTGAGAGCCATTTCAGGGCATTGTTTCGTAAACGGGTTTGTCTATCTGAAAAGCACTGTCCGTTTTCACCGGTTTTGGATCCACTGGGTGTCCTCGGCAGGTGGCATGGATTTGTCATTGGTTAAGTGCAGTGTACGGGCGCTGGTGCCCTGACCTCCTGAGATACCAGGGCTTTGCCCTGGCTCCACCTTCTCCAGGAGACGAGCAGAACTGGAACCGATAAAACATAAACATAAAATGTCACTAGCTATTGAAGCCGAAAGTGATAACAGATGACTACCATTAAGACCCCTGGACCTCTCTAAGCAGAGAGAGGACTCAAATTTGATCTGCAAAGAGGCTGGGGCTGCTCTTCAATACCTATACCTGCTGCAAAGCTCAGCCTTTACGGAGCAGATAAAATGGAACTGATTAAATATAAACTATCTAGATGGCCTCGTGCCACTCACAAAGCTCTCACAGCGATGTCTTCGTCAAGTGATGGGATGAAACAGCTTATTTTTTTCCAACAAGAAGACTAATGTCTTCCTTTTACTTCCTAAGTTTAAAACTGTTTTAGTTACAATTTCTATAAAGGATTAGAAATGTGAGAATAATTTATTATGTTTGAAAAACATGGGGGAGGGATTAATTAGGAGTTTGGGATTAACATATACACACTACTATACATAAAATAGATAATCAACAAGGACCTGCTGTATAGCTCAGGGGACTATACTCAATATTTTGTAATAACCTATAAAGGAAAAGAATCTGAAAAAGAAAATATATATAATATACATATTATATTATAATATGTATATTATATATATAACTGTACTTTTTAAAAAGAAAAATATGGGGTTTTTGGTCAAAATTTTTAAAACAAGCTTGCTTAAGAAATCTAGTATTTAGAAACTCAACCTCTTCTGTATGAAATTCT
Organism: Phocoena sinus; assembly: GCF_008692025.1. Lineage (NCBI taxonomy): Eukaryota > Metazoa > Chordata > Mammalia > Artiodactyla > Phocoenidae > Phocoena > Phocoena sinus. The sequence goes on from NC_045780.1 coordinate 74,409,156, forward strand.
TTTTTTTTTTAGTTTTGTTTATTTTTTTATTGACGTATAGTTGATTTACAATGTTGTGTTAGTTTCTGGTGTACAGCAAAATGACTCAGTTATACATATATATGTATTCTTTTTCATATTCTTTTCCATTATGGTTTATCACAAGATATTGAATAGAGTTCCCTGTGCTATACGGTAGGACCTTGTTGCTTATCCATTATACAAACTATATATAATAATTTGCAACTGCTAATCCCAAACTCCCACTCCATCCCCCCCGCCCCCCAAAATTCGTTTTTATATGGGTAACATACCCCTTTTTGGTGTGTGACAGTCATTCAGTTATTCATAATGCCAATTCCAAAGCATAAAGAAAGGGAGGAAAAAAGTAAACTGAAAACAGACATGGTGGTGAGCAGCTTCTGCAGCATTCAAGTTCAGACTGCACCCCTAACCAGCTGAAGAACATTGGCCAAGTTATTTACCTTCTAGTTCTCTGTGTTCTCAACCTCCCAACGTTGGTAATAAATCCTCCCTCACACAATTGTTCTGGAAATTACATTAGACAGGCAGGTAAGGAGCCTGGTAGGCAAGTTAGTCGCTAAAAAGTAGCTAATTCCTATTATTTCCAATAATTTCTGAATATCAGTTTGTGAATATCACTGAATGCCGGAAGTTGTGTTTCTTTATCGTTTCTTGGCAGAGAATATGTGATCCTGGCCCCAGGTTTCTTTCTCTAGGTGGTTTTCTTTGAGATTTGACTTAACATGATCTGTATTTTTCCATTCTTATAGGAACGACATGTCTTGCTTTTGTTCTTGGTTGGTGGGGTTTTAATGAAATAGAGAACTGAGGCCCCTCCCCAGTTAAAGTAGACAAACGAGGCTCACGTGAGAGGTTTATTTTTCAAAGCTCAGAGCCAGCCTGAACCCATTATGCATATGAACGAACAGCGTTACACATCAAAATGTCCTGTCTAGCCCACTCAAAATTAGCATTAAAATAAAACTTGGAAAAAAAATAAAACTTGGTCAGGTAGACCCTTTTAAGTCTTTTTTACATTCTGAAGAGCAAATCAAGGGGGTGCTTTGCAAAATGCAACTCTTGGGCAGAACCTTCTTTCTAATCTAGGATGGTCAACTGTTCGGTCCCCTGCCCACACTCTTCCCCTGCAAATAATCCCCCTCTAACCTCCCCACCTCCAGACAGACAACCCTACAATTATTATCTTTAGTTGATACTAAAATCAATAAGCACATTTTTAAAGCAAACCTCAACCCCATAATGAGACACTAATATTTTTCATCCTGCTTTTTAAAAAGTTTTAACTCTAATTCTAAATGGGGAGAATATGATTTAAATATCAATGCAACCAAGTAGTACAAAAGGTTCCTAAAAGTCAGGTTTAAACAAAGAGTGATTCATTACAAAAAGTGTTAGGATGGTCTTACCACTTGCAATAAGCAAATAACTTACTTTTTATAAAATGTATAAAGTCACAACCAGATGTGTGATTATAGATACATGACTGGTAGGCGGCATTCATATGGGACCCCACCCATCCTTAGCTTTCATATAATGGGACTTAACGTGTCAATATGTTACCAGATAAACACTGAAGTGAAACTAGAATTTGGACTTTAATTAAACGAGGCCAACTTTTAAATTGTATGCCTCACTAAACTAAGGATAAGGAAAACGTGACAAAATGTAAAGCCTTCTTGAATTGACACCTGAAATTTTCAAATGAATTCAGCTCTTTTGAGGTTTGAATTCCAGTTAGTTTGGGCAAACTGGGGGAAATGTTTTGGAGGGGGTTTACTGGAAAGCCTCCGAAAATGTCCAATACTTCAGGATGCTTTTCAAGGCAAACACAAATCTGAAGAGATGAGTGAAAATTCAGCAAATCCCTACAGACTAATGTCCTCCTGGGATTAGCTCCACCTGGATGTAAACTCTCCCAGGATCAGCCTTGGAAGATGTGGTTGGAATTTTACCCAACCCACAACAATCCTAGGATTCTCATCCTCCACCATAAACAAACTCAGGAGAACTGAGTGTGTTTTCCTTCAGCTGAGCGGAGAAAAACACTAGAAAGGAATTTGTTTTCCCTACTGACTTCAAAATACTCATGAACACTTCAGTCAGGTTTGTTTGTTTAATTTACATTCATGATGGAAGCTGTAAAGCATTCCTCCCACACTCTTTAGATTTTTCCAGAAGCTTGGTAGAAAACATAGTATTTTCCAATGTGCATCAGAAATGAATATGGAGTTATACCAGCTATACAGTAGTTAGTATCTGGACCTATACTCTGCTTTCCTAAAGTAGTATAAATTTACTGACAATCCTAAAGACAAATACGCAAAGATAAATGAATTAAAGTGGGGACTGATAGCTTCTATTTAATTTAATAGATGTACAAGAACTGAAAAATTACAAAGCAGCAAATGAAATTTATTCTGGGGATTGCTCAAAGAATAGGTAAAATTCTATCAATTCCATTTTCTTTCTTCTTATAACTTCTTTCTGAATTTCCTAAAAAATATTTATCAGGAGGGGATTTTACAAGGAGTGTATAGAGCAGCTGATTGAAAAGAAGGTTGGAATTAGATGTAATGATTAAAAAATGGTATTTACAGTATTTTTACAAATATGCGGGGAGAAACTTCCACACTGAAAAACACTATAAGGGACTTCTCTGGTGGTGCACTGGTTAAGACTCCTCTCTCCTAATGCAGGGGACCAGGGTTTGATCCCTGGACAGGGAACTGTCCCACATGCATGCCGCAACTAAGATTTCGCACGCCACAACTAAGGCCTGGGGCAACCAAATTAATTAATTAAAATAAATATTTAAAAAAGGAAAAGACTATAAAAGAATGAAAATACAGTAAAGAGTTAATTTAATAGTGTTTACTTTCAGACAAGGAGTCCAAGGGCAGTTTTGTGTTTGGGGTTTGTTTTTCCTTTGTTTTTTTGCTTTTTGGTACTTCGTGTTTCCTGTATTTAGTATTATTATTATAAAGAAGATGCGTATATCGCTTTTTACATTCTTCAAAGGTAAATAGCAAAACATTTCGATATCCATATATTACAGAAAATAATTAAGGTGAGGTGATGCTTCAGAACCTCTTCAAAAATTCCATTCTCCTGATATATTGTTGATATTAAGCATATAATATAGTTGAGTGACTCTATTTGCCCTGTGCATTTATTTTTCAGTAAGACTTTCCTTGGCGGAGACTACGGCAGAGACTAGATTAGCCTTTTTGATGTGTCTCTACCATCTTAATGTCTTAGCAGAACCTCAAACTCAACAGGTCCAAAGCAAACTATACTTATCGTCACACAGACACACATACCTCGCAACTTCACAACTTCTGTGAGTACATCCACCTCTCTGTCACCCTTGCAGGTTGCGGAATTAAGATGGATCCCACCTTGCCCCTCACCTTATACAGTGAGATTCCACCTCCACAAATGTGCTCTCCTTTTTATTTCCATCATAGCTGTCCCTGTTCCTAATTCATTACCTCTCTGCTTGACAATTACAGCAGCCTCCTTACCCCTCTTCCTGTCTCTAGATGTTATCCTTCCACCATGTGACCCTCCCTCACGTTAACTACAACCACTGGTTACTCTCTGAAACCCCCTCAAGTGGCCTAACATTGCCAATCAACAGCTTTTTCAGCCTTGCTTTCTAGATCCTTCATAGGAACCCAGCCTGGCTGACCACGAGTCTACATCTTCTCCTTACATGCGGACTGGGCTCCGGAAATCCAGTGACTCATGGCCCCCCCAAAACAAGCCCTGCGCTTCTCTCTCAGTATCGGCACATTGCTTGCGCTCTTCCAGCCTCCTAAACATGCTCCCCTTCAGCCTCTGCCTTTTGAAAGCTCTGCTGTCCCAAAGCTCTGCCCAAAAGTTGCCTCCTACATGGTCCAGCATCCCATCCTGATGCAGGTTCCCTCTCCTTTGAATCCCTGCCCACAGCACTTTCTCTGACATCTATCAAAGTCTGCCATGTGATGCAGTTCCCTGTAAACTCATCTAATCAAGCCCCTGAGACTGAAACCCCAGGAAGTGACCCAGACTTCCTCTTCTTTGCACCTACGCTTTGCATAATGCAAGCCCTCTGGCCAAGTTGGGTGAGTTTGAAATACTGATTGCCAGGATACTGAAGGCCCTGAACACTGGAAAGCTGGAGGTTTCAGTTATGAAGGTGATATTGTGAAGCTCTCAGAACAGTGCCGGACCCACCATACGCCCTATGTAAACATTAACTCTTAGTCCTATGGGCTACTAATCCGTGCTCAGATACAGTGCAGGGCAACGAATGACTCAGATACGGAGGCTGCAAGGAAGAAACACATATTCTAAAATTCAGAGCCTACAACACAAATCACCTCATAAGTCACCAGCAAAAAGCCCTGCCCAACTGAAAACAAAGCTTCCTAGGGCTTCAAGGCAAACAAAAGCCAACCCAGAGCCACCTAAGGGAAGGTGAGCTGGACCATTGCCTGGAGGGGACATTCCTGACCATACCTGACCTCTGACCCCCAGCCTTACCTCTAGGGCTGGGAAGGTACTCAAGACTGGATCTTATCCAGATCAACAGGTAGGGCCAGCAGCAAAAGGGAAGATGGGCCTTTTTACCGGTTTAGTGAGAAGTGAGATGGGGGAGGGGAAAGTTGAGCTAAGATACCTTCTGGAAGGTGCCTCCCCTTCAAACGTCTTTGCATTTTTGCCCGAGCTTGGAGTCTTCACCTGAAGACACCTGGTGGGCAGGCTGCAGGCACTCACCTCTGTTCCCCCCCCCCCCCCCGCCCCCCGCTACCTGCAGAAAAGCAGATCCCCAGCCCAACGTCCCTCAGCAGGCCACGGAGAAAGGGTCTGCTTGAGAGTACAGAATATTTAACTTTATTCCCAGAAGTCATCACCGCGATTACCGAGACAGTGGGAGAGTTTTAATTTCAGGAGAGGTGTTTGCACATAAATACCGTGGACCCACGGTATGACCCACCCATGTCAGAGAATGAGAGTAATACCTCTCTTGGAGACAAGTTCGCTGCCCAATTTTTTTCAGGAAGCAGTCTGTGTCATGGTACTTTATTTGAATCAGAAGCTTAAAAATTCATGCCATCCTCAGCCTTGTTATGAATCTTAATCAATACTTTTGTGTCTAACATTTATTAGGAAGTGGGATTTTACCACATTAAAAAACTCTCTCGTTTCAGCAATGGTAATAGAACCTTAGCAAGAGCAGTTATTGGAAGTTCTCAGCTCTGGAAAACAAGGATTCTCAGTAGAAAGTACCAGAGATTACATCCCAGTGACCCTGCTGTTCACCCTCCACCATTTAAATTCAAAACACAAAGTCCCAGGCACTTCGCTACAGCCATATCATCTCGTTTAGTCAGTACTACAATCAGAAAAAGTAGAATATCTATGCAATAATAAGCTGACACACTCGGAATTAAAAGTAAGTTTATCGTTAAAAAAAAAAAAAAGTAGAGAAAGGCAGAAGGGAAGGACTTGCCAGTTAGAAACTGGGGATCAACAGTCCCCAGACTGTTAACTCATCAGAATCTCAGGCTTTCTTTTACACACGAGTTCAATCAGATATTCCCTCCAAGAAAAAAAATTGCCTTTCCTCAGCCAGGAAAGATTTGTCTCAAGACACAGACATGGGAGAGGAGACCTCATGATAATTCCTATGAGAGGGGAGAGAGGAGCTTGTATTAATAAGGTACCAGATTTCAAGAAGGCTTTTAGTTGACGGCGTACATTTTAAAAGGGTCTCAGTATTTGCCCAGCCAAACTTTTCAGATGTAGAAAGTGATCAAGTGTTCATCCAGGAACATAAAACATTGATCCCTTTACATTTACGATTTGTTGAGACATTCACTTTCTTTATCTAGCTTCAGGCCAGTAGCAACTGTTTTCTTGCAACAAGCTGGCTTTTCACCAAAATTCGTCCCCTTTGGTTGTGGTAAAGCTCAGAGTAACTTAGCCTGCATGGAAGGCCATGCCTCGTTAGAAAGCCCCAGATCTTTGCACTTTTCTAGTCTACCTCACCAATTTGTATATCTGTAAATGGCAATCGTGTCATTTTCCTCGGAGGGTTTTGAAAGGAGTGAGGTAATAATATATATGAGAGATTTGGCATAGGTTATGGGGCTGAATTGTGTCCCCCGAAAATTCATATGTTGAAAGCTTAAAGCCACTAGCTCAGAATGTGACTACATCTGGAGACAGAGCCTTTAACGAGGTAATTAAGGTAACAGGAGGTCCTATGTGTGAGCCATAATCCAATCTGACTGGTGTCCTTATAAGAAGAGATTGGGACACAGACTCACACACAGAGAAGACCATGTGAAGACACAGGGAGAAGACAGCCGTCTACACGCCAAGAAGAGAGGCCTCAGAAGAGACCAACCCTGCTGGCACCCTGATCTTGGACTTCCAGCCTCCAGAACTGTGAGAAACTACATTTCTGTTGTTTAAGCCACCCAGTCAGCGGTACTTTCTTACGAAAGTACCTAGCAGCCCTAGCAAACGAATACGGTGTATGTTAGGTGTCCAGTAAATGTGAATTTCCTTCCCGTTGGCAACTTGGATCAAGAGCTTTTTCCAAATCCAAGACACAAGCCAGTTCCCGACTGCTTCGTGACCACATCCTCTGCTGCAGTGATTGTGTCTCATTTCTTACTGGTTCGTCCCCTCCCAGGCCAAGGGCCCAGCGCTTTGCTGACAGCAAGAGCCTTTAAAAGACGGAAAAAAAAAAAAAGTTGTCTCTCAACAAGGCCCCTGGCATGGAGCAGACCTCCCTGAGAAATCGTGTGAGCCTTGGAGACCCCCAGGCCTTGTGCCCTAAGCATGATCAATCCTCCTTCCCGGTACAGAGGACAAATATTTGAGTTTGAAGGTGTAAATGAAGATGCCTAAACTCCCTACTTTGTTCTCGTGGCATAAAGGAAATGGTGGAAAAATCCTATGCTTTGATTGGTCATGGTAAATATTTAGTCGTAATTTTTGAATGAATAATGATCCAAGTCTCGCATTTGTAGCTTATCACGATAACAATAAAACTGATGAATACCTAAACTAATTTAATGTGAAGAAGGATCGGATTATCCCCCACAGTGATTGGGAAGAGGTTCAGTACAGCTTAACTAAGCACCTTGGCCACTACAGGAAGCGCCCTGGAATTGTCACATAAACAAGGGACTGAGGGAAATGAAATGTCCTTTGGAAACCACTCCCAGCTCATGGGAATAATCTTACCTAGCCATCCCGGGTGAAGGCTGCTTCCTTAGTTCCCATACAGTAATCTATGAAGCCTCAGACTTATAAAACGCAAACAGAGGCACTGATATCACCCTCTTCAGCTGTTCTAATCCTTCCTCGAGAGTGACAGAAGAGCATCTAGGCCACGGTCTGCACAGCGACAGGTCTGAACACTGATTTAAAGAAAAAAATTAAACTTAAGCTGATCATTTTTAGAAACGCCAAGGAAGAGGAATTGCTCTTGGCAGCTGCTGAGTCAAATACCCAGGGTAATACCACAAACTTTTGGTGTTAATAACTCTTTAGTGAGTCTGGAGGCTTAGGAGCAGAATACTAAGAAAGAATACTTTCCTTCTGTTTTGTTTTGTTTGTTTGTATGGTTTTCTTTCTGTTTTTTTTTTTTCTTTATGAGCAGGTAGTCTATCTAGATATAATGGAACTTAAATGGCTTGTTTAAGAAAATGGTAAAAATTTCATTAAAATGGAGTTTTATTTAAAAATAAGTTTAATATGCCATCTGGGAGTTTAGTGGTTTAGAGCACAAGCTTTGAAATCAAGATGCATATCTAGTTACTAAGACTGCCATTTACTACCTGTGACCTTGAGCAAGTTATTCATCCTCTCTGCCTCAGTTTCCTCATCTGTAAAATGGGTTAATAACAATATCTTATGTCAAAGGGTTATTGTGAAGACCATAGGAGCAAATGCATTAAAAAGACTTAGAACAGTCTGTGGTACATAGTAAGCACGCAAGAAATTTTAGGTATTATTTTTCACGTCCTGCCAAAGGCGATAATACTAATAGATTGACAACTTGGAAATCTCCCTCTTTTCGTGGTTTTTAAAAAGACAACCCTGAGGAAGCAACAGAAGCTGTAAATAGCAGCACCTAGATGAAAATTCTAGTGCATTGAGCATCTAAGTGCAGTAATTCAATATAATGATTAAAGAGCTTCCCAGCAATACCACTGCCTCATCCAGACAGATTCTGATTAACCAGCAAGAGGTGTGAGAAAGCAATTATGGGTCCAAAATGGAGAAGAAACAGTCAAACAGGTTGTGTAAAGTTGTAAATGATATTTATTAGCTCTAGCAAAATGATACGTGTTGAATATAAAGTATACAATTACTCGAGAAAATTAAGCATTTTATTTTATCTTAGATTTGACTCAAGCATTTTTAAAAATTATTATTTAAAGTCAAATTATTTGTAATCACCTATTGTATGTAATTGCAATATTCACATACACATATATAACTTTAGAATATTATAAACTTTCACAAAGTCACTAAATGTTAAAAAACGACATTGAACCAAAACCCACATAGCCTTTATATTATAGTAAGCAGAGAATTCCACTCTATCCACACACATTTGGGAATACTAGTCTTAAGAGATGAGTCTTGTTCAATGTCCTGCAGAATAACAAGCTGACGTGTTCCAGAAGAGCTTAGTACCCAGCGGTCCGGGAAAACGCACACAACCTTGAAAGGCTTTGAAGAGCGGCCAGATTGCCTGAGACATCGCTACTACCTAGATTAGGCACTTGGCAAATTTTTTTCAGAAGAAACACAGTATACTTCAGGAACTAGTTTAATGCAGCCTGACTGGTAAATATCTTCTCTCTAGATATCAATTTCTCCAGGGAGGGAGATGGGACCTGATTATCTCCAAATTATCGTTTTGGTTTTTTGAATCTTTGGAAGCAAATCATATATCTTGCTCTGTGAGAAACTCCTAATAAATTTTAGTATTTAAGAATGAATGAATAGGGCTTCTCTGGTGGCGCAGTGGTTAGGAACCCGCTTGCCAATGCAGGGGACGCAGGTTCGAGCCCTGGTCCGGGAAGATCCCACATGCTGTGGAGTAACTAAGCCCGTGCGCCACAACTACTAAGCCTGCGCTCTAGAGCCCACAAGCTGCAACTACTGAGCCCGTATGCCACAACTACTGAAGCCCACATGCCTAGAGCCCGTGCTCTGCAACAACAGAAGCCACAACGATGAGGAGCCTGCGCACCGCAACCAAGAGTAGCCCCTGCTCACTGCAACTAGAGAAAGCCTGCACACAGCAACGACGACCCAATGCAGCCAAAAAATAAAAATAAATTAAAATAAATAAATAATTATTAAAAAAAGAAGAAGAAGAGTGATAGTAGGTGAACTAATACAGGAGAGAAAAAATGTATTATTTTCTTTCACATTTTCAAAAGGTTTTATACATTCTAGTAGATTGTGTTTACTGACTATTTTCTGTCCTCCTTGTAATAGGAGTGTATTTCTCCCTCACTGGCATCCAGGCATCCAGGTCCGGCCATTTGGCTTGATTTAGCCAATGAAGAATACGTCCCAGAGAGCGAACCCTCCGTCAGCCTGGATTCAAAATGAAGAAAACACGCAGAGCCAGCAATGTAAGAAGTAAGTCTTTGTTTCTGAGATTCCGGGGTTGTTTGTTACTAAGCATAATCTAGTGAGAGTTGACTGATAGACACATTGATTCATCCCAATTATATAAACTCAATGAGAATACAGTTAGAATTTAAATGTAAAGAATGTTCCAAAGTTAACCCTTCAGTAGAGTTACTGATAGTCCTAAATAGAGCAAATAGAAAATCCCTAAGACATCAAACTTGATTTAGTACGTATGACTTTTAACTGGTTTGAGAAAGATGTGATAAAATGAAGATTTTAAACCTCAGGTAGAAGTTATGATTTCAACAAGATATTGATTTTAATAAAATATACATGTTAAAATGATTTTAATATTCTGTTATTTATTTTGCTTGTAGTAAGTGAAGTCTTTCAAATTATACCTTTTCCTCTAACAGTCACTCAAAATATTTAGGACATATGCATTTTCTGTACAATAAAATATAACTTTAATACTGATCTCCTTTCCCCCAAGGATGAAAACTCATTCTTTCAGCAGGTCATGTGTCATATGTGAAAAACATACAGTCCTAATAAAATGCTTTAAAGCCCAGGTGAACGCCACTGTGAATTGGTCCAGCTTCTTCAGCATCACTTTTAAAAGATCTATAAATATATCTGTCGTTATACCTTTGGCCTTCTCGACGCTGGTGCTATGCATGGGCTGACTCATAAATGAGACTCTGTGTATGATTTGAAGAGGACCACAGATTCAACACAAGTTGTCCTTCGCCCTACACAAGCCTGACAGTCAAGGACTAATTGTATAATATTAAAACGTTTCATATTTGAACTAGTAAAGTCAAGATGGCTGAAAGATCGATCCTTTTTTATTAGCCAAAGCAGATTTTAGTGTATCACATTAGCTGAGCTCTGCCGAGGATATTGGTAAGTTGTTTCCCAGGTGGAAAGGTGGAAAAGGTATTAAAATTCTTCAGTGTCTCCCCAGACCCTCGAGGAAAAAAAAAAATTCTTAGCAAGACAGACTTAAATCCTCTGAGGTCTGGCCTCTGATTTCGTCCCCAGACTCATCCGTCTGCCTCCAGCTAACTGAATGATTTAAAGAGGACATTTCCAATCCTCTTCTTCTGGAGAACTCTAACTTTCCTGATTTACCATGTGGCCTATATTTTATTTAGGAGAGCTAATGCTAGTTGTGACAACTGAAAAGCCCTGAAGACTTCAGTGGTTTATACAAAGAGCCCCACGTGGACCTAGTTTCTGTCCTCCATTTTGTGTCCACATCAGCGGGAACACAGGCCTCCACGGTGTCCGCCCCTGGTGGGAGGCCAGAGCTCAGAGTCCAGGGCTAGAACTAGTCCCGCAGCCCCAAGTTCACTACAAGGGAGACTGGGAATTGGAGGGGTGGATAGGAGTCTAACATCCAACCCCAACCTGTGCTTTATCAAGGCCATAATTGCACCACACTGAGTCAAAAAACATCTGCTTACTCATCTCCCTTTTCCATTCAATGAGGAGTGCTTTACAGTTGCTTTTGTACCTTAATTGTTTTTACACTCAGAGCTCCCAGCTCCTTCCCCACATAGCAAGTGCTCAATAAATGCTTGTTAAAATAAAAATTATACCATATGACGCAGCAATCCCACTACTGGGCATATACCCAGAGAAAACCATAATTCAAAAAGACACATGCACCCCAATGTTCATTGCAGCACTATTTACAATAGCCAGGGTATGGAAGCAACCTAAATGCACATCGACAGACGAATGGATAAAGAAGATGTGGTACATATATGCAATGCAGTATTACTCAGCCATAAGAAGGAATGAAACTGGGTCATTTATAGAGATGTGGATGGATCTAGAGACCGTCATATAGAGTGAAGTAAATCAGAAAGAGAAAAACAAATATCGTATATTAATGCATGTATGTGGAGCCTAGAAAAATGGTACAGATGAACCAGTCTGCAGGAAGAAATAGAGACACAAATGTAGAGAACAAACGTATGGACACCAAGGGGGGAAGTGGTGTGGGGGAGGGGTGGTGGGATGAATTGGGTGATTGGGATTGATATATATGCACTAATATGTATAAAATGGATAACTAATAAGAACCTGCTGTATAAAAAAATAAAAATAAATTTTTAAAAATTGGATGGATGGATGGATGGATAGATGGATGAATGGTTCATTGTGAGGCTCTTCAACACCTACGGGGAACATTTGTTAGGCTCAATACTTTCTGGAAAACTTCTCTCTGAGTGAAAAATCTTCAACATCGAGAATCCTGGCTCCCCAAAGTAGAGCCCAGGAAACTGAATCTTCTCGTCTTCTGTACCACAAGAACACAAGCATGGGATCTGAGTTTCACTGGTCAAATAGACTCACACAAGGCTTCGGTGCAGAAACAAGCCACGGGAGGAAAAGGCTGTGCATTTTCATCCCTGCAGGGGCTGGAGGTAACAGAGCTGAGCTGGTAGCACCCATAGAAGCCAGTGATGTCGCAGTTGTTGTCCAGAAGAGTTCCTGGTGCAGAGGAGAAACGGGAGAAAGACGGTACCCATAGCCAACCAGCAGAGGTGCCTTCTGATTAGGCTACCTCTGTGGTTGCAGCTCGGGGCATTATTCCATGAGGTTTGGCCTCCAACATGGGTCTGCAGCTCTCCCAAGACGTCTGTGATCTACTCAATAGTTCTTTAATTGAATCCCTAGTTATGTAAAATAACTAGAAAGAGTCAGCTTCTATTGCTTGCAATTAAGAGCAAATTAATGGGGACTTCCCTGGTGGCGCAGTGGTTAAGAGTCCACCTGCCAATGCAGGGGACACGGGTTCGAGCCCTGGTCCGGGAAGATCCCACATGCTGCGGAGCAACTAAGCCTGTGCACCACAACTACTGAGCCCTGAGCTCTAGAGCCCGCGAGCCACAACTACTGAAGCCCATGAGCCTAGAGCCCATGCTCCTCAGCAAGAAAAGCCACTGCAATGAGAAGCCCGTGCACAGCAACAAAGAGTAGCCCCCGCTCGCTGAAACTAGAGAAAGCCTGCACACAGCAATGAAGACCCAACGCAGCCAAAAATAAAATAAATTTAATTAAAAAAAAAAAGAACGAATTAAGATTTTAAAAAATAGCCTGAGGCCACAGGACATTGGAACTGGGAGAGTGAGTGGTGTGTGTGTGTGTGTGTGTGTGTGTGTGTGTGTGTGTGTGTGTGTGTGTTTCAATCAAAGGGGAGGGAAAAATAAGCAAAGTCATAAAGGTGACGGCAAATGAGCATTGAAGTAAATTTTGTTGATGTCACTCTGTATGTCTTTTTTTTTTTTTTCTCAAATGAGACATGAATAATTCAGGATTCAGGGATAATGGTCCATTCATAATCTTAATATTTATCTATTAAATTCACACCTCACTCCTTCAATCTACCATTAAACTTAATAATTATTAAATTCATAAAGTTGTGCTTTAAGTAAAAGCTGTTGTGGAAGCTTCAAGTGGTGTGCACATTCTTTGGTCTTTCCAAAAAAGTGTACATTTGAGGACGAGCTCAGAGTAACAGGATTTCTGAGCTAAAAGGAAACGAGGCCCAGAAAATTCGACTGCCTCACTCCAAGTAGCAGAGTTTTGCTGAGTCAAAGGTCTAACGTGCTTAGAACAGGGAGTCTTGGAAATAGAATTACAAGAATACTCTGAAGGAGACGGTGCTTCTGCCTCATAATACTGTAACATTATGTATGTACTAATAAAGATTGACTCAAAAAGAAGGAGCTATCATAATTTTGGAAGGGACCCTTGAATAAAAGAGAATTGGGAGTTTTGCCCAAGAAATTTTAACTGCGTAAAATTTTTGGTTTGTTTTCATAAAATATTTATTCCCACTAAAAGTTCACAGACTATCAAAAGTTGGCTTTCTAGGGGATGGCTTTTTTCCTAGTGGTTAATACTTGTCCATATTAATGCAATTTTTTTAATTTTAAAAACCAATATTTCAAGCAACCCACCAGGGCTTACCACTCTTCCCCAAAAGTGCCTTCTCGGAATTAAAAAAAAAAACAACAACAACAACTTTAATGTTGGAAATCCCTTGATGTAGGATTTTTCAAATTGGCTCATTGGCAATGGGCAAATGGTATACCTATGAGATAATTGGCCTTTACCTGCAATTATGCTCACAGTTTAAAGGAGTGTAATTGACGCGAACATCACTGCTTCTAATGTTTTCAAGGTACTGAAAAGACTAGCTGGAAATGCAGGGTTGACCCTTTCTGAAAGCCTGAATACTGGGAGGTTTCCTAGTCATCCGTCACAGCCAGGGCTGGCTCTTCCTTTAAAACAGGTCCATTTTTCAAGCTGTTGTTGGGATTGCTATAGATCCTGGGGGTCTGACCGCAAACAAGCTCATAATTGAGCCGTAGGAGGTCTGCTTAGCCGAGGACAGAGAACCGGGCCCAGTGAACGCAGGGAGCAGTGCACCTGCTGGAGACTTAACTGATTTTAAAACCATGCTGGTAAAAAGGTGTGGAGCGATGAGTCTGAGTGTCTTATGTTTGCAGACTTCGGACTTGGTGTGGGCACGGGGGCTGGGAGGCTCTATGGAGTGGGCAGAAAAGACATAATTAAAACTATTCATTTTGTTAAAAAAAAAAAATCTGCTCCATCTTCCCAGTGGGCCTTGATCTCTTTGTTACACTGTATTTGGAAAGTTCTATTGAAATGTCATTCAGGGAGTGCCACTTGGAGGCCTCAGAGAAAAAAGGAAAGGCTAGTCAGGGAATAAGAGGCAGTTGAAAGATAAAAGCATAAGTGTTTTAAAAGAGTACTATTTCCCTCAGAGCCTCTTTAGGAAGTGCTTGCTGAAACCTAAAAACTTTGACCTGGTTTCCAATCGAATTCTTTCCTATAAACAAAATGAGATTTTAAGGAATTCTTAATTTTGTATAAAACCAGGTTTGACTGGTCTCCATCACAAACAGGTTAACAAGGAGATTGCACCAATGTGGAAGGAAGATTTGTACCTAAAGGGGGGTGGGGAAGATTTGTACCTAAAGGGGGGTGGAGGGGGAAGGACAATAATAAAAGAATAATGCCCATAATTAAAATAAGTCCAAATATAGATTTGGTGAGTATGTTGGTGCCATGAATAATTAGCTGGTGAACTCCATGCTTTGGTTCTCAGCTAATTGATACGAACCTTCAATTTGATTTTCTTATTCCTTTTTAATGCCTCTAAATAACCTCTTTCTGCTACTCAAGGTCTCCTGTTGACATAAAGGGAGTCCCTTGTGTACAAGAGGAGACAGCCCAGGAGAACAGAGTTGAAGGAGCGTTAGGGCTGCAAAGACCATATTTGCTGGAGCTAATTTTGAAAGAATGCACAGGCAGTATTAATATGCGCTTAGTGTAAATATACAATTATCCAGGGGAAATATGACCACCTTTCTATCTTCCATCCATAAAACTAGCTCCGTAAAAGCTACGTATTTCAAGAGTGTAGGAAGTAATATCATCATAGACTCATTGAAAATCATCAATTATTTTCATTCTCTGAAACCAAAGGAATACAAAGCAAAAGCAATTTTGACAACTCAGAAGGAGTCCAGTCTTTAGGTTATTAATCAGAATATGGGCAATCTGCTTGTCTTCATTAGAACTTGTTGCCGAGAGAAAGGGATGCCTAGGGGAGGGGTGAGGAAGGAGAGGATAATCTTCTTATAATGAATTTGAGTTTTATTTTCCAAAGTTTATCTGTGTTCTGCACTCTTGCCAAAATATGAATTTGTAAGCTCCAAGTTAGATAAAGCGCAGCACAACTCACTCGCAACGCTTTCTATTATGACTATAATTAGACACTCAAGTGAATCAAATAGCTTGCCTGGGGTTTCTCTGTATCTCACAGAAAGAATAAAATTTCTTTTTCGCAAAGAAAATAATTTTCTTTGTCATATAATTTCTTTGTCATATAATCAATGTATTTAATAATTGAGTAAATTGGAATCTTTCCTTTTCTACCATCGATAATGTTGTTTACCCAACTCTAATGAATATGGCATCATGTAAAATTTTATTGATAGCTAAAAACAAAAAAGGAAGAAAAATCATTTAGTCTTTTAAAAAATAAATATAGAAAGAATTTGAACACAGCCTGTTAGAACTTTTGTGAAACTCATTTGTTATTAGGAAAAACTGGATTCTTACATTTTAAATAATTAAAAATTTTATAGTTGATTCATTTTTTAAAGTGACAAAGTTCCAAATATCTTGGTAGAAATAAATCTACTGAAATTTACATATATGAAAAAAACCCTATGTATTTCAAGTTTCTTTAAGATTATAAAAAATAAGTGTTTAGCATTATTTGACCATTTTCTGAGGTAATTTTTCTATATTACCTGAAATCTTCAGAAATATCAAATCCCTGCTCTAAAAGATAATAACATTTAACATGTTTCTTATGTAGGTGTCATAATTTTCACACTACTGGTATAAAAAAATTTAAGCAACCACCTAAGTATTCTCTCTCTATATATACACCACAGTGCAGTAAAGCATTACAGCAATTTAAAACAACTTAGGTAGCAAAAGAGAGTGAGAAGTATTAAGAAAATGATGGCATCTTGTGTACCTCAAAGGTGGTCTTAATTTATAATCCAAAAGGTTTTATTATAATATAATCAAGCTGCATAATCCCCACGCTGAAACTAAAACTGCTATTCAGGGTACATCTCGTAAATCCGTGACATCAAAGACCGTGATTTTGAAGAAAATTATTCTTTAGAAAGGAAATACCCTATACTTGCCTAAAAATAAGTGTTGCAGAAAGACATCAAGACAGTGTTTCTTTGTAGGTTGTGAATCCTTTCAAAGAGGTGGCACCCTGAATATTAACATCATCTCACATATTCCCGAGATGTGTGCAATTACCTCGGAGAGAAGAGCCGGGATTGTAAGATCTTGAGGGCTTAGATAATGACATAAAATAAATTGCAATGATTACCCATGTACTTTTCTAGGAGACGTATTATTTAAAGCCAATCTAGGACTTCAGGAATGAAAGACAGAGGAATGTCCACTTTATGAAATCGCTATTCAACTGTGACCTAGAGTGGAAGACAAGGTTAATTATTGGTTTTTAACCGAAGTATCATTCTAGTTTAATATCAGTGCCCAGGTCTTAAATATTGAAGCAAGTCACATTTTTCAGGGACAACTGCCTTTGAATGACAGGGTTCTGGTCTTTGCTGACCCTTACAGCTCCTGCAGCGCCATCCATGGCAACTCCGTTACTACGGCAACCAAGGAACGCGCACAAGAACAGGATAAGACCGTGAAATCTGATGTCATACTTTCATAAGATATAAATTGCAAATGATAGTCTAAAGTGGATTTGTTAAGGGTGTGATCTAAATTATAAATTAGTTGGAAGTGAACATGGCACTTTCACTGGGACCACGAATTAAGGGTCCTGTGTTCAAGGATACTCTGTGTGGCACCCAAGGTGAATAAGACATAGTTCCTGAAGAGATCTTCCTCCCCTTCACCCTCACCCACTTCAACCAGAAGCTGAAAGTTAGTTCACTGCTTTGCTTAGAGGCTTTGTTGCCAAAAATAATGTATTTTGAAAGACTTCCATTGGATTGGTCAATATAAAATCCATAACCAGATCTGATAAGAAGCAATCCCACTACTGGGCATATACCCAGAGAAAACCATAATTCAAAAAGACACATGCACCCCAATGTTCATAGCAGTACTATTTACAATAGCCAGGGCATGGAAGCAACCTAAATGTCCATCGACAGACGAATGGATAAAGAAGATGTGGTACATATATGCAATGCAATATTACTCAGCCATAAGAAGGAATGCGACTGCGTCATTTGTAGAGATGTGGATGGACCTAGAGTCTATCATACAGAGTGAAGTAAGTCAGAAAGAGAAAAACAAATATCATATATTAACACATATATGTGGAATCTAGAAAAATGGTGTAGATGACCTTACCTGCAAGCAGAAACAGAGACACAGAAACAGAGAATAAACGTATGGATACCAAGGGAGAAGTGGGATGTGGGATGAATTGGGAGTTTGGGATTGACACATATACACTATTGATACTATGTATAAAATAGATAACTAATGAGAACATACTGCATAGCACAGGGAACTCTACTTAATGCTCTGTGGTGACCTAAAAGGGAAGGAAATCAAAAAAAGAGGAGGTATATGTATGTGTATAGCTGATTGATTTTGCTGTACAGTAGAAACTAACACAACATTGTAAAGCAACTCCAATAAAAATTAATTTTAAAAAAAAGAAATAAATGATCCAGATCTTTGCCAAATTTCCAAGACCCTTTCTGTGTTAGAGGTTAACTCTCGGTTTCACTTTTCCACCTTGAAAAACAGACTTAAGTACTTTTGTGTCTCTGGTTCCCACTCTAGAAGACAAAGATCCTAATTAATTCTGTGGGTGTTCGTGTTCTTAAAGGACTTGCAGTGCCTTTCATCCAAGTATCTCTAGAACTTCATCATCAACACACATTTGGACAAGAAAGTGAAAATGGGAATTGTTACTGGTCTTAGTTTATTGGAGTTCTACAGTTAGACTCTATAAAGTCTATTTTCCAACTTATGTTGAGGACAAAACATGGAACCTAGGATTGAGTTTTGTGGGAAGGCTCTGTTAAGAGTTTTTTTAAAAAATAAACCTGAGATGAATGTGGCAATAGTCACAAGGATGTATCTTGGCCATGACCCTGCCATTGGCTCTGATCCAACTCATCTCTAGATTA
Organism: Phocoena sinus; assembly: GCF_008692025.1. NCBI lineage: Eukaryota > Metazoa > Chordata > Mammalia > Artiodactyla > Phocoenidae > Phocoena > Phocoena sinus. The sequence continues at coordinate 74,427,608 of NC_045780.1, forward strand.
AGACTCACAGCCAACTTCAACTTTGTAACCCTGGAGACAAATGTCTTAGCCAGTCCTTAATTTGCAAACTCTACAAAAGGAAATACCAAAGAGAAAACAGAAGAGAGGAAAATCACTACACATGAAGCGTCTGAGTGTTAGAATCATAGAATCGTAAGAATATGCTATTTTTTTAGGTCAGAAACGGCTAAGTCTTGTTCAACCTACTATAAATTAATAGATTTCTGATTTAACATTAAAAAAAATCACTACACATAAGTGACCCTTTCTCCATCCTGGTTCACAGATTAACTGTAGGTAGTTCTAGCTGTTGCATTCCCCAGCACCCCCGGAACCCCACTGTTGGCATGATTAAGAAGCACTCCCCATCCAAGTTCCAGGCTGCTCTGCCCCATCCTGTTTCCAAGTCAGATTTCTGTAAATGGCTCTTTTCTCTTCAGATCTGTTTATATTGCAAGTACAACCCTCATGTCACATATTAAAAGAATGTAAAGGAAAGCATATTTATACTTCGTAAGAGGTTAGATGCAGCAAACAATCCTGCCACCTGAGAGCTGGAATCATTCATCCATTATAAAATCTCAATTAAGCACCTTTTGGCCAAGCATTCATGTGCCTTAAAGAAATACAGTCCTCAAATAAATTCACAGTTTGTGGAGGGAATCAAATACCAGACCTGCTAGGTAAGCACCGGTTATCAGAACTAGAGTTAAGATACACAGAGCCTGCAGAGAGAATGCAAGGCAGGACACCAGCTTCACATTGGAGGGAAGAGCAGATAAGGGTTCCTAGAGGAGAGGCTTGAATTCCGCTCTGAGTAGGTGCGAGGGGGTCCCTACAGCGCACAAGACTTTGCAGCATTGCGGTGGGATTGGTGATGTGCAGTGCAGCTGGAGGTCTGCATGCCTGCAGGAGATGGAGGCATGGGCCACGTTATGAAGGGCTGCACTGAAGAAAGAGTCTGGTCTTCATCCTTTCAAAAAAACCCAGAGAGCCTTTGATGATACTCTTTATCAACTATCTCCAAGGAGTGCCTGCCAGGCGTGCAGCGCAGCCCCAAGACAGCCCCAGCTCTGGCATAGTATCAGTCATCCTCTGTCGCATAACAAATTACTCAAAACTTGACATCCTGAAACCACAAACATTCATTAGTTCACAGTTTCTGTGAGTCAGGAACGCAGGTGGGGTCACCTGGTTGCCTCTGGCTCAAGGTTGCAATCTGGTTGGGACTGAAGGGAAAGTGCTGCAAAGTGGCTGAAGGATGTGTCCCCAACCTCACTCCTGTGGCCTCTCAGTGTGAGTGGAGTGGCTTCCCCCAGAGGGAATAACCCAAGGGAGAGTGAGACCCACCCCCGGTGAAGGACACCCAAGGCAGGGTGACATATTTTTGAAAGCTGTTCTCAGAAGCAACATCCTGCCATCCTGAAGGAGCAGAGAGGACAATGGAGCATCCTTTAATCACATGCATAACTCCAGGGACATTTTATGTGCACTTACTAGAACCCAGGCATGGTAATAAACTCATTGTTCTTTCTAATTCTTAGAACAATCATGCGAGGTAGGAAATATTGTCTCTATTTTACAGTTGAGAAAGGTGTCATTAATTTACCCAAGGAAAAAGAGCCAGCAAGTGTTAAGAATATTATTGGAGGGCTTCTCTGGTGGCGCAGTGGTTAAGAATCCGCCTGCCAATGCAAGGGACACGGGTTCGAGTCCTGGGCTGGGAAGATCCCACATGCCACGGAGCAACTAAGCCCGTGCGCCACAACTACTGAGCCTGCGCTCTAGAGCCCACAAGCTGCAACTACTGAGCCCGTATGCCAGAACTACTGAAGCCCTCACACCTAGAGCCCGTGCTCAGCAACAAGGGAAGCCACTGCAATGAGAAGCCCACACACCTCAATGAAGTGTAGCCCCTGCTCGCCACAACTAGAGAAAGCGCGCGCAGCAACGAAGACCCAGTGTGGACAAAAATAAATTTTAAAAAAGAAAACCCTGAAGGGTAAAACTAGATTTATTTGTGCAACAATCTGTTTTTTTCTTTTCCAGTTACTCATCTACTATATAATGAATATATTTTTAAAAATCAAATAAAAGTTGAAGAATCTAGACGAGGTAATAACATTTCTAAAAGAACGTAACTAGACTTATATACTGACATGGAAAATTAGCTGAGGTATTTAGTCAAGAAGGAAAAATAAGAACAGTTGTAGAATTCCATCTTGGTTAAAAAATTATAATAACTTTTATGTCAGTTAATTAACTTTTTTAAATCTGAGGGAAATACATCTGTTAACCATGGTTATCTCGGGAGAGGGGGAGGTATGAGAAAAACCTCACTTTTTTATATTCCTAATTTTTCTATTGTTTTAATTTTTATAATGAGCATATTTTTTTTAATAATCAGAAAAAATAAACAAACATTTTGTCTCTCACTCCTAAGAAATGTATGGCTCTTACAGTATGAGGAATGGGTAAGATTGCCCAAGCATTCTTTTAGAAGTCATTTACACGCTAGAAAGGGGCTCTTTGAGGTGTCTTGTTCCAGAAGGGTTCCCTCCTGCGCAGGGGCCTTCTAAGCTGTCCCAGCGTCAGCTGCCAGACTGTGAGGGCGGAGGAGGCTGTGTTCCCACCCAGGTCAATGAGCTTTGAAAGCAACAAAGCAAACCCAAACGCAAACCAGAGGGGTCCTTCCAGGCCTCGGCCTCATGGGAGCTCCACGTCCTGAAAGCAACCCAGCCCCCAGGGTCAGATTCCCAGGTTTTCTGCTAAAAAAACTGAACCGTGGACTGTTCTTCCCCAGCTGGGAAAAATATGTTTTAAGCTTTTCTCTCACAAAGAGTTCTTAAACCTTTGGAACCTACTACAACTTGCCTTTCATTTTTTTTTTGTTATTAAAATGCTCTCTGCTTTAACATTAAATTATATGTTTCTTGGATATTTTATGTAGTTTTACAAAACACAGCAGGACATCCTGGTGCTTCCCCGCCTGAGTGTAATCCATAATATCTAAAACATCCCCAGCAAGATGCTCCGGTCCCCCGTCTGTTCCCTGCCCCCATCTACCTGGACCTTTTTTTTTTTTTTTTTTTTTTTTTTTGCGGTACACAGGCCTCTCACTGTTGTAGCCTCTCCCGTTGCGGAGCACAGGCTCCGGACGCGCAGGCTCAGCGGCCATGGCTCACGGGCCCAGCCACTCCGGGGCATGGGGGATCCTCCCGGACCGGGCACGAACCCGCGTCCCCTGCATCGGCAGGCAGACTCTCAACCACTGTGCCACCAGGGAAGCCCTACCTGGACTTTTATGCACCTTGTTCCCTCTGCCTGGATTCCTCCTGCTTCCCTCCTCATTTCAGACTCCATCAACCTTCACTTTCTTTGAGGTGCTTTCCCTGTTCTCCCCCAAAGTATTAGGCACTTTCCCAGCTATACTCCCATACCAAGTGGCACGTGCCTCTTTTCTCTCTTTTTTTTTTTTTTTGAGTTTAACTGCTTTACAATGTTGTGTTAATTTCTGCTGTACAATGAAGTGAATCAGCTATATGTATACCTATATCCCCTCCCTCTTGGACCTACCTCCCTCCCCCACCATCCCACCCATCTAGGTTGTCACAGAGCACTGAGCTGAGTTCCCTATGCTATACAGCGAGTTCCCACTAGCTATCTATTTTACACATGGTAGTGTATTTATGTCAAACCTAATCTCCCAGTTCGTCCCACCTTCCCCTTCCCCCTAACCGTGTCCACGTGTCCGTTCTCTACATCTACGTCTCCATTTCCGCCATGCAAATAGGTTCATCTGTACCATTTTTCTAGATTCCACATATATGCATTAATATACAATATTTGTTTTTCTCTTTCTGACTTACTTCACTCTGTGTGACAGACTCTAGGTCCATCCACATCTCTGCAAATGACCCAATTTCATTCCTTTTCATGGCTGAGTAATATTCCATTGTATATATGTATCACATCTTTATCCATTCATCTGTTGATGGACATTTAGGTTGTTTCCATGTCCCGGCTACTGTAAATGTGCTGCAGTGAATATTGGGGTACATGTGTCCTTTTGAATTATGGTTTTCACAGAGTATATATGCCCAGTAGCAGGATTCCTGGGTCATATGGTAGTTCTATTTTTAGTATTTAAAGAACCTTCATACTTTTCTCCATAGTGGCTGTATCAATTTACATTCCCACAAACAGTGCGACAGGGTTCCCTTTTCTCCACACCGTCTCCAGCATTTATTGTTGTAGATTTTTTGATGATGGCCATTCTGACCAGCGTGAGGTGGTACCTCATTGTAGTTTTGATTTGCATTTCTCTAATACTTTGTGATGTTAAGCACCTTTTCATGTGCCTCTTGGCCATCTGTATGTCTTTTTTGGTGAAATGTCTATCTGGGTCTTCCACCCATTTTTTAATTGGGTTGTTTGTGTTTTGATATTGAGCTCCATGAGCTGTTTGTATATTTTGGAGATTAATCCTTTGTCCATTGCTTCATTTGAAAATATTTTCTCCCATTCTGAGGGTTGTCTTTTTGTCTTGTTTATGGTTTCCTTTGCTGTGCAAAATCTTTTAAGTTTAATTAGGTCCCATTTGTTTATTTTTGTTTTTATTTCCATTTCTTTAGGAGGTGGGTCAAAAAAGATCTTGCTGTGGTTTATGTCAAAGAGTGTTTTAGAACTCCTAGAGCTAATCAATGAATTTGGTAAGGCTGCAGGAAACAAAATGCACAGAAATCTCTTGCATTCCTATACACTAACAATGAAAAATCAGAAAGAGAAATTAAGGAAACAATCCCATTTACCATTGCAACAAAGAGAATAAAATACCTAGGAATAAACCTACCTAAGGAGGCAAAAGACTTGCACTCAGAAAACTATACAACACTGATGAAAGAAATCAAAGATGACATAAACAGATGGAGAAATATACAGTGTTCTTGGACTGGAAGAATCAATATTGTGAAAATGGCTATATTACCCAAAGCAATCTATAGATTCAATGCAATCCTTATCAAACTAGCAGTGGCATTCTTCACAAAATTAAAACAAAAAATTTTACAATTTGTATGGAAACACAAAAGAGCCCGAATAGCCAAAGCAATCTTGAGAAAGAAAAACGGAGCTGGAGGAATAAGTCTCCCTGACTTCAAACTATACCACAAAGCTACAGTAATCAAGACAGTATGGTACTGGCACAAAAACAGAAATATATATCAATGGAACAGGATAGAAAGCCCAGAGATAAACCCACGCACATATGGTCACCTAATTTATGACAAAGGAGGCAAGAACATACAATGGAGAAAAGACAGCGTTTTCAATAAGTGGTGCTGTGAAAACTGGACAGCTACATGTAAAAGAATGAAATTAGAACACTCCCTAACACCATACACAAAAATAAACTCAAAATGGATTAAAGACCTAAATGTAAGACCGGACACCATAAAACTCTTAGAGGAAAACATGCCTCTTTTTTATATACTGTTTACACTGCAGACATTTTTGCTTACGTTTCTCCCCCAACCAAATGATGGGTCCCTCACAGACAGGCACAACCTTGATTGACCTTTGTCTTCCTACACAGTGCCGGCCACAAAGGGTTTAATGGGCTTGTTGAACAAAGTATTACTTAAGTAGTTTCTTAAGAAACAGGGATTAACATACTCACACTACTATATATAAAATAGAAAACCAACAAGGGCCTACTGTATAGCACAGGGAACTATACTCAACATTTTATAATAACTTATAATGGAAAATAATCTTATATATATGTATATGTATAACTGAATCACTTTGCTGTATACCTGAAACTAACACAGTTTTGTAAATCAAGTATATTTCAATAAAATTTTTTTTAAAAAACAGGGAAAATGTTCAATCTAAGCCTATCTCTAACCCTAACTCCATCCCAAATCCAACCCTACTTGTATCTAGGCGTGAACTCAGAAAGAAGGAAGGAAGGAAGGGAGGGAGGTGGGGGGGGAGGGAGGGAGGGAGGAAGAGCAAAGTTACTTCCAAACCATCTTTCTGTGCCTTTGTAACCCATAGTAAATGATCACTGGAACTTAGTAGTGTGTATTTAACTGAATGCAAACTCATGTGCCTGACTCACAGTGAGGCCAAACAATACTGAAACGTCGGAGTTTGGAGCAGAGAAAGGTTTATTGCAGGGCCGAGCAAGGAGAACAGGTGCCTGGTGCTAAAAACACCCCCAACTCCCCGAAGGATTTCAGCAAACCATTTTTAAAGGCCCGGTGAGGGAGGGGCCAGGGTCCCAGGGTGATCAATCCTTAAGCTCCAGAAGGTCTGGAGCAAGTGTTCACTGTCATCAAGTAGTTAATTTCTTCCATTTGGTGGTAGTTTTCAGCATCTGAAAAACTCAGGAAATATGCCTGAGATACTATGATCTGGGTACTTCAGAGAGGAGCTACAGCAGAGGATATGGGAGAGGGGTCTGTCCTGGGAAAGCTCCACAGGGTCTTGCTCAGTTACCCATACAGTAATGTTCCCTCACCCCCAATGTATTATGGTCACATTTTGCAAATATTTATGGAACACCCATCACATGCCAATCACTCTGCTGAGTGCAGTGAGCAGGCCCTAGTCTCATAGATCCCAGAGTTCAAATGGGTCAACAGACATTGATCAATGTTCACACATATATCTTACAAACCATGACATGTAAGAGGAGGGCCTGACCAGGTCTGAGAGGATCAGAGAAGTCGTCCCTGGGAGTATGTAGATCAGCCTAACATGAAGATGAAAACAGTTCTCCAGGCGATAGGGCGGTGGGAGAAACAGGGTTGGCAGCATTCAGAGTGGGAGGGACCCCAGGTAACAAAGCTTCCAAGACAGAGGTGCTCGGATGTGGATGTGGAGATCAGCATGCAAAGATGAGGTGGGAGATGGGGCCAGAGAAGAAGGCGGGGACAGACAAGTCCAGGCATGTTCAGCAACCTCAAGGGCAATGGAAAACCTCAGAAGGGTTTGAGCCTGGGAGGGACGCAATGAGTGGGGATTTTGAACAGTCCTCTTGCCACCATGTAGAGAATCAAAGAAGGCGAAATGGATCCAGGGAGACCAGTTAGGAGACCACTGCAGGTGTCCAGGCACAACAGGGTAACAGCTTGGACCTCAACACAGCAATGAGAAGCAGAGGAGGAAATAGGTAAGCGAGATTTCTGGGACTTGGTGCTGAGGTAGATTGGGGTAAGTAGGGGGAAGACAGGCTGGGATTTCTGGCTTGTGGGGTGAACAATTCATTCACCTCATTTACCGAGATGAGGAATCCTGGTAGATTCCGAGTCATTTTGGACATTTTGTTGAGTTTGAGGCAACTTCTGGACACATCAGTGGAGTTTAAGTATCCCTCAAACTTGCTGCAGAACACAGTTGGGCCAAACCTTCCATTCAAGCTTCAGACAACAGATGATCAAACCAGGAAGGATTTGGGAGGACGAGAAAAATGCCTATTTTCATGCCTCTTACTCAAGCCAAAGTCTGTGTTAACCTTCTTTGTCTTTATAAAACATTTCTCTATGGGATGTGCTGTGAAAAAGACAATTAATAATTGCAAGTCACTGTGAAGATCTACAAAGGTAAAAGTTGCACAGCAGGGGGAAACCCAAATATTTATTCATTCATTCTGTCATGTAGTCACCTGCTTATATATGTGTCAGTACCCTACATTCATTGCATTATTATATTATATTATATTATTATTCAACTTTACCGCTTATGGTTTTCATATGTGTCTACTTTTCCTTACTGGAATGGGAGTTTTTAAGGGTGGAATCCTCCTTTTATTATTATTTTTTTAACATCTTTATTGGAGTATAATTTCTTTACAATGTTGTGTTAGCTTCTGCTGTATAACAAAGTGAATCAACTATACATATACATATGTCCCCATGTCCCCTCCCTCTTGTGTCTCCCTCCCACCCTCCCTATCCCACCCCTCTAGGTATTTATTCCTAGGTATTTTATTTACTTTGTTGCAGGGGTAAATGGGAGTGTTTCCTTAATTTCTTTTTCAGATTTTTCATCATTAGTGTATAGGAATGCAAGAGATTTCTGTGCATTAATTTTGGATCCTGCTACATTACCAAATTCATTGATTAACTCTAGTAGCTTTCTGGTAGAATCTTTAGGATTCCCTATGTATAGTATCATGTCATCTGCAAACAGTGACAGCTTCACTTCTTCTTTTCCAATTTGGATTCCTTTTATTTCTTTTTCTTCTCTGATTGCTGTGGCTAAAACTTCCAAAACTATGTAGAATATTAGCAGTGAGAGTGGGCAACCTTGTCTTGTTCCTGATCTTAGTGGAAATGGTTTGCTTTTCACCATTGAGAATGATGTTGCTGTGAGTTTCTCATATATGGCTTTTATTATGTTGAGGTAAGTTCCCTCCATGCCTCCTTTCTGGACAGTTTTTATCATAAATGAGTGTTGAATTTTGTTGAAGCTTTTTCTGCATCTATTGAGATGATCATATGGCTTTTCTCCTTCAATTTGTTAATATGGTGTATCACATTGATTGATTTGCGTATACTGAAGAAACCATTCATTCCTGGGATAAACCCCACTTGATCATGGTGTATGATCCTTTTAATGTGCTGTTGGATTCTGTTTGCTAGTATTCCGTTGAGGATTTTTGCATCTATATTTGTCAGTGCTATTGGCCTGTAGTTTTCCTTTTTTGTGACATCTTTGTCTGGTTTTGGTATCAGGGTGATGGTGGCCTCGTAGAATGAGTTTGGAAGTGTTCCTCCCTCTGCTATATTTTGGAAGAGTTTGAGAAGGATAGGTATTAGCTCTTCTCTAAATGTTTAATAGAATTCGCCTCTGAAGCCATCTGGTCCTGGGTTTTTGTTTGTGAGAAGATTTTTTAATCACAGTTTCAATTTCAGTGCTTGTGATTGGTCTGTTTATATTTTCTATTTCTTCCTGGTTCAGTCTCAGAAAGTTGTGCTTTTCTAAGCATGTGTCCATTTCTTCCAGGTTGTCCATTTTATTGGCATAGAGTTGCTTGTAGTAATCTCTCATGATCCTTTGTATTTCTGCAATGTCAGTTTTCACTTCTCCTTTTTCATTTCTACTTCTATTGATTTGAGTCTTCTCCTTTTTTTTCTTGATGAGTCTGGCTAGTGGTTTATCAATTTTGTTTCCCTTCTCAAAGAAACAGCTTTTAGTTTTATTGATATTTGCTATTGTTTCCTTTATTTCTTTTTCATTTAGTTCTGATCTGATCTTTATGATTTCTTTCCTTCTGCTAACTTTTGGGGTTTTCTGTTCTTCCTTCTCTAATTGCTTTAGGTGTAAGGTTAGGTTGTTTATTTGAGATGTTTCTTGTTTCTTGAGGTAGGACTGTATTGCTATAAACTTCCCTCTTAGAACTGCTTTTGCTGCATCCCATAGGTTTTGGGTCGTCGTGTTTTCATTGTCATTTGTTTCTAAGTATTTTTTGATTTCCTCTTTGATTTCTTCAGTGATCTCTTGGTTATTTAGTAGTGTACTATTTAGCCTCCATGTCTTTACTTCTTTTTTTCCTGTAATTGATATCTAGTCTCATAGCATGGTGGTCAGAAAATATACCTGATACTACTTCAATTTTCTTAAATTTGCCAAGGCTTGATTTGTGACCCAGGATATGTTCTATCCTGGAGAATATTCCATGAGCACTTGAGAAGAAACTGTATTCTGCTGTTTTTGGATGGAATGTCCTATAAATATCAATTAAGTCCATCTTGTTTAATGTGTCATTTAAAGCTTGTGTTTCCTTATTTATTTTCATTTTGGATGATCTGCCCATTGGTGAAAGTGGGGTGTTAAAATCCCCTACTATTATTGTGTTACTGTCGATTTCCCCTTTTATGGCTGTTAACATTTGCCTTACGTATTGAGGTGCTCCTATGTTGGGTGCATAAATATTTACAATTGTTATATCTTCTTCTTGGATTGATCCCTTGATCATTATGTAGTGTCCTTCTTTGTCTCTTGTAATACTCTTTATTTTAAAGTCTACTTTGTCTGATATGAGAACTGCTACTCCTGCTTTCTTTTGATTTCCATTTGCATGGAATATCTTTTTCTGTCCCCTCACTTTCAGTCTGTATGTGTCCCTAGGTCTGAAGTGGGTCTCTTGTAGACAGCATATATACGGGTCTTGTTTTTGTATCCCTTCAGCCAGTCTATGTCTTTTAGTTGGAGCATTTAATCCATTGACGTTTAAGGTAATTATCAATATGTATGTTCCTATTACCATTTTCTTAATTGTTTTGGGGTTGTTTTTGTAGGTCTTTCCCTTCTTTTGTGTTTCCTGCCTAGAGAAGTTCCTTTAGCATTTTTGTAAAGCTGGCTTGGTGGTGCTGAATTCTCTTAGCTTTTGCTTGCCTGTAAAGGTTTTAATTTCTCCATCAAATCTGAATGAGATTCTTGCTTGGTAGAGTAATCTTGGTTGTAAGTTTTTCCCTTTCAGTACTTTAAATATGTCCTGCCACTCCCTTCTGGCTTGCAGAGTTTCTGCTGAAAGATCAGCTGTTAACCTTACGGGGATTCCCTTGTATGTTATTTGTTGCTTTTCCCTTGCTGCTTTTAATATTTTTTCTTTGTATTTAATTTTTGATAGTTTGATTAATATGTGTCTTGGCATGTTTCTCCTTGGATTTATCCTCTATGGGACTCTGCGCTTCCTGGACTTGATTGACAATTTCTTTTCCCATATTAGGGAAATTTTCAACTATAATCTCTTCAAATATTTTCTCAGTCCCTTTCTTTCTCTCTTCTTCCTCTGGGACCCATATAATTTGAAAGTTGGTGCGTTTAATGTTGTCCCAGAGGGCTTTGAGACTGTCCTCAATTCTTTTCATTCTTTTTTCTTTATTCTGCTCTGTGGTAGTTATTTCCACTATTTTATCTTCCAGTTCACATATCCGTTCTTCTGCCTCAATTATTCTGCTATTGATTTCTTCTGGAGAATTATTAAATTCATTTATTGTGTTATTCATCACTGTTTGTTTGCACTTTATTTCCCCTATGTCCTTGTTAAAGTTTCTTGTACTTTCTCCATTCTATTTCCAAGATGTTGGATCATCTTTACTATCATTACTCTGAACTCTTTTTCAGTTGACTACCTATTTCCTCTTCCTTTCTTTGGTCTGGTGGGTTTTTGCCTTGCTCCTTCATCTGCTGCATATTTCTCTGTTTTCTCATTTTGCTTAACTTACTGTGTTTGGGTCTCCTTTTCACAGGCTGCAGGTTCGTAGTTCCCATTGTTTTTGGTGTCTACCCCCAGTGGGTAAGGTTGGTTCAGTGGGTTGTGTAGGCTTCCTTGTGGAGGGGATTCGTGCCTGGTGGATGAGGCTGGATCTTGCTTTCTGGTGGCCAGGACCACATCCATTGGTGTGTTTTGGGGTGTCTGTGAACTTACTATGATTTTAGGCAACCTCTCTGCTAATGGGTGGGGTTGTGTTCCTGTCTTGCTAGTTGTTTGGCATAGGGTGTCCAGCACTGGAGCTTGCTGGTCATTGAGTGGAGCTGGGTCTTAGCTTTGAGATGGATATCTCTGGGAGAGCTCTCGCTGATTGATATTACATAGGGCCAGGAGGTCTCTGGTGGTCCAGTGTCCTGAACTTGGCTCTCCCACCTCAGAGGCTCAGGCCTGACACCCAGCTGGAGCGCCAAGACCCTGTCAGCCACACGGCCAGGTACGTGGGGAGTTTCTTGCCCTTTGGGAAGTCTGAGGTCTTCTGCCAGCATTCAGTAGGTGTTTTGTAGGAGTTGTTCCACATGTAGATGCATTTCTGATGTATTTTTGGGGAGGAAGGTGATCTCCACATTTTACTCCTCTGCCATCTTGAAGGTCTCTCCGGAATTCTTCTTTTATACCCTCTTATTCCCTGCAAGACCTAGAAAAGTGCTCTACTTACTACAATCTCTCAGTAAAGGTCCGTCTAGCAAGTGGAAGTAACGTTAGCTAAATTTGCTCAGCAACCTGGAAGGGGACGTTAAAGCAGTTTTTCATGAGTTGTGAACACGACCTAATCAATGGGTTTCCACATGGACTGCATAATTCTGCAGAGAGAAGTGTTCACACACCGAGTTACTCATTTAATTCACCCAACAAGCGTGGTACACCCACAGTGCACGAAGGGGAAGTGAAGGTGCTTTCTCCCAGGAGTGGCCGCCCGCCTGGGGTGCTGGCTTGGCCTGGTGAGTGAATGTCTCTCCAAACCAGACAGAAACCACATCATCTGCTCAACTAGAAGGTAGGAAGAAAGGCACTTTTCTCCTTCCCAAGCCTCTAAGGTTTGATGTTTGGAGCCAGAACGGGAGATTTGGCTCCCCTTCGTTCTTTCAGATGAGTGTAAGAGACACCTAAGCCATGCAGAAGGATGATTTTGGAGGAGAGCAAGCATTAAAGTTGAAGTGGACAGGAAGGTTCTTGTCCAAGTTGCTGGTGAGACCAAGGAAAGTCATGCGCCCCTCCCTGTTCCCTGACGATTCTGAGATCCTCGGTGTGACCGTATCATCACGTTTCTATGAATAACCCTCTGTCTGGAGCACAACACCCGGGCTGCCATCAGGCCTGATCAGGATTCTCGGGCTCACCTTGGGGCAGGAAGGCATCAGGGAAAGGGATTGTGGGGGGGCTCCCACAGGAGCTGCAGAGGGCAGATATCTCCCAAAGAGCTTGGCTGCGGCCCCCAAGTCCACGAGATGCCCATCTGCAGGGTCAGAGCCTGACTCTGCTGTCATCTTGGAGCCAGAGTCCTGGATTAGGATCTTCCCCCACTGTGGACTCCAAGCCCAGGAGTGAATGCCATCTGCTCCATCTCCTCAACTGTTCCATAGACATGGAATTTTCGCCCAATGCCACAGGGCTGCTAAGAGAAATAGTACAAGGCTATAACATTCCTTCCGAGTGTCCAAGCATTTTGTACCGTACAATAATTTCAATGGCCAGTAGTATTCTTTCAAAGTCACTTAAGAAGTAGTGGTCTACCAACATTTCTGAACGTGGGGTCATTACAGAATGATGAAAGGGTCTCGCCCTAGGTGCCTGCGCATCAACGTTAGGTACACATCGAGCAAGGTTAAACTGGAGGGCTGGTTTACTTTGTAAAATGCCTGGCTTGTTTTTCAAGGTGTAATAGTTTGTTGCAACAGACTAGAGAACTGAACTTGGCAATGATGAAATAGCAATTCACGTCCTTCAACAGTTCGACAATTTTTCTTTCATGCTGGATAGTTGTTAAAATGAAAGTCTGCACTGGTCCAGGAATGTTTAATTCTTCTCATATGTGTATTGTTAGTTTTATACTTTTGATTATTTTCTTAATCTACTTTCCAGGCTTACTTATTTTATCAGCTGAAAAGCTGGAAAAAATCCTTATGACTAAATACTTTGCTGTTTATTATTTTACTTATTTTTTTTAGCCAAACCCTATGATAACATTTTAATTTGATAATGTTCCATTAAACACACTAGTAGGAGATGGAAAAATAGAACAATTAAGGAATGTTTTAGCAATTTTTAGTAAGATGCATCCTGTAGCATAAAAACATCATACTTAGCCTTTTTGAGCTTCAGCAAATCTGTGACAAATGATTTATATTAATAAACTATGTATACAGCTTATTATACATTAATGTATGCATTAATACATTATTAATGTATCTACATATACATTTTGAGAAATTCAAATTAGAAGCAATGTCATACGGACACTGTTTTGGGATGGCAGCATGAAAATAATGACATATGCCTGATTGTAACACTTTTTGTTACAATCAGCAAATCACTGAACTTATAAAAGTGCATAATGGAAAAAAATGTGAATATGTTACATTGATGTCATCACAAGGAACTAAGAATACCAAAAGGTACCCCATAAATGCTACAAAAACAAGTTCTCAGTTAGAACTTGGGTCTTAAACACATTTTATCTTCAAATAAAACTAATGTACATGCCTCTTCAGATCTAATTTTTAGGATATAGCTAATAATCAAACTGAGTCTCATTAAGGGTATAAAATATAATAAATGGTCTTCCAAGAAAGGGAAATAAAACTGTTGGAACTTAGGCTATTAAGCTTTTTGATGGCAAAGATTGCAATAAAGGAGAAAGAGAAACTTAAAATAATTATTTGCTACTGATATTTACTCATTTAAAGAAATATCACTATGAAAATAATCACATGAAGCCATCTTTAACAAGAATCTTTATATTTGGACTTTTACTAAAGTCAATAGTATTTCTTCTGTAAATTTGTATTTCCTTCAACACATTTTTCTAGTAGATGAAACTACTGTGATTCTCAAGTTCTAAATTTAACTTTTTGAAAGTAGCTATGGAAGTCATCAACAGCTGTGTTAGTACCTGAAAATAAATATCGAGCAGAAACCCAGAAAGCAATAAGATTAAGTAATATTTACATAATGAGTCTAAATCAACCACATGTAAAAATGTCTTGAATTAAAGTAGCAAAAATTTGAAACTAGATGTTCGGATGTTTTAGAAAAGCTTAACATTTCCTTATCCCAGACGTTTTCTTTCTAAACAAGTTTGTTCAAAATAATTAGAAAAGGGAACCAATCCTTATTAGCCATATATATGCATATATTTTGAAATTTAGTCACAATGTACTTCTCATGTGGCATTGTGAAATTGTTATCCTGTGCTATAAAAATTTATTGTGAGCAGAGCTTAAAGAAATATTTTTGTTTAATATAATATCAACTGTTATAAAAATTTCACTTTGCTTTGGGGCTAGGCATTGTTTACTTGCTACCTTGTTCAAACTATTAAAATATATAATACTGGAAAAGGCAAAACTGTGGAGCCAGTAAGAAGATCAGTGGTCGCCAGGGGTGAGGGGAAAGGAAGGGATGAGTGGGTGTAGCACAGAGGATTTTTAAGGACAGTGAAAATACTCTGTATGATGTCATAATATTAGATACATTTGTCCAAACCCAGAAAATGGACAACACCAAGAGTAAACCCTGATGTAAAAAGTACGGACTTTGGGTGATAGTGATGTGTCAGTGTAGGTTCATCGATTGTAACAAATGCCCCACTCTGGTGGAGGATGTTCATTATGGGGGAGACCATAATGAACCCTCCACTCAATTCTGCTGTGAATCTAAAAGTGCTCTAAAAAAGTAAAGTCTAATAAGATTTTTCTAGCTATTATAAATTTATTGTATAATTAAAATCATTATATATCAAGCTTCTAAATCTATATTTCTATTTTGTTAAGGACATAAACGCAAATAACCATCTGACTGAGAACAGCTGACAATTTGGTTTTCCTCACGTCTTTCTCTGCTGAACTTCTTCAAAAAGTTCTCTTTCTTGGAGCCAAATATCTTGCCGTACTGAATTTTCCAAGTCCTATTGGAAAGTCCCCTTCTTGGGGGGCTTAGCATGTTTGCCACGTTGAACAGTGGAAGGATCCATCCTATTCACACGTGTGTACATTCTCCTTCTTAACTTCCTTCCTTCTTTTACTTTCTTCCCACTATTTCTATCCACCATTAGCTTGCATTCCCAGAATAGAGTCAAGCGAACAGAAAGGAGGATGTACAACATGCCTGGTACATGTTTGGTGTTCACTGAGAGTATATTTGTTGAATGAATAAATGAATGAATGAACAAACAAATTTCCTTTCTTTTTTTTTTTTTTTTTTTTTTTTTGCCATGCCATATGGCATGCGGGATCTTGGTTCTCTAACCAGGGATCAAACCCGTGTCCCATGAAGTAGAAGTGCAGAGTCCTAACCACTGGACCACCAGGAAATTCCCTACACATTTCTTATCCCGCCTTCAACTTCCCAGTTAGTCTTTCATGCTGTGCTAATCTTAGGTAAGATGATGGTAGAAGCAAAAGTGAATGTCATGTCTCCTCAACCCTCCAGCCATTCCATCCCCTTTCTTCCCCAATGTGCTGGGCTGCAGGCTGCTGCCTTTCCAGATCCGGACCATGCTGTGTCAATTTCCCAGGGCTGCTATAACAAGGTACCACAAACCAGGTGGGAGAAAACAACAGAAATTTATCATCGCACAGTTCTGGAGGCCAAAGTCCAAAATCAAGGTGTCAGCAGTGCCATGCTCCCTCTGGACTCTGGGTAGAATCCTTCCTTGCCTATTCTAGAATCTGGTATTGCTAGCAATCCTCAGAATTCCACTCCACCACTGCAATCTCTGCCCCTACTGTCACATGGCCTCCTCCCCATGTGTCCTGTCTTCACATGGCCTTCTCTCTTTTTATTAGGACACCAGTCATATTGGATTCAAGACCACACTGATGATCTCATCTTCACATATTTACATCTACAAAGACCCTATTTCCAAATAAGGTCACATTCACAGGTACCAGGGGTTAGGACCTGGGCAGAGCTTTTTGGAGGACACAGTTCAGCCCATAACACAGACCTTCCCTTCCTGGAAGGGCCCGGTGCTTCCAGACAGACTATCCTGAGCAACTATGCAACCACTATGGCAGTGGCAGCAGTAACAACAAACACCATGAAAGCAAAGCAGAACCAAAAACTCCCAGGTGATGATTTAGAGCAGCTTAACGTTTCTTCATTCCAGAAGGGCAAGTTTGTTACAAATATTGAGAAAAGGAAACACATCTCTACATCTTGACTTTATTAAAATCAACAGATATTTCTTCTGCAAGTTTCCAGTTTCCCAACGTTAGCTACTTGGTGCAAAGGAAATAATCTAATATAAATTCAGATTAAAATTTTGGAAAATTGGTGTTTTCATCCAATAGTTTGAAATCTTGTGGTGAAGCACCAGGTTTTGCAACAGGAAATTGGAAAGGTGTTTAGGGTGCACACCTGGCATTCTGCAAATGATGCCACACAGACCATCATGGAATTGTTCCCGAGTCCCAGCTCATGCCCGTCATGCTGCTTGACAGGCCAGTAAGTTGAGAGACAAGGTTTTGGGGCAAGAAAGCGGACTTTATTCGGAAAGCCAGCAAACTGAGAAAATGACGGACTAATGTCCTAAAGAGCCATGTTAATTTGGGGTAGAATTCAAGCTCCTTTTATGCTAGGGAAGGGGGAGGCAGGAGGAGGTGAGGTCAAGGGGTGAACACTGGGCACCAGCTGCAGCCAAGGGGGATTATGAAAGGTCTTTGTTCTTGGTCAGTGGACTCCAGTTGGTATTCATCTGGTCTGGTCACCATGTTCCTACAGAACTGGATAAGGCAAATATTAATTTTTCTTGTTCATGTTTCCTTATCACTGTGGGTAAGATAGAGTTTCTTTAAAAGGGGGCTATCACATACACCCCAAGCTGCAGGCAAAGTCCCTTTAGTGACCAACATGTTTACGTGCGGGGCTGAGAAGAGGCTTATGACTCAGGGGTTAAAGCAGCAGAGGAGATGGATGCAATGTGGAATCAGAGATGCCAGGCTTCTAAAAACAAGAGGCCAGCAGGGGACGTGTTGGTGGGGCGGGGTGGTCTTAGTTCCTGAAGAGTGACTCAAAGATACCTGTCAGACTGTTATGCCTATCCCTCGAAGAACTAGGACTCTTGTTTTTATTGCTGAACTACTGTCATCACTGTTCTTGTGTAACGGCTTTCCCTCTGTTTCTGCATTCCCTCACTTCCCTAATGAGTAACTGCATATGCCCACTCCTTGGAAGTCAGGGAAGGCCTAGGACATGAAAGATTTTTTCTTCAAACAAAAATGGGGGACACAGAGGGGCTTTTGTACCTGAGAGGGCCCCATACAGTCCCTCCCGCTCAGTTTCAGAATCTGCTTTTAATTGAGGTCAGCTTTTGAAGTTCTCGCTGGCTACTCACATCCAAACAGAGCCAAGCTCCAATTCCTTTCTCTCTAGACTCACAAGTTCGAGCAAGTTTAGGTAGTAGGTAGGAGGGCTCCGGTTTGCTTATCCTACAGGCTTGGCGTAAATGTCTTACAGAGGCTCGCATCCAAAACACAGGTGTTCAGAGTTTATAGATTTCGTTGGCATCATTTGTATAAGTTGAGAACACAGAGGGACAAAAGTGCATACGAAGTTCCATGGGACTTCCCTGGTGGTCCAGCGGTTAAGACTCCATGCTTCCACTGCAGGGGGCCCGGGTTCAATCCCTGGTTGGGGAACAAAGATCCCACATGCCACGTGGCACGGCCAAGAGAGAAAAAAAAATCTATATGTATAAAAAAAAGTGCCTACAAAGTTTCAGATGTTACCTGCTCTTTCTACTTCTTCCAAGAATCATGGAGCCCTTGTGAGGCCTAGGGACTGGAATGCCTTGTCCTGGCTCTCCAGGAGGAGTCTCCTAAAGGTAAAACTTCCCTTATTAGTTGCCTTTTCAGCCCTAATTAACAGGAAAGTTTAGGGAGAAAATATTCTCTGTCCCTTTAAAAAAATTCTAAACAAAATTCAGCAAGTTCTTTGAAAGGTATGAGAGTCTAAAAGATTGAGAGCGTTATAATTATGCCTAATGAGGGCGTTTAGGCTTCCATCTACGAAGGCCTCAGGGCTTAAGACGCTCCAATCAGAGTGGGGAGAAGGACATTCTCTGGCTGTTAGTAGGCTGTAATTAAGTTAGCATGAATGGAAAATGCTGGCCCAGGTTAGACTTTGAGGTTCTGGAACAGTGAGCTGTGTGGAGAGCTCAGGCAATAAATGGAGCCTGTCTGGATCTATCTAGAGCTTTACATCTATGTGTAAGCTTCAGGGTGGAGGGAGAGCAGATATCAGATGACTGTTTCTAAGTTGAAATAGTGTATTGCCGCTGAAGGAGCTAATCGTAAATACCAGTAGGTCTTAAAACATTTGTTTTATTTTCTCTCGTTTTTATCTGTTTTATTCACACAGGGAGAGCACAGACCAATTAATACATGAGAGACAGTGTTCATTCATTCATTCATTTGATACACATTTACGGACTGACTGACAGATGACAGGCGGCCAAAGCACCAGGCAGGGAGGAAGGGACAAAATCAGTACCCGTGATGTCTGCCAGCCAAGAGACACCCTCCAAGTTTCCACTTGCCTGTCATGACCACAGTCACATCACACAGCTATCCCCAGACACAGGGGAAGTGGATGCTTGTGGGGAGGGGTTAGAGAAGAGCGCCTGCGACGGAGCACTTCTGAGAAGGTGGTACCTGAAACAGACTTGAGCGACAGGAAGGAAACGGCCAGTGAAGATGGAGAGGAAGAGTGCTCTAGACAGAAGTCGAAGCAAGAACACAGTCTGGTTGGGGATGAGCTGGGCTGGATAGAAATGTCGTGTGGCTGGAGCTTAGTGAACGAGGTGAGAGGGGAAGGAGATGGGGACTAAGGGGTCAGACGAAGACCAGCGAAGCCTTACAGGGTAGGAATGTTGGGTTTCATTTTTTATATGTATAATGGGAGCCCACTGGAAGATCCCAAGGAAGGGATGAAATGATCCGATTGGCATTTTCAGAGGTCATTCTGGCAAAGCTGCCAACGTGAGAAGGGATTGTTAGGGAGCAAGACTGAAGGAAGGAGAAGCATGGAGGAGTCTCTCTCAAGAGCCTGGCGGGAGACGAGACTCCCATGGACAGAGGAGTAGCAGAGGAGAGAAAGAGAGGTGGATGCATGGGGATCTTAATTTAAAGGAAGAATCACAGAACCTGCTGATGGAATAGAGTGTGTAATTGATCATTCAAACAACTGTGAGAGTGAAAGGGGGCTCTATAAATAGATACCCTGGATCCACAAATCTATGTGACTGTCCCAGGCAAACCAGGATACAGGGCAAGGGGAGAGGGGGAGGGGTGAAGAATGACTGTGCTTGGGGTGGGGCAACTGGCACTAGTGACCCGGAGAAGGAAGGGGACCAGGCTGTGTGTGTTTGAGGTGGGCTGAGTTAGAGGTAGAGGTGAGGCAGCCATTTATCAGTCAGGTTCTCCAGAAAACAGAACCAAAAAGAGACAGATAGATGAATGGACAGATGGATGGATGGAT
The DNA here is from genome assembly GCF_008692025.1 of Phocoena sinus. Classification (NCBI taxonomy): domain Eukaryota; kingdom Metazoa; phylum Chordata; class Mammalia; order Artiodactyla; family Phocoenidae; genus Phocoena; species Phocoena sinus. The sequence goes on from NC_045780.1 coordinate 74,447,592, forward strand.
GGGTGGGTGGATGGATGGATGGGTGGATGGAGATAGATGATAGATAGATAGACAGATATATAGATAGGTAGATAGATAGATTTTAAGGGACTTAATATATAGGGATAGTTGGCAGGCTGGTAACTCAGGCAGGATTTCTGTGGTACTACCCTAAGGCAGAATTCTTTCCTCTCCTGGAAGCCTCAGCTTTTGCTCTTAACAACTTCAAATAATTAGATGTGGTCCACCCACATTATTAAGGGGAATCAGCGTTACTTAAAGTCAACTGATTGTAGACAGTAGCCACATCTCCAAAACCCTTTCACAGCAACACCTATGTAAGTGTCTGGCTAAATAGCTGGGTACTGTTAGTCTATAGCCACCTTGACACATAAGACTGTCCGACCAGCAGAGATGTCAGCTAGAGACACAGATGTGCCAGTTGGGATACAGCTCATGGAGAGGCTTTGGATGAAGATACAGAACCTTTTTTTAAAGCCAAGAAAGAGAATGAGAGCCTCTAGAGAGAAAGAAGATAAACAGAGAAAGGGGGATATGATTAAATCATGGAATATCCCCCATATTCAAAGTTTGAGGCAAGAATCAGGAGTCAGCAGATTAGATGGGGAATTAATGAAGATGGAAGTAAAAGAAAACCAGGAAAGAAGGATTTTATGAAACCAAGGGTAGAAATGGTTTGAAGAAGAAAGCTGTGGGCCGCCTTGTGAAACGGTGCTGAGAATTTAACATAAGATGGAGACATGACATTAACCACTGCATTTAGCAACATGAAGGCTAGAAAGTGCCTGAGAAGTTTGTTTGAAGGGAAACAAAGAAAAGGAGTGTTATTTGGGGAGAGAAAAAAAAAAATGGTACCCATGCCCGGTCCAGGGGGTTGGGGAGATTGTCTAATGGAGGTGAGGTCTGAAAACCGTGGAAATCTGGAGGGATTTTCATGACATGTTAACCGGCCCACACTTTAGCCCCTAGACAGTGGGGACCCTGGGAAGAAGGCTGGCTGTGGGCAGATTTGAGTTTTAATTAAATTACTATGGTTACCAGGCAAGTATGAATTCCAAGGGTGGTGGGTTGGGGGAGGGATGGTAGATCCTGTCTGCTATGTAGTCAAGACAGGAGATGAGAGACTTCCCTGGTGGTGCAGTGGTTAAGAATCCGCCTGCCAACACAGGGGACACAGGTTCGAGCCCTGGTCCTGGAAGATCCCACATGATGCGGAGCAACTAAGCCCGTGCGCCACAACTACTGAGCCCGCGTGCCACAACTACCGAAGCCCACGCTCTGCAACAAAGAGTAGCCCCCGCTCATCGCAACCAGAGAAAGCCCATGCGCAGCAGCAGCGAAGACCCAACACAGCCAAAGATAAATAAATAAATTTATTTTAAAAAAATGACCGGAGATGACGACGGACTGAAGTACGCAGGGATGGAAACACGCTTTGGGAAGTGGAAGGCTCATGTGCTTTCTGGCACGTAACTGTAAGGGAGAGAAAAATTGCAGGAGCACGTGGTGCCATCACCAGAGGCAACAGGTACAAAACGAAGAACCAGCTTGGTTCATTTCTCTTTGCTTTTTGTTGGTTGGCTGGAAAGCTGATGAAGTGAGTTTGGGGCCTTCTTGGATTTTTGGTACCTGTGGGACCGTTGGATGAAGATGGTTTCAGCAGTGAGATATGGAAATCAGCAGTTCTGAAGACACATCTCATCTCTCCATCAGATCATGAGCCCAAACAGGATGCTCAGCGCCATGGGGTCGCATAACCCAGCCAAGTGAGGACACAGCCCTGGCGACTAGTAGAGTTTCAGAGACGCGCAGGGAGTTTTTGATTGTCCAAGACGCAGGCTGTATTGAGTGTAAGTTTGGCTAATGCAGAGAGTTTTGCTGGTTGACTGGAAAGGGACAGATAGGGAGAAATGATTTTGAATGAACCCACAGCTCACAGTTCTAACTCTTTTTCCCCCCCTAGCTGGGCAATGTTGAAGGAAGCATCTTTATTACGCTTTTTTTTTTTTTTTTTTATTCCGCTGGCTTCCTTGCTGTGAGACTTACATTACTAGTGGCCACAGGGGTTTCAATAGCAATGTCAAAGCCAAAAGGTTTAGAAGCCAATTACGATGGGTGGAGTCATCTATTAGGCTGATCATCAGGTGACACACTTATTTTGTTTTGCCAAGCTAAGGGAAGCCAACGAGCGGAAAGAAAAACCCAGAAATTTATCAGTGTTATCCACTAACCTCAAAAGAAAAAAAAGATTTTCTTGAAAGTGGTGAGTAGCACATAAACCTTAATTCTTATCCTACTGTATCCCTTCGGCTGCCTATCAAAGCGTATTGAGAAGGCTGCATTTGTCTGAAGCACGGGGGGTGCTTTCTTGGCATGAATCCCAGAATCTTTCTGCTCCGTGTGCTTTTGCCAGGGAGGTTGGGAAAGTAGTATAATTTACACACTTGGAAGCAAGATGGGTATAAAAGGAATAAAATCATTTCTTGGGCCACAGATCAATGTATCTGACAAGTCTTGATGTATTTCACTTCAGTCTCTAAGAGTAGCTGTGGATTTGGGGGTAAACACTCTGCAATTTGAGAATGAAATACGGGTGATTCTGAGTGACAGGATGCAGTAAGACCAAGTGTTTGCCAGCCCCGACTGTGGGTGGAAGGGCTAAAGTTTCAGGCAGCAGAATAAAAGGCAGGTGATAGATTCCAGATAATGAATATGGGGGAGTCCACTGATGACACCCAGATGAAAAGTTGAAATCCGTGGAGCAAAACGAAGCTGTCTACTTTGAAAGAAACTTCAGTGTAGGAGGCGACCCATAGGAGTAAAAGCATGGGGAATATCTGTAAATATACTAACTTGTTTTGATGTTTAAAAAAAAACTGCAGGAAAAAATCCCCCAAAACTGCAGGAAAGCACAGAAAATAATAAAACACCCTCCTGTACAGCCACTACCCAGAATCAACAAATATCAACATTTGTGGTTTTAATTTTTTTTAAGAAAGTAATGACACATTTGATCATGTGAATGGTCCCTTCCCTTTTGTAACCTGGGTCCCATTTCTACCTCCTCAGAGACAATCATTATGAGAATTTGATATGTGCATTTCCTGTCCAGGTTACACACATGTGCTCACACATACACACACACACAGGCACACACAAATGAGTTAGTGTTGCTTATTAAAGTGTACCTATATATTATTGTACTGTACTACATGATTCTATAGCTTGCTGTCTGGGGTTCAATAGTATGTTTTTGATATCTATTCATGGTGATATGCAGCCGTCTTATTTACTCCAATTATTGGGTGTACATTTCAACTTCCTAGCACAAATGTGCCAAATCTAGTCCCCTCACTCTAGTCATTGTATATCCTTTTTAATTCTGTCATATAAATACATTGCCATTTTTTTTCATCCATTCACAACGCTGTGGTGAATCCCCTGGTTCATGTCTCCCTACGCACAAAAGCTTGAATCTGTCCACGATATACGCCTATAAGTGGAATATCTTATCTGAAACTCTTAACAACAATTACCAATTTGCTCTCTAAAGATACTGAATCAGTCTATCTTCCCAACAAAATACATCAGTATTTTTTGGAATCCTAACAAAAAAGAGAGCCGGCCATTCAGTCGCCAAACCTGATGGATGCCTGATGGTTTAGACCAGCATCCGTCTGAATGATGGGCTAGAATAAGGGAAAGCTTCACTAAGCACAAAGAGCTGATCATATTACAGTTCGCCAGATATTCTGGTGGCCCCTCTGCAGGGCCTTCCTTGTGGTAGCCCTCACCGTGGGAGAATTACGCTTCTCTGACCCTGTGCACTTTTGCCAACAAATTGTGAGTAGAAAGTGACGTGCATCATTTGTAAGCATAAGTTAGCTTCAAGAGCCAGCCCCTGGCTCGCCGGGTCTTTCTCTTCCATGTGCCCAGCAATTTTCCAACAGGGGCCTCTTCTTCATTACGGGTCCCAGAGCAAGGGGAGCAGAGCTTCAGTCTACCCAAAAGGACAGGAAGCAGGAATGAACTATAAACTTTTGTGGTTGGAATCCACTCAGACGACGTGCCCATTGTTGTAGCAGCATCACTGTGCCCACTGTAACTGCTACAGACATTCTCAGAATGGAGAGGAACAGTGCTGGTAGCCCCTGTAGTGAAATTAAATGAATGATGAAGACCTTGTGCACTAAGGAAAGATGTGCTGAGGCTAACCCACAGTTGATCGCTGTTTGAGAGCAATGGTGAAATGCTATATCAGTGTTTAGAATTTCTTTTGTCAGAACATTTAGAACTCCTCCGATCCCCTATAATCGCTGTACCAAACAGATGAAAGAAGGGCAAATACAGCCTTCTAAATTGGGACAGAGATAAGAAGTAGTCTATATACCTGGAAAACTTCCCTTCTGAAAATTCTCTAAGACTTGGGATTTCCCATCTGGAGAGGTGTGGGACAGCTCATCATCCCCGAATGTCACCACACATTTTGTTGTATCCATTTTTTAAAAAAATAAGACAGGATTTTACTGTTCAGTATTTTATTTACTATCATTTAAAAGGATGACTTAAAAGGATGTCCAGCTAGGACTTCGTAAGAAAATAACCTAATTAGAACATGAGAAATTAGAAATGAGGAAAAATGACAGGGGCCATTTGTTCAAAATTGTGAGTTCTGGTGCTATAGAGTAGAAGAAGATAAATTTGAGGATATAAAAAGGAATAGCTCGATACTCTCTGGAAATTCAAAGAAGTATCCACTAAGCAATGCACATTTTTTAAATTGAAGTAGAGTTGGTTTACAATGTTGTGTTAGTTTCAAGTATACAGCAGTGATTCAGTCATATATATGTGTGTGTATATATATATATATACGTATTCTTTTTCAGATTCTTTTCCATTATAGGTTATTACAAGATCTTGAGTAGAGTTCCCTGTGCTATACAGTAGGTCTTTGTTGTTTACCTATTGTATATATAGTAGTGGATCTCTGTTAATCCCAAACTCTTAATTTATTTCACCCACAGCAATGCATATTTGTTAAGCTCTAATTATGTGTTAGTTACAGTGTCATGTGAAAGGGAGATTCAAAGAAATGTAAACCACAATACCTGTCTTCCCAGACCTCAAAATACATTTGGGCACGTCGGACATAAGCATATGGAAAAGCATCCAGTGGTACTGACAGAAACCAAGGCACAGACAGATAAGGACGTCTCCAAGGTGGCCGTGGGCCCCCTTGTCCTTGCCCAAGGTCAAACAGCTAGCAGGTGGCAGAGACCAGACTGGACCAGTTCTTTCAACTCTAAAACACAGCTCTGTTATTTCACGACGCAGACAGGTGGCCCAGGGGCCATACACAGTCCATAGATGTGGTTTTTTATTGGTAGTCGGCCTGCGCAGTTTCATAAATTCAAGGCACCATATAATAGCAACTCAGAGAGTTACTAAGAAAATACTTATTGCTCTAATTCTGAGCATCCCCTTCCCGCAGGTACCAGCGGGCCGGAGGTTACCGGCGGTTCCAGGAGGCGGGGCTTGCGCTGCCAGATCCTCCCAGCCTTACGGCTCACGTGACGGACGCGCACGCATCCACCCCATGTCTCCCGTCGCTTCCAGGGGGCCCTTCTCTGACTAGCCAGCATGAGGATATTATACAGATGTTATCTGGCCCAGGCTACATAAAAGAAAGCCCCAACTGGGTGTCTAACACTGGAAGATTTAGTTCCCCAACTGTCAAGTATCACTTAGCGTGCACCTGGTTCCCCGTTCCATTTCTCCAACCTCCTTGGCTACTGGTCTCCTGCGCTCGTCTCTGTTTATACCTTTCCTTGTCATCCCAATTTGATGCATGATCCCCGTTCTCTTAGCCTGGGACCTCAGTTCTCCTCTTGCCTCTGGCTTTCATCTCTCTCCTCTGACTCTTCGATAAAACAAACAGGCTTCCCGTCAACACCCATGCTGGCAGGACCTGGCCTAACCCACTTTGCGGCCCAAGTTTAACTTGTATTAGTTTACTACGACTTCATTCTTTTACTTATTTATTAATGCAGCTCATCTATCGTAAATTATTCTCTGTAACAAAAACTCAGAATAAATCCACAGCTGTTGTATAACAATTCAAATGAGAAAGATAGAGTAAAAATCAGCTAATGAAGAGGGTGAGGGATAATTGTACCAAAAAAACTAAGGCTAACTAACCCATAGTTATTCCAGTGGTGCTTTTAACAGTTCTCAGCCTCACAGAAACCATGGCCAAAAAAAAAAAAAAAAAAAAAAGCGATTATGAATTAATACAAGTTATGTGACTTAAGTATCAAATAAAAGAATCATATTAGTTCATTTGGAGAAAAAAATTTCTACAATCAACTTTAAGAAAAAAAAAAAAGTTCAATGAAGAGAAAACTTTGTTCAACAATGAACTATTTCTCTGAGTATTAAAGACAAATAAAGCAGACCCTTCCCTCAAAGGAAAATTTTAACCCACAAGAACAGAGCATTTCAGTGAGATAAAAAGATGCATTCTCCTTTTTGACCTAAACGTGCTCTCCACTGTTGTAAATCTAAGCGTGGTTGGAATGTTCCAACCATGGGAACAAACACTCATCCTGGGGCCTTCCGTTGTCTTTGACATGATCTAATTTCACTGAATGCTACTATAACTTGCTAACTTTAATTACCACTTAGCACCTGAAAATTGATACTTTGAAGGCCTTCCAGGAGAGCTCTCCAAGTTTTCTTGAAGCAACACTATTTTTCTTGACAGGTCCATTGTGTGAAATAGACCCATCATTTCATTACTCCTGGACATCAGATTGTAGGGATCCGACCTCATTCCTCTCTCAGCGTGCCTGGGCTTGACAGCTCCTTTACAATGTTTCTGAAATTCCATTATCCCTACTGACCCCTGTGACCTGCCCTGCCCTTGGCAGGCATCTCCCCTCTGCGGGTGGGGATGGGGGTGGAGGCAGTACCTTCAACCTTTCCCTTTTAGGGGCTTTCAAAGCTGTTCTTTTAGAAACCAAACAAGAGTTGGAGACCACGGGTAACGCATGGAGGACTTCTTTTAACTTTCCCCAAAATGCTCTACGTAGACAAACCCAGCCGCCTGAGTCAATGATTCGGCAGAAAGACACAGGTTTGAATCAGAGCGTTTTCCTCACTATCGGAATTGGATGGCAAGTGAACAGGCCAGGATTTTAGTGGCCTCGGGCACGTGCCAACCTCCTAGCTTTGCAACAGATGCCAGGCCCCCCAGCCAACGTGAAGGTGGGGTCCACGGGTCCCCGGTTCTCCAGTCTGGGCCTGCAGCCTTGGCTGAGAACATTTCAGAGCAACAGCCTAGCAGAGGAGGCGACTGGGAGCCAGGGTGACGATGGTGACTTTCAATTAGCACTTTGCTCTGCTGAGCTAGCCACCTGTCAACTACTGGCACAGAGACCGCCCATCAGCGGCCTCCGATGAGGCGACACAGCCAGATCTGGAAAGAGAGACGGCAGTTAACACGGAAGCAACAAAAATGAGTTAAGAGGAACTGGGGAGACAGGCGGGGTGGGAGCTCTGACAGGGCCAGCTGCCCCTAAAACTCCTGCCTCTGGGGACAAGGAGAATGTGACCAGAATATGAGGGCAAGTTCAGACCTGACTTTCCTACAAATGTTGGAAATGCATCATTCTGTGTCCCGATCTCAAGTATGGTTCCCTGTACCTTCCCAGTATGTCTGTTTCTGAAATAATCAGGTTCACACCTTGATAGTTTGGGATCCAAGACAAAATATGTTTTAGACTGAGAAATATTGACAAATAGTAAAAAAAAAACAAAAAAATTATCCTAACAACTAACAACATGATTCTTCTCCATTCTCTTTTGATGCGTTGCCTTGGAGACAAGACCTCGGTTCAGTCAAAGCTTCCCTTTCTTCAGGAAACTGAAATTGATGTGTGAAGCACTTTTGCCACCTTTTATGCATGAGGGTGCAGGCAGTCCTCCCATGTCCTTGCAGGCGTGTGGGCACATTCACAGATGCTTCTGGAACTCTCCTCTGGGCACTGGGCATCACCCAGCTGGCAGGGTGCCTTCATCAAAATCCACCTGCAACCAACAGTCCAGCCCCTGGCACCAGCCACGATTAGGACATCCCACAACACTGGATGATTTTACTGTGGATAAAGCACTTTGACCTTCATAACGGTGTGGAAGCAGGGCCTGGGAAACTCCATGGAGAAACTCAGGCTCCTGACTTGGCCCAAAGAGGGCTTTTGACCCACTCTACTCATGTCTCAGGGCCTCCTCTTGCAGGCTGCCTGCCGAGATAGCACCTGGGAGAGGAGTGGAGAGAACCAGCAGGTCAATAATCAGTAACTGGGGTTGAATGAGACGCAGCTACTAAAAGTCCTACAGAGGGCTCAGTCTGGACTGGCCTTGACATTGACCAGAGCGACAGCATGATTATTCAGCTCTTCATTTGTGGACAAACTGAAGAATTCAAAGGTGAAAACCAGCAACTTCAAAGAGTAGTCTCGCTTTGTAAGTCTAAGGTGACATAAGCTCTATGTCACCAAGCCAAGACCAGATTTTTACATGCAATACAAACTTTTCTTTTTCCAGAAAACCTGAACGTGGAGAAAATTAGTCTCTGTTTGTTTGATTGACTTTTAGGCTTGCTTTATTATTATTATTATTGAAGTACAGTTCCTATGATAAACCATAATGAAAAGGAAAAAAAAAACAAGAATGTATATATATGTATAACTAAATCACTTTGCTGTATAGCAATAATGACCACAACACTGTAAATCAACTATGCTTCAATAATATAATAATAATAATAGGCTTGTTTTTCTTCTTCTGAAAAAGAGAGTTACGAGATCGTAGCTGGGCCTTGCTGGGTTCCAGGGCAGGGGAGGGACAGGTACCTGGCGGAGGGGGACGCCAGCTGGTCCTGGGCCCAGACCAGTCAGGAGGGACACAACTGGGGCACAGGAGTGAAAGAGGAAAGGTGAGGACAATTTGCCAGGTTTTTAGGACGTCAAACTTGATAGAACGTGAGAAATAGTTGAACAGAGAGAGGGAAGAAAATCGAAGAAGAATTAACAATTTTTTTATTATACAACTCTGCATGCATACACCGAAACAGAATAGTGTAATCGACATCCACACTCATTCCACAAAGTTAACAATTATCCAGATTTTGTCATATTCGCTTCATTTACACTTTTCTCTTTGCTCAAGTATTTTATAGGAAATCTTGAAGAGCATGCCACTGCATTCTGCACCTCTGACAAGCACACTGATTCTGACACACACACACACACACACCCCTACAACACCAACAATAGTCTCTTGATTCGTCTAATGCCCAATCTACAAACAAACTTCCCAACGGTCTCAAAAATGTCCTTCTACAGTTGGGTTGTTCAGATCAGGGTCCAAACAAGGTCAATACCTTACGTTTGATTGCTGGGACTTGTAAGTCACATTCGTCCGGAGCCATCTCCCCTGTTTTTGTTTGTTTGTTAGCTTTGTTCGTATCATCGACTTGTGTGGAAACCCCGTCACTTAGCTTCTAGAAGGCCCCATACTTTGGATTTGTGTTTGTTTCCTTGTGCCGTCCCTTGACTACAGTTTTGAGCCTGGGCGATTACAAGAATATTAAAACCACCGGCAGAACTGGAGAAAACTCAAGAGGAGTGCTCTGGAAGAAAAGGTACGTTCCATTTGTTTTTATTAAACTTTATTATTATTTTTAAGGCAGTTTTAGATGTACAGCAAATTTAAGGGAAAGGTACCGAGCTTTCTTGCAAAACCCCTTTCCCCACACAAGCACAGCTCCCGCGTCGTCAACATCGTCCAGTGGAGTGGGACATTTGTTATAGTGGGTGAATGTCCATGGGCACATCACAATCGCCTAAAGATTGTAGTTAACATTAGGGTTCACTCTTGGTGTACATCCCATGTGTCTGAACAAATGTATAATGACATGCATCCATCATTACAGTGCTGTACAGAGTATTTTCACTGTCCTAAAACTCCTTCATGCACCATCTATTCATCCCCAAGCCCCCCAAATCTCTGGTGACCGCTGATCTTTTTACCATCTTCATAGTTTTGCCTTTTCCAGAATGTCATATCGTTGTAATTATGCAGTATGTAGCCTTTTCAGATTGGTTTCTTTCACTTAGTAATATGCGTTTCAGTTTCCCTTATGTCTTAACATGACTTACAGCTCATTTCTTTTTATTACTGAATAATATCCCATTGTCTGGACGGACCAGAGTTTATTTCTCCATTCACCTGCTGAAGGACATCTTGGTTCCTTCCAAGTTTTGGCAATTGTAAAACTGCTACAAACAACCAGGGGCAGGTTTTTGTGTGGACATAAGTTTTCAACTCTTTTGGGTAAATACCAAGGAGCACAGCTGATGGACAGTCTGGTTTGAGTATGTTTAGTTTTGGAAGAAACCACCAAACTGTCTTCCAACATGGCTGTACCAGTTTTCATTCCCAGCAGCAACAAATGAGAGTTTCTGTTCCACATCCTCAGCAGCATTTGGTGTCATCAGTGTTCTGGATTCTGACCATCTGAAAGGTGTGTAATAGCATCCCCCTGTTTTAATCTACATATTCCTAAAAACAAATGACGTGGAGCATCTTTTCATATGCTTGTTTGCCACCTGTGTATCTTCTCTGATGAGGTATCTGTCCAAATGTTTGGCCCACTTTTTAACTGAGTTGTTTCTTATTGTTGAGTTTTAAGAGTTCTTTGTATATTTTGGATAACAGTCCTTTATCAGATATGGCATTTGCAAATATTTTCTCCCAGTCCGTGGCTTGTCTTTTCATTCTCTTCGCAGTGTCTTTTATAAAGCAGAATTTTAAAAATTTAATGAAGTTTAGCTTATCAATTATTTCTTTCATGGATCACGTCTTTGGTTTTGTATCTAAAACGTTATCCCCAATTCCAAGGTAATCTAGGCTTTCTCCTATGTTATCTTCTAGGAATTTTATAGCTTTGCATTTCACATTTATGTCTGTGATTCATCTTGAGTTAATTTTGGTGACAGGTGTAAGGTTTGGGTCTAATTTTTTTTTTTTTTTTTTTTGCGGTACGCGGGCCTCTCACTGTTGTGGCCTCTCCCGTTGCGGAGCGCAGGCTCAGCGGCCATGGCTCACGGGCCCAGCCGTTCCGTCGCACGTGGGATCTTCCCGGACCGGGGCACAAACCCGTGTCCCCTGCATCGGCAGGTGGACTCTCAACCACTGCGCCACCAGGGAAGCCCTAAATTAATTTTTTAGCATGCGGATGTCCAGTGGTTCCAGCACCATTTATTGAAAAGGCTGTCCTTTCTCCATTGTATTAACATTGTTCCTTTGTCAAAGATTAGTTGGCTGTATTTATGTGGGTCGAATGGGCTGTCTGTTCTCTTCCATTGCCTGTTTTGTCTATTCTATTACCAAGGAGAAGTCTTGATTACTAGGTTTCATAGTAATTCCTGAAGTCAAGTAGTGTTAATCTACAACTTTGTTCTTCTCCTTTCAATACTGTGTTAGATATTCTGGGTTTATAGCCGCTGCATACAAGTTTAGTTTTGAAAAGAGCTTTTCAGACCAAACCTCCAGAATGACTACATGTTTAATTTACTTGCAAATAAAACCTTATTGATCACAACCACAATAGAAATAAACAGACACAAATGACCACCGTATCTCACCCTATGTTAATGCTGTTTATGTTTTGGAATGGCTTAACTTTGTGAATATCAGGAAGTGGAGACTCTGAAAGGCAGGGAGAGCTTATTCAGTTTGGTCCCTGCTGTTTATGCCCCAGTTTTCCTCATTTTATGAACTGTTTTGAGGACAGTCAAACAAAAACACTTTTCGCTTTGAATACGTTAAAATGGAAATGGTGAATGCATTATCCTTATAACCGTCCCTTTTCCTACCTCCAAAGAAAATATTTTCATTGAAAAGATGAAGTGTCTCTTCATTCTAGTGATGCCAGTGACCACTGCAGTTTCTGTTTTGCTTTGTTGTGCTTGGACCCCAAATCTTTCCCTGCTCCCCCAGGATTTGCAGCTGAACTTTGGGTCTCTGATATTTACTGAGGCTCCTTCCCCCCTCGCTCGGCCCCTTTCCTTCCTTGAATTCTCTCTCCCTCTGATCCTGGAGACCACTCACCCTTGCTGTTCCCATGATGAACCCTCTAACATGAGTTCGGTTAAGTCCATCTTTGTAGAACACCCACATAGGAATTTATAAGCAAATTATAGTCTCCTTCAATTCTGGCCCACTTGAGTCTGTGTACTTGTTATCTGGACAATAGAAACAAAACTGTAGGTCGTATGGGGTGTGTAGCACGTGCTCAGCTATGGGCTGAGCACCTCGGATCATAATCTTCTGCTCCTCGTAATGACTCTCTAAGGGTTGCTGTGTGACAGAAGGGGAAACTGAGGCCGGTAGAGGAACGGAACTTATCTCTGGTTCCAGAGGGAGTAGATGGCTGAGCTAGGATTATAGCAGTCTGACAATTGAGCCCTACTCTTTTTAAATTTTTAATAATTTTTAAAATTGAGGTATATTTGACATAATATTAGTTTCGGGCATACAACATAATGATTTGATATTTGTACACGTTTTGAAATGATCACCACGATAAGTCTGGTTAACATCCATCACCATACATAGTTATAAAAAAATTTTGTGTGTGTGGTGAAACCTTTTAAGACCTAGTCTCTTAGCAACTTTCAAATGCACAGCACAGAATTATTAACTATAGTCACCGTGCTGTACATCACAGCCCCAACACATTTGTATTTATTTTATAACTGGAAGTTTGTACCTTTTGACCCCCTTCACCCATTTCTCCCACCCCACCCCACCGTCCCATCTCTCGGAACCACCAATTTGTTCTCTGTATCTATGAGCTTGGGGGTTTTGTGTTTGTTTTTAGATTCCACATGCAAGTGAGATCATATGGTATTTGTTTTTCTCTGTCTGACTTATTTCACTTAACATGACACCCTTGAAGCCCATCCATGTTATCACAAATGGCAAGATTTCATTCTTTTTTATAGCTGAATAATGTTCCATTGTGTGTGTGTGTGTGTGTGTGTGTGTGTGTGTGTATACACACACACACACACACACCACAATTTCTTTATCCATTCATCCATTGATGGACACTTAGGTTTTTCCGTATCTTGACTATTGTAAATAATGCTGCAATGAACATGGGGGTGCATGTATTTTTCTGAGTTAGTGTTTTCATTTTCTTCAGATAAATATCCGGAAGTAGAATTGCTGGGTCATCTGGTAGCTCTATTATATTTTTGATTTTTTGAGAAACCTCTGTACTGTTCTCCACAGCGGCTGCACCAATTTACATTCTCGCAAACAGGGCACAAGCATTCCCTTTTCTCTGCATCCTCACCAACACGTGTTATTTCTTGTCCTTTTGATAATAGTCATTCTGGTAGGTGTGTGGTGGTATCTCACTGTGGCTTTGATTTGCATTTCTCTGATGATTAATAATGCTGAGCGTCTTTTCATGCTGTTGGACGTCGGTATGTCTTATCTGGAGAAGTGTCTATTAGATCTGCTGCCCATTGCTTAATTGGATTGTTTTGGGATTTTTTGTTTTTGCCATTGAGTTGTGCGAGTTCTTTATATATTTCGGATATTAACCCCTTATCAGATACACGATTTGCAAACGTGTTCTCCTATTCAGTGAGTTGCCAAATTTTCACTTTGTTGATGGTTTCCTTTGCTGTGCAGAAGCTTTTCAGTTTGATGTGTTCCCACTTGTTTATTTTTGCTTTTGTTGCCTTTGAATTGCTGTCAGATCCAAAAACTCACTGCCAAGATGGATGCTAAGAAGATTACCACCTATGTTTTCTACTAGGAGTTTTATGGTTTCGGGTCTTATGTTCAAGTCTTTCATCCACTTGGGCTTAATTTTTGTAAATGATGTAAGAGAGTGGTCCAGTTTGATTCTTTTGCATGTAGCTGTCCGGTTTCCCCATCACCATTTATTGAAGGGATTGTCCTTTCCCCACTGTATATTTTTGAGCGCCTTAACTCAACAAAAACAATGTGTTCAAGCCATTTTTAATGTTACTTACAGTAACATTCCTCCTTGTAGCTATTAATTTGAAAGACGGAATGGTCGCCTTTAAGTGCATCAGTACCTTCAGTGAAAGCTGCTTTTTCGTGAGCTCGTCCCTGTGAGCACCATACTATCCTGAGAAGCAGGGAAACACACCATTCTCTCCCTGAAAGAATGTGTGACATGAAGTGTCACTTTATCACCCATGGAAAATGCAGCTATTTTCACAGCACATCGAAGGTTGGGCAAATACCTCGAAATGTCATCACCACTCATCACTACTTCTGAGTTACATGCAGGTCTTACTACTTAATGAGTTAATAAAGAGGCACTGGGATTACTATAATATATGACAACTATTCTAATATTTTGATAACTGTATTTCTTTTTTTTTTAATTTGTATTTTTTTGATAATTGTATTTCTTGATATTTGATTTCCTTTGATAACTCTATTTCTTTTTTTTTCTTTCTTTCTTTGGCCACACTGTGAGGCTTGCGGGATCTTTGTTCCTAGACCAGGAATTGAACCTGGGCCACTGCAGTGCAAGAACTGAGTCCTAACCACTGGACCAATAGGGAATTCCCTGATAATTCTATTTCAATATAATTGGTATCTGTTTTTTTTTTTGAGAGTAACCAACACATTTTATTTTTTTAATAATTTTTAAAAATTAATTAATTAATTTATTTATTTTTGGCCGTGTTGGGTCTTCGTTGCTGTGCGCAGGCTTCCTCTAGTTGCGGCGAGCAGGGGCTTACTCTTCGTGGCGGTGCGTGGGCTTCTCATTGCGGTGGCTTCTCTCGTTGCGGAGCACGGGCTCTAGGCACACAGGCTCAGTAGTTGTGGCTCGTGGGCTCTAGAGCGCAGGCTCAGTAGCTGTGGTGCACGGACTTAGCTGCTCCGCAGCACATGGGATCTTCCTGGACCAGGGCTCGAACCCGCGTCCCCTGCATCGTCAGGAGGATTCTCAACCACTGTGCCACCAGGGAAGCCCCCAAATTGCTCTTCGAATTTGTACATTGCTTTGATTTCAGCCCCTTGCCCAGGACTCTGCAAGGAGCATGTGAGGGTTAAGCCAGAGGGCTCTGCGGCAGGCAGAGTGTTACGTTCTGAATCAGGCCTCCCCTGGGACCTTGGCCCGTGGCCTTGAACCAAATTGCCAAACCCTGTCTCTTCCTGGTTTGCTGGTGATCCTTTCCCAGGAAAGTCCTCGGCCCCTCATAGACATAAGCCAGTGCCCCTGGTCCACGAGCTGCCCTAGACAGGCACACACACACCCTGGGGTGATGTTCAGGCCCAGGCCTGGTAACACCTCATGCATGGGTGATGAAGCAGAATCCTGGAATCAGCCTCCAGCTGCCCTAAAGTTCAATTAAACAGAGAAGAGAGCTGGTGGAGCCTTTGGATGAGGTCTTCGTAACAGAGATGGAAATTGTGGTTTCTATAAAATGAAGGCTTGCCAATATTCTTTTCATTGGCATATTGTGCTAACAATAGACGATTTGGAAATAGTGTCGGTTGTAAGTTGGTAACGATTATTAAGACAAATCCCATGAAAGCTGCTGATTTACTATTAGGCGTTGTAAGTGCCATTTTTAATGAGAAGCCTAAGGCAGCAGGAGATTTCATCCTCAGCTCTGGTTTTTAAAGTCATTATGTGGTACACCTGAAACTAATATATGTCAGTTATGCCTCCATAAAAATAAATAAATAACTTTTTGCATCTTTATAAATTCACTAAATCTGCTGCATGGGAATATAACAACAATTATAATAGCAATAAAATCTAACAATCTTACTATACATGGTATTATTTTAAGTGCTTTATTAACCCATCTACCATCACGATGACCCTGTGAAGTTGGTACTGTTAGTTTCCCCACTTTACAGATGGGGAAACTGAGGCCCAGGCCCAATTAGAAACCTGTTCTCATTATGAGGCAAGATTTAAGAAGCAGAACCATGTGGACGCAAGAATACTTCTCTTTGTTCACTGCTCTGATGACCTTACCTTAATGCCCCGATTACTCTGAGCTCCTTTTGAGAATCATAAAACTCCTCTACCAGTGATTTTCAAATTGTGGGTTTGACCCCATTGGAAGCTGGGAAAAGTTGTGAAATGATGTATTGAGTTAGAGGTTTTTTTTAACTGAAATAGAACAACACGGTGTGCAAATAACATCCCAATGGTGAATGTTTCATGAAAGCTTTTCTTCAGTCGTGTGTGTGTGTGTGTGTGTGTGTGTGTGTGAAATAACCATGTGACGTATCATTGGGTTACAGTCAAAAGAACTTTACAGTCTCTCCAGCCTGGGGCAGGACTGTGAGGGTTTGAGCTCTTGCAGAGTTAACTGGACCCTGCCTGAAAATGCTTAACCTGAGCTCAGGTATCGTATCCCTTTGCCTTTAGAGCACAATGACAGATATCTGTCTGTTTCTTTCCTGGTGAGAGCCAAGGTAGCCTATTATCTTCATGGCGTAGTTAAACACAGAACCCCAAGAAACGAAACCACACACACAGCCTGACTCACTTATGACGGTCCTCACAAGGGAGCTATGGCAGTGGGCTCTTTGCCTGCCCTTTTCCCTCTGATCGCCCCTCCTGAACAGAGCTACATTTAGCCTAGAGCAACTCTCACTAACCTGGCAGCTAGACTGCACTACGTAGGAGCCTTTGGAAGTGTAATTTACTGGTGGCCATTGTCCCAGGAGTGGCAGCCCACGTGGAGGACCTATGTCACCCTCCCTTGGGTTATAATTAGGAGCATCCCTGCCGAGCTTTGAAAGCCTCCTGGTCATTGGCTAAGCTATCTTCATCCTGTATCCCTTGTGCCCCTGGCTTCGAAGTTGGCATGGTTGCAGTTCATTGCATATTTGTTGAATCTGAGGGGCCACGTTTCTGGTGTGTGCAGACATTTTGAAACATAATTTGAACAGAATTATTTTAAAAATAGAATGAGTAATTACTTCAAAGAAGTGCATGAGAAGCAACTGATACATAACATGCTTTGAGACTTGGCGGATTCATCATCATCATAGATCTAAGCTAAAAGCTAGAAAGCTACCCTGAAGAAGACTCAACTTGTGTCCTCTTAAGCTGCACTGCTTCAGCCTAATGCTGCAACCTGACCGTCATATGTTTTCAGGACCCAGAAACTTCTCTGGCTTTGCTGACCCAGCAGCAACACAGCCTGTTCACATCCCAACCCTTTGTGGGAACAGCCTTGTGACTGTGTGTGTTTGTTACGTATTTACTACAAAATTTTCAAGTATGAATCATTGGCAGAAAGTGTCCAAGGAAATTCCCGGCTGTTATCAGGTTGGGAGATATGGAAGACTTAGATTGTACCCTTGACTGTGACGACACTTTCTCCCCACGATCCTCCCCAAGCAGTGTGATGCTGCTACCCCAGAAAAAATCACGGGTAGGGCAAAATCTCTTCTTAGCTAAGTTGCATAGCCCCTCAAACTCTGTGTGTCTTCATTTTTGCCTTCAAAATAATACCTGCCTGCATTTAATCAGCCAACACGCTATTCGTCGTGCTCTTAGAATATGATGTCTTTTATATTCATTGACTCATTTGAGTCCTGTGACACCCCATGCGGTATGTACTACAACTATGGCCATTTTATGGTGAGAAGACTTAGCGCTACAGAGCTTATGAAAGATGCCCTAGGTCACAAACAACTAAGTTGTCCTCTGGAATGCAGGCCAAGATCTGTGGAATCCCAGGCCCTGCTCTGAGCTGTGCATCACTCTATTTGACTGCCCAGCGTCTAGGCCAGCATCCAGCAACCCAACACCAAGCGACAGCCTTACACTAAAACTTTATAATTCACTGCCTCTTACACTGGGGCCTCTTGGTGTCTTTGTAGGACAATATAGTCAATGTTTTAATCTGTCCAGGTAACATAACTCCTTTACCCAGGGTTAAAGCATAATGTTCCCAAAACAGGTTGAATCGTGATTCCCAAATCTATATAAAACTGGACAGAGGGTTAAAGATTTTACTTAACTCATTAACGAGGGAATTACGATGCAACAACCAGTTTAAAAGAGGATACAAAGGACAGGCACAATTTTAGCTCAGGAACGTTGAGATGAATGGGCCAACAAAGCCAGCCTCTTCCATGGTCAAGGAGGAAAGCCCATTGAACTCCTGTCTCTACCCGAGAGAATCTATTTCCATGTCTTCAGACAACATTGCATTGCTACCTGTTATCTGTTACTTATGTTGCTATAAACTAGTTCAAAGGCACGGAAAGGCGTGAATGAGGCAGCCCGGGTGGTGTGCCCTATTCCAGGCGTCTGCAAAGCCAGCCCGCCACCTGTTTCTGTGACTTTTACGGGAACACAGCCCATCCCCCGTTTGTGTACTTATGGTCTGCAACACCCTTCACTGTACATCAGCAGGATCGAATAGTCACAGCAGAGACCTGAGGGCCTGCAAAGTCTAAACTGTTTACTATCTGGCCCTTTATAGAAAACGTCGCCAACTTCTGCTCTAGATAATGCCCCGTTTTCTACTGAAGCATCTTTTCTCCTTATATCGGCTAAAGCCCGTGGCTTCGTATGTTATTAAAAAGCAGGTGACAAGGAGTCTAGGAATTTCTTTCAGACCAATAACTAACTGAGGGAGAGATGTGGTGTATTATTTGTCTAGAGCTGATGTAACAAAGTACCACAGACTGGGTGGCTTAAGCGATTGATCTGTATTGTCTCAGGATCCTGGAGGCCCGAAGTCTGAGATCAAGGTGTAGTCTGGGTTGGTTGCTTCTGAGGCCGTGAGGGAGGATCGGTTCCAGGCCTTTCTCCTTGACTTGCAGATGGCCGTCTTCTCCCTGTGTCTTCACATTGTCTTCTCTCTGTGTGTGTTTGTGTCCAAATTTCCTCTTCTTTGAAGGACCCCAGTCCTACTGGATTCAGGCCCACCGTGACAGCCTCACTTTAACCTAACCACCTCTGTCAAGACCTTCTCTCCTCTTCCTGGTTAGAGAGGAATTTGTACACCCATTAAACATAGCATGTAAATGGTCAGATTCTCCACCAACTTATGAGAATCGCACCCCCGTGGCCACGTCCAGAAGCAGACCCATCACCTTCCCGCTCATTCTGGAACTCAGTAGCTATTTGTGAACACCTTCACACCTGGTCTGACCTGAGTTTGGAAAAGTTCTGCTTTCTGGCTGCAGCTAGCAAATGCAGAACACCGACAGATGAGTAGGAAACCTAGCAGGGGTACATTCACTGCACACCTTTATATTATTGTAGCTACCACGCATTTTGGTTTATCGTATAAACCAGAAAAACAAGATCTTACTTTGGATCTGAATCAGTAGCAACTTAAAGTCTGTATGTATCATCAGCGTTGGATTAGAAAGTCAAGGCAGTAAAGTGAGGTGCAAAGAAAATTTGTTCTTTCCTTATCCTGGAAAAAAATTGCTAATGGGTTTTCCCCTTCATTTAGAGACATCCAAAGATGTTCTGAATGACATGTAATGTAATGTTAATATGAAGGCTTTGGGGACTTCCCTGGTGGTCCAGTGGTTAAGACTCACCCTTCCACTGCAGGGTGCGTGGCTTTGATCCCTAGTCCCTGGGTGGGGAGCTAAGATCCCACGTGCCGCTCAACAGAAAAACAAAAACAAATATTAAAAAAATTTTTAACGCTTTGTGTGTCCATTGAGAAAGGTACAGCTTTAAAAAAAAGTCAGCAACATGGGATGGCTTGCGGTCAAGAGTAAAATCCATCACAAAGCCAAGCCTTGAGGCCAGCTGTTTGATACAGACACGCTTCAGAGATCATTGTGGAGGACCTATTATTTTTCTAGACCCATTTACTTATGTTATTTCCACTAATCTTCACAAGGTGGGTGTTAACAGACCTCTTTTCATGGACAAAGAAACCGAGGTTCCAGGAGGTTATGTATCTTTCTCAAGACACGTAGCCAATCAGCAGTGGGGGCAGATTCCAACCGCCGCCCATAGCCAATGGGAACTCATTCTGAGCGATGTTTCGTGAAAGCTGTGAAGATGACAGCACTGCATTTCTGAAAGAGCCCATTTACGTATCAGATGCTGCATAATATAATTTGGATTGAACAGGAAAGCTGCCCCTGGCAGATTCTGCGCACAATGCAGGGAGGGAGAAATTCTTGATGATGAGCCCCATTGCACCCAGCTGCATACCCCTGGATTCCGAACTCAGGGGGAGACAGCCCTGGCCACTCCAAATCTGCTCTTCTTGCAATGTGATCTTTTCCTAATGTGTTTTGCTAATGCTCTGTTTCAACCTCCCGTAGCTCAGATCCACAGAGCACAAGCCCCGTGAGCTATTTCCCTGCCTGTGGAAATTGGCAAAAAAGAAAGGGGAGGAGCCTAAAAGAAAACAAACAGACCTCATTTTCTCTCTTCTTGGTTATCACCTTTAGCTATGGATTGTGTGTGTTTCTGAAATAGTTAAAAGCCTCACCCAGTTTCTAATGCCTCTATGAAAAAGTTGGGAGTGTTCACAGTGTGAAAAGAGGAGAGAAGGAAAGAAAATGATTATGCTTTTCCTTACTGTTCTAGGGAACCATGGCCAAAGCCAATCATATGTCTGGATGGGGAAAGGCATAGTTTGAATGATACAGAGAAGCTTTTGTTGCCAAAAAAATAATTCTGTATTGGCTTGCTATGAGCTGATTTTTATTGGGAGAAACAAGAAAAACAGGGACATTGTCTTCAGAAGGCCCGAGTTAAATAAACCATGTGTTTCCTGAGCAAGGCCTTCTCACTTTTAGAAATTGTTCATCAAATTAGACAGTCGAAATTTGGGGTCGGAGGAACTGAGATACAGGGAGACGGCAGTGGGTACAGTTTGTGCCAGAGAGAACTTGGAAGCATCGTGACAGGATGAAGGGGTCCCTGGGGAGGGGTGCCAGCCCGCTTTACTGGGGTAAGATGAAGCAGAGGGGCATTAAACTCCTTCAGAACCAACTTCGCTGGCTTTCTAACGGTTGATCCTCTCGCCGGCCCCTCTGTGTAAAGTCTCTGACCTATTGGCTTCATCTCTGTTTCTGAACCATCTGTAATACGTGCAGACAAGTGAGGCCCAGGTGGGCAATGAAGAGGCCTGGGGAGGAGGTGTCTGCCCATAAATGGAGACTTTTGAGTCTTAGGACAAGCCTTACTCAAGACCAAGTGGACAACCACACAAGCAGTGCAGTCTAGGGAGTTTGAGATCTAAGTTCTAGCTCTAAGGTGTTCTAAATTATTGCCCAAGGAAAACAGGTACATACACAACCACATCTCCTCATCCCGGTCCCTCCTTCGCATCTGATAACTGGAATTATGTTAGAGTTAATGTCCTTTAATGGAAGAGATTAAGCCTTTTTAAAAAGAAAATATTGATACCCCCATGCGAGAAAAAACACATCAGACATGGGTGTGTCAGCAATCTTTCATGCTTGCTGGGAAAAAAAGGATTTCGGGGTCACATTCAAGCCCTTATTGAACCTGAACATCTGGTTTCAGGTACAGGAAGCTCTATTTTAAAATGGGTAATCAAAGTTTAAGAACTACTTCAATGGAGAGTCATAATTCTTAGAACAATTCTTTATTGTTCTAAATTTTTTTTTTTTTTTTTTTTTTGGCGGTACGCGGGCCTCTCACTGTTGTGGCCTCTCCCGTTGTGGAGCACAGGCTCTGGACGCGCAGGCTCAGCGGCCATGGCTCACGGGCCCAGCCACTCCGCGGCACGTGGGATCTTCCCGGACCGGGGCACGAACCCGCGTCCCCTGCATCGGCAGGCGGACTCTCAACCACTGCGCAACCAGGGAAGCCCTCTTATAGGTTTTAAAGTACATCACAGAGGAAAAATGTAAACAAACTAGAGAAAGGAGGCAATGGAGCGGAGCAGAAGTTATATATGTAAACCAGAAAAAAAAAAAAGGATAGGAGTGAGATTGCTCGAAGTATTCCGGGAAGATGGCGGAAGAGTAAGACGCGGAGATCACCTTCCTCCCCACAGATACACCAGAAATACATCTACACGAGTAACAACTCCTTCAGAACACCTACTGAACGCTGGCAGAAGACCTCAGACCTCCCAAAAGACAAGAAACCCCCCACGTACCTGGGTAGGGCAAAAGAAAACAGAATAAACAGACAAAAGGATAGGGACGGGACCGGCACCAGCGGGAAGGAGCCGTGAAGGATGAAAGGTTCCCACACACTAGAAGCCCTTTCGCGGGCAGAGACTGCGGATAGCGGAGGGGGAAAGCTTCGGCGCCGCAGAGAAGAGCACAGCAACAGGGGTGCGGAGGGCAAAGCGGAGAGACTCCCGCACAGAGGATCAGGGCCGACCAGCACTCACCAGCCCGAGAGGCTTGTCTGCTCCCCCGCCGGGGCGGGCGGGGCTGGGAGCTGAGACTCGGGCTTCGGTCGGAGCGCAGGGAGAGGACTGGGGTTGGCAGCGTGAACACAGCCTGCAGGGGGTTAGTGCGCCACGGCTAGCCGGGAGGGAGTCCCGGGAAAAGTCTGGACCTGCCGAAGACGCAAGAGACTTTTTCTTACCTCTTTGTTTCCTGGTGCGCGAGGAGAGGGGATTGAGAGCGCTGCTTAAAGGAGCTCCAGAGACGGGCGCGAGCCACGGCTAAAAGCGCGGACCCCAGAGACGGGCATGAGACGCTAAGGCTGCCGCTGCCGCCACCAAGAAGCCTGTGTGCGAGCACAGGTCACTCTCCACACGCCCCTTCCGGGGAGCCTGTGCAGCCCGCCACTGCCAGGGTCCCGGGATAAAGGGAAAACTTCCCCGGGAGAACGCACGGCGCGCCTCAGGCAGGTGCAACGTCACGCCGGCGCGACGTCACGCCGGCCTCTGCCGCCGCAGGCCCGCCCCGCGCTCCATGCCCCTCCCTCCCCGAATCAGCGGCTCCTTTAACCCCGTCCTGTCTGAGCAAAAAACAGACGCCCTCCAGCGACCTACACGCAGAGGCGGGGCCAAATCCAAGGCTGAGCCCCTGGGAGCTGTGAGAACAAAGAACAGAAAGGGAAATCTCTCCTAGCAGCCTCAGAAGCAGCAGATTAAAGCTCCACAACCAACTTGATGAACCTGCATCTGTGGAATACATGAATAGACAACGAATCATTTTCAAATTGAGGAGGTGGACTTTGAGAGCAAGATTTATGATTTTTCCCCCTTTTCCTCTTTTTGTGAGTGTGTATGTATATGCTTCTGTGTGAGATTTTGTCTGTAAAGCTTTGCTTCCACCATTTGTCCTAGGGTTCTATCCGTCCGTTTTTCTTTTTTTAAATTTTTTTCCTTAATAATTATTTTTTATTTTAATAACTTTATTATATTTTATCTTATTTTATTTTACTTTAGCTCCTCTCTTTTTTTCCTTCCTTCCCTCCTTCCTTCCTTCCTCCCTCCTTTCTTTCTTTCTCTTTCTACTTTTACTAATTCTTTCTTTCTACTTTTTCTCCCTTTTATTCTGAGCCGTGTGGATGAAAGGCTCTTGGTGCTGCAGCCAGGAGTCAGTGCTGTTCCTCTGAGGAGGGAGAGCCAACTTCAGGACACTGGTCCACAAGAGACCTCCCAGCTCCACGTAATATCAAACGGCAAAAATCTCCCAGAGATCTCCATCTCAACACCAGCACCCAGCTTCACTCAACGACCAGCAAAATACAGTGCTGGACATCCTATGCCAAACAACTAGCAAGACAGGAACACAACCCCACCCATTAGCAGAGAGGCTGCCTAAAATCATAATAAGTCCACAGACACCCCAAAACACACCACCAGACGTGGACCTGCCCACCAGAAAGACAAGATCCAGCCTCATCCACCAGAACACAGGCACTAGTCCCCTCCACCAGGAAGCCTACACAACCCACTGAACCAACCTTAGCCACTGGGGACAGACACCAAAAACAATGGGAACTACGAACCTGCAGCCTGCAAAAAGGAGACCCCAAACACAGTAAGATAAGCAAAATGAGAAGACAGAAAAACACACAGCAGATGAAGGAGCAAGATAAAAACCCACCAGACCTAATAAATGAAGAGGAAATAGGCAGTCTACCTGAAAAAGAATTCAGAATAATGATAGTAAAGATGATCCAAAATCTTGGAAATAGAATAGACAAAATGTGAGAAACATTTAACAAGGACCTAGAAGAACTAAAGATGAAACAAACAACGATGAACAACACAATAAATGAAATGAAAAATACTCTAGATGGGATCAATAGCAGAATAACTGAGGCAGAAGAACGGATAAGTGACCTGGAAGATAAAACAGTGGAAATAACTACTGCAGAGCAGAGTAAAGAAAAAAGAATGAAAAGAACTGAGGACAGTCTCAGAGACCTCTGGGACAACATTAAACGCACCAACATTCGAATTATAGGGGTTCCAGAAGAAGGAGAGAAAAAGAAAGGGACTGAGAAAATATTTGAAGAGATTATAGTTGAAAACTTCCCTAATATGGGAAAGGAAATAGTTAATCAAGTCCAGGAAGCACAGAGAGTCCCATACAAGATAAATCCAAGGAGAAATATGCCAAGACACATATTAATCAAACTGTCAAAAATTAAATACAAAGAAAACATATTAAAAGCAGCAAAGGAAAAACAACAAATAACACACAAGGGAATCCCCATAAGGTTAACAGCTGATCTTTCAACAGAAACTCTGCAAGCCAGAAGGGACTGGCAGGACATATTTAAAGTGATGAAGGAGAAAAACCTGCAACCAAGATCACTCTACCCAGCAAGGATCTCATTCAGATTTGATGGAGAAATTAAAATCTTTACAGACAAGCAAAAGCTGAGAGAGTTCAGCACCACCAAACCAGCTCTACAACAACTGCTAAAGAAACTTCTCTAGGCAAGAAACAAAAGAGAAGGAATAGACCTACAGTAACGAACCCCAAGCAATTAAGAAAATGGGAATAGGAACATACATATCAATAATTACCTTAAATGTAAATGGACTAAATGCTCCAACTAAAAGACACAGATTGGCTGAATGGATACAAAAACAAGACCCATATATTTGCTGTCTACAAGAGACCCACTTCAGACCTAGGGACACATACAGACTGAAAGTGAGGGGATGGAAAAAGATATTTCATGCAAATGGAAATCAAAAGAAAGCTGGAGTAGCAGTTCTCATATCAGACAAAGTGGACTTTAAAATAAAGACTATTATAAGAGACAAAGAAGGACACTACAAAATGATCAAGGGATCAATCCAAGAAGAAGATATAACAATTGTAAATATTTATACACTCAACATAGGAGCACCTCAATACATAAGACAAATACTAGCAGCCATAAAAGGGGAAATCAACAGTAACACATTCATAGTAGGGGACTTTAACACCCCACCTTCACCAATGGACAGATCATCCAAAATGAAAATAAATAAGGAAACACAACCTTTAAATGATACATTAAACAAGATGGACTTAATTGATATTTATAGGACATTCCATCCAAAAACAACAGAATACACATTTTTCTCAAGTGCTCATGGAACATTTTCCAGGGTAGATCATATCTTGGGTCACAAATCAAGCCTTGGTAAATTTAAGAAAATTGAGATTGTATCAAGTACCTTTTCCGACCACAACGCTATGAGACTAGATATCAATTACAGGAAAAGATCTGTAAAAAATACAAACACAAGGAGGCTAAACAATACACTACTTAATAACGAAGTGATCACTGAAGAAATCAAAGAGGAAATAAAAAAATACCTAGAAACAAATGACAATGGAGACACAATGACCCAAAATCTATGGCATGCAGCAAAAGCAGTTCTAAGAGGGAAGTTTATAGCAATACAGTCCTACCTTACGAAACAGGAAACATCTCGAATAAACAACCTAACCTTGCACCTAAAGCAATTAGAGAAAGAAGAACAAAAAATTCCCAAAGTTAGCAGAAGGAAAGAAATCATAAAAATCAGATCAGAAATAAATGAAAAAGAAATGAAGGAAACAATAGCAAAGATCAATAAAACTAAAAGCTGGTTCTTTGAGAAGATAAACAAAATTGATAAACCATTAGCCAGACTCATCAAGAAAAAAAAAGGACAAGACAAATCTATAGAATTAGAAATGAAAAAGGAGAAGTAACAACTGACACTGCAGAAATACAAAAGATCATGAGAGATTACTACAAGCAACTCTATGCCAATAAAATGGACAACCTGGAAGAAGTGGACAAATTCTTAGAAATGCACAACCTGCCAAGACTGAATCAGGAAGAAATAGAAAATATGAACAGACCAATCACAAGCACTGAAATTGAAACTGTGATTTAAAATCTTCCAACAAACAAAAGCCCCGGACCAGATGGCTTCACAAGCGAATTCTATCAAACATTTAGAGAAGAGCTAACACCTATCCTTCTCAAACTCTTCCAAAATATAGCAGAGGGAGGAACACTTCCAAACGCATTCTACGAGGCCACCATCACCCTGATACCAAAACCAGACAAAGATGTCACAAAAAAAGAAAACTACAGGCCAATATCACTGATGAACATAGATGCAAAAGCCCTCAACAAAATACTAGCAAACAGAATCCAACAGCACATTAAACGGATCATACACCATGATCAAGTGGGGTTTATTCCGGGAATGCAAGGATTCTTCAATATACGCAAATCAATCAACGTGATACACCATAAAAAAAAAAAAAAAAAAAAAAGGAAAAGAGGAAGGAAATTGGAAGGCAACCCAGTAGTATTTATCAAAATTTCAAATGTGCATTTCCTTTTGGACAGCAATTTCACCACTAGGAATTTACCTTAAGGATATCCTTGGAAAACTACCTCACAATGGTGAGCATGTATAAAGTAGGGCAGGTTAGCACACGCTGCGGTAACAGCGCCCAGGATCTTCTTGGCTTACCGCGCAAATTGGAGTCGTCACACACAGAGCACAGTAAGTAAGGCAGACCAGCAGGAGGCTCTGCTCCATACAATGACTCGGGACCCAGGCAGCTGAGCTTTCACCGCCCCTGAGCTGCGCCCTCCAGAACTCGTGACATCCTCATCGAAGCATCAGGGGGCAGGGAGCCTGGGATCCCACACCTGCTCTTTTGTCCTTCACACGACATCCCCATCATGGCCCATTGCCCTCAACCTAATTGCAAGTGAACCTGAGGAAAACAGAGGAGTATGTGATTACCTGATGAGCCCCACTGTCTCTGCCATTAACCATGAGATTACTCATGATGTATTGGGTGTAGGAGCTTAAAAACCAAATTTTGCTAGTGGGTTATGACTTAAATGAAGTGTGGTGCTTGAAAAAAAGTGAATCTGAATGTCCCAATGAGGAAAGATCCCCTAGATGTATTATTTACCAAAAAAAGCATGATCAGTGTGAACAGTGTGATCTCTAGAGACATCATTTAAAAATAGATAGATAGGGCTTCCCTGGTGGCGCAGTGGTTGAGAGTCCGCCTGCCGATGCAGGGGACACGGGTTCATGCCCCGGTCCGGGAAGATCCCACATGCCGCGGAGCGGCTGGGCCCGTGAGCCATGGCCGCTGAGCCTGCACATCCGGAGCCTGTGCCCTGCAACGGGAGAGGCCACAACAGTGAGAGGCCCGCGTACCCCAAAAAAAAAAAAAAAAAAAAAAAAAAATAGATAGATAGATAGATAGATGCAAGTATGTACATACAATATCTTTCGAAACAGGTAGACAATATTCTGGTTATGACGGTTGCTTTAAGGAATGGAGGAAGGAATGGGAAAGGAAATATAATTTTTCCCAGATGCAAGCACAGTACTAATTCCTTTTTTAAATTTATCACATGAATAGTTCTTCAGATGGTAAGTGATGAACACTTTTCTGAATATATACAAATTGTTTTAACGACTAATAAATGAAAACTCTCAGGTGTAACCACTTAGACGAGTCCTCAAGCATTTAAACATTATTACTTAAATACTTCTAAGCATTTAAAGTCCCCAAGTTAGTACAGTTGACCCTTGAACAACATAGGGGTTAGGGGCACTGGCCCTCTACACAGGCAAATATCTGCATATAACTTATGACCTATAACTCTGCTCTTCCAACTTTTCTGGATATCTGAACATTTTCAAAGTAAAAAGTTAAGGAAAATGAAATGAAATGATAAAAAGCTTAGCACCTAAGAACAGAGAGCTTCACGAATCTCCTATCTTTCTGAGGTAGATGGAGTTTAGAGGTTGCCATATTAAAACGTCAGAAATCAGGCATCAAAATCTGAAAGCAAGACATATCACAGGAAACAGTGGTGACAACGGTCTAGTGGAAGGAGTTCCCTAAAAGGATTTCTGTTCAGGCCTATAAAAAGCTGGGCAACCTTGTTAAGCGAAACCAGACCCTTCAAACTGCTTCGTTGCTGTCATAAACATGGTACCTGCTTGGCTGGAGCTGCTGTTTGAAAAACTCAGTTGCCCTGTTTCAAACACTTTTCTGGAAACTGATCTTCAAGTTAATGTAAAGGAAACTCTTAAAAACAAATGTGTGGGGGATGAAAAGCCATAGGACTGTAATCCATCCTCTCCTGCGTCCTTGGGGTGGTGGTGACTCACAGAGAAGGTATGTCCCTCCAGGTCATTCTCGGGGAGGCAGGGATGCCACCATCAGAGTTGACAGCTGACTCTCACTGCATCCTTGATGATGCTGCACACAGAGGTTTATGAGTCCTGCCCGTTGAGTTCCATGCAAACCCTGATATTTCCCACATTCATTTCGCTGCAGCCAAACCCTGTCCCCATGTCGCAGAGCCGAGGTGGCCAGAGAAAAGGAACCATCAAGGGGTATTTTCCATCATCTGACAAAGTGAATCGTAGCTTCCTCTTTGGGTGGTGAGTGGTGCTTCTACCACGTGCTGGAGACCCTTTTAATGAACCTGACACACGTGCTCCTGGAAGGAACACATGTGGCGTGTCCTTGTCTTTTTCTGACACTCAGACAACAGTATGGTGGAAGCCGTGTGTGTCAATTACAGTGAAATTAACACCGTCATTATTTTTATCTAAGGTAGTTAAGGGAGTTGGTAGGCACCCCTTATCTTTTCCTCTCTCCTTTATAAGGAGAAAAGTTAAACGGCAGAGACCCAGGTCTCAGCAGGAAGGGCCCTGTGTCTGCTTGGCTGGAATTCTTCTACGGCACGCAACTTGGAGGTCAGTCTGGCAAACATCCCAGATGCTCACACTTCATTTTTTTTCCTGCTGTTTTTGAGCTCAGTGCTCACTACTGTTAGCAGACGTAAAGCTCACTGCAATTCTTTCCTCAGACCTAGCTACAAGAGAACTACCAATTATAGCCAAGAAACAGTCTTTCAAATACACATACACTTTGTAATGTGGGCTGGAAACCAATTGGAAACGTTTTGATTTGCCCTTTAAGGCCAGAGGCAGGCACTTAAGCAAACTCCAAAGATGTTTTGAAGAACCGTTATACTAAATTTAGCGTCTGAACCAGCCATTTGGCATATATGTAATGAAAGATTTAAAAGGAAAGAAATGCAAACCACAGTAACAAAGACATAGGTTACTACTGGACAAATACGTTTTAAAAAAGGTGCTCCAGGAATAACACATAGACTGGTTATTATCGTTATTACTTCTTTTCTTTACACGTTTGAGATGCTTCATTTTTATTCATGAAAGTTTTGAATTGCCGAATGGACCGTGAGGTCCCCGATAGGAGGAATCTTGTCTTTCATGTTGCCGTCTCCAAGGCTTAGGCTGCTGGCTGGCATATATTAAGTGCTAAATAGACGCATGATGGGTAAGTGAACAAATTAAGTGTGTGTGGGTGTTCACTGGACAGAAGCTTCTAGACTTGTGTAGGGTCTGCTTGGATGGGCCTCTTTTTTTTGCGGTACGCGGGCCTCTCACTGTTGTGGCCTCTCCCATTGCAGAGCACAGGCTCCGGACATGCAGGCTTAGCGGCCATGGCTCACGGGCCCAGCCGCTCTGCGGCATGTGGGATCTTCCCGGACCGGGGCACGAACCCGCGTCCCCTGCATCGGCAGGCGGATTCCCAACCACTGCACCACCAGGGAAGCCCTGGGTGGGCCTCTTGTTAGTGTCTTGGACCAGAGTCTGATGAAAAGGCTCTCACTGAGAATGGCTGAAGCCAGTGGTACTCCTGCCTTTGTGTCTTAAGTGTTCACTGCGGATGAGCTACAGACATAATAGTTTTTGATTTGTTGCTGTGTTTTATAAGCTACACTTCAAAATTAGATGCATGTAACTGAGTTTAACCTTAGGAAGTCTCCGTGAGTGTCGCAAAGAATCCAAGTACAGATGATTGGCCTCGGGGGAGGGGCAGCTATGCAGTTTGCCTGGGGGTCATACAAGGAGCTGGAAGTTCCAGACAGGGGTCCCCAGTTCCGTGGGGTGTGTGCTTTCTCTCAGGCAGATGACACTTCATCAAAAGGATGCAAAGGAGTCCAAATACAGTAAATTACACATGTAAAACAAAGACATTTGGGGTTATGTTTACAGAAACCTCTTACACCTTTCTCAGCATCCTGAGTGATACGCAGATTTCCCAGGTGATAAAAACTAACGGACCAAATAACTTACAGGCTCCAGTGAAGGATGTAGCAAGTTGGGAGCTTTTCCTGTAGCGTTGTTGTTTTTCCCACTTGAGAGATCCCGGAGCTAGACATTCCCGGAGCTAGACATTCATCTCCACTACTGTTTTGGTTTTCCTTTCATGTTGCATTAATGAAGCTACTATACAAAAATGATATACCTCAGAGGCATCTTGTGTTTGGCTTAAGGTTTCAGTCGATTTTAAGCAGTTTTCTTTGATGACATGTATCTCCTCTACTGTTCTTGAACTTTTTAAGATAGAGCCACGATGGCTTTAACAACAAAACACACACAAAAACTCTAATCTCTTTATTAAGCATGAATGGCACTTAGGAAATAATAGTTCCATTATCAAGCAAAGGATGTTTTTTCAGTCAGGCAGTTCTTTGCCACAGACTACAGATTCAGAGGTGTAAATAATAAAGGAGGTATAAATAATAAGGATGTGTTCCAGATACCAGTGTGGAAAGAATGACTAGTAAACAAATGAATCTCAAGTGCAGGGAAGACAAAGCAAACTTGGGCTCACTTAACTGGTGGAAGAGAACATTGCCAACAGCTAACACATTGCCTGGCCCCTGGTGGACCCTCGAGAAATGTTTAAATAGAAGCTGGGGGCCTGCTTGCAGTGTCCTGACAATGTTTTTAAATAAAGACAAAAGAGTTACAGGCATGCCTCGTTTTACTGCACTTGGCTTGCCTGTTTTACAAACTGAAGGTTTGGGGCAACCCTGAGTCAAGCAAGTCTATCGGAGCCATTTTTCTAACAGCATTTGCTCACTTCATGTCTCTATGTTACATTTTGGTAATTCTCACAATATTTCAAACTTTTTCATTATTGTTGTATTTGTTATGGTGATTTGTGGTCAGTGATCTTTGATGTTACTATTATAATTGTGTCGGCCGTTTTTTTTTTTAGCCATAAAGCAATTTTTAAATTAAGGTCTATACATTTTTTAAGACATAATGCTATTGCACACTTACTAGACTACAGTATAGTGTAAATATAACGTTTATATGCACTGGAAACTCAAACAATTCATGTGACTCGCTTTATTGCGGTATTTGCTTTGTTTTGGTTTGGACCCAAACCCGAAATATCTCTGAGGTGCGCCTGTACTTAAAAATTATGGATAAAAGACTGAAAACACAAGAACAGGGCTCCCAGTTCAATCAGTATGTGTAGATGCTTAGTTATTGGATCTTTCTGAGATTTCATGCAAGGAAGGGGTGGAGAACAGCAGAGCTCAGAGTCCAGATGCGGGCTCTTGATGCGGAGGGGGTGAACGGTCAAGTGCAGCCCAAAGCGGGGTGGGGTTTGGCTGTGAACAGTCTTCAGAGCTTTGCCCGTAGGATGCCAGGACAAATAGAAGCTTGCATCGAGATGCTTTTGAACAGCTGAAAAGACTGATGGCTTTGCTTCAAATCCTATAAAAAGTTGAAAGTAACCTTCAGTGTGTTGGAGGCCCACCCTCTCGCTTTATAGGTGAGGATCTGGGGTGCAGAACACAAAGCAATTTGCTGAAAGGCCATGGAGACAACAGTAGCAGGAAGAGAGCAGGAAGCCAGGTCTCACTTTCATTCATTGGACACATTTATCAACAATTTATGATTGTCCATAAACTGTGTGGGTATCATTATTTCTCATGCTGTGTACTTATGTCTCTGGAGATTTCTTATGAGGAGGTTGGCTGTTTCTTAAAATATAATTAAGGGGAAGCTGGGACAAAGTGAGAGAGTAGCATTGACATATATACACTATCAACTCAGCTTGCTGCTTTGTGACCACCTAGAGGGGTGGGATAGGGAGGGTGGGAGGGAGGCTCAAGAGGGAGGGGATATGGGGATATATGTGTACATATGGCTGATTCACTTTGCTGTACAGCAGGAACTAACACAACATCGCAGGGCAATTATATTCTAATAAAGATATTTAATAAAATAAAATATAATTAACTTCATATGAAGAATTGTTTCTAAGAGGTTCCATTAGTCAGTCCGTTTACCACAGTATAAAAATCTTGAGATGAATATATCTTCAGCTTTGGGGGCACAGTTTAATCACTAAAAAATTGATTCGTCTCCCTGGTATGCTATACTTTACTACAAAAATACAATATTTTAATATCCCCCCAATCTTTGATAAATCATTCTCTACCTGGAAAAATGAGGGGTAGGAAATACTCTTCTATTACAACACAGAACATTTGCCTTCGAGGACGTCTATTGTGTAAATATCACAAACATAATCCCAAATTCATTAAAAACAGAAACAAAAGAACATCCAGGTCCTCTGTACTACAGAAGCAATTATGTCTCCTTTTGGACCACCTGAAGACCTATTTGCTACCCAACCAAAAAGTGGGGTAATTATCCTTTTCTGCATATAATAGGAAGTCAGTTTTACTCCTCTGGTTTTTATTTTATTTTATTATTTTTTGCAGTACGTGGGCCTCTCACCGTTGTGGCCTCTCCCGTTGCGGAGCACAGGCTCCGGACGCGCAGGCTCAGCGGCCATGGCTCACGGGCCCAGCCGCTTCGCGGCACGTGGGATCTTCCCGGACCCGGGCACGAATCCGCATCCCCTGCATCGGCAGGCGGACTCTCAACCACTGCGCCACCAGGGAAGCCCCTGGGTTTTATTCGTTTTCTTCTTTCGCTGATTCTTCTCTGGGTTGCGTCCAGAGACTGACAGCAAGCTGCAGAGTCCTGACACTGATATTTTATTGATTTTTTTTCTCATTTCCATTGTGAACCTTTATCACAGTGTTTGAACGGGCAAACTGTTTTCACCGAAAAGGAAATGGACAACAGTGAGAGATGTTCCGAAGAGTTACCAGCTGGCCGGTCAACGCTTAGCAACGCAGGGCAGGGATGTTTCAACAGCAGGGCCACTTTTCAAACAAAACGAGGAGCGGCTGCTTTTACAACCTTTGCGAGAAGTTTCTGTACGTGAGATTCCTTCTCGCCGGTTGAAAAGAATAAACACCGGGCACATTTTATTCTTCTCAGTTGAGGTTGGCTTATTCAGTTGGGAAAGTCTGGTTTCAAAAACAAGGTGGAAAAGATGACACTTAAATCGTAACGGGGTCACGAAGTCAAAGTTGTAAATGCAGTATTTCGTCATTGTTTTCGTTTACTCAGACTAATCATTTGTGACCCTGGTAGGTGGGGTCCAGCATTCAGCTTAGTGGCGTGGCTGTATACTGTGCCCCGAAACTTGGATTTGCAGCGAAAGGGGCGGTTAGGGACAGTGAAATAATGTGATGGAGAAAATGAAACTACTATTCAAGCATCAGCTGAAACTGCGGGCCTCTGGAGAATTTTGTTTTCGGTTTTTGGAAGGAGAGCATTTGTTCGACAAACATTCCTTTAGTACAAGTCTGCTGGGCCAGTGCTGCAGAGATGCAGTCTTTCATGAGAATCTCCTGAGGGGCTTTTGAAACACACAGATTCTTCATTTACTGGGGCTGTGATCTTGGGCAAATCAGTCTGGGCTGGAACAATCTCTGGCTCCTTGCTTCAGGGGCCCTTTCTCATCCTCCCAACCTAAAATACTTCACTCCTTAAGGTAAGGATTAACCAGAGTTAATGCAGCTAGAGATCTGAGCACTTCATGGTGACTAGTAGTTGCTTCTGCCGTGACCACAGCTCTGCCCTCAGACCTCATAGGAAGATGAGGGCAGGTGTCCGATGATCAATCTTAAGACCTCAAAGACAACAAGAGTGGGGAAAACACTCAGGGCACCTGGTCACTTTCCCCAGGAAGGCAACAATGAAAAGGGTGGTTAAATTCACCACTGGCCCCTGACTTGCCTCAATCCAGTATCACAACACACGCTTTCACCCGTGTTACGGTACGTTAGGACTTTTTCCTTCCTCCTGGGATTATTTTGCGAAGAAAAGTAAAGCAGTCGATAGCAAACTGCTCTGCTTGAATGGAAACTAGATCATCTTGAACTAAGCGTCGGGATAAAAGTCCCTCTTCTTCTCCTGGCTACTTTCACTCAGTGCAGGTCAAACTGCTCAGGATGAAGAGGATTTTATAAAATTTTATGCTAAAACGTGAGTTCAGAAGATTTACGGGGAAACCAGTGGGCTCATACTGCAACACCGCAAGATTACCCTTCACGTGTGTGCACGGCCTGATTTGAAAAATGGGCATACACATGCCCGTGGGCAGAAGGGTCTTGATAACTGTAATCACAGAGAAACAGAGAAGGCAAATTAAAATAACAAACGAAAAAGAAAGGAAAAGGAAAAGAAAACAAGAAGGAAAGGAAAATACTTTGAAGGCGCTTTTTCCATAGGAAAAAAGTATTTTATTTTTTTAAGAACAAATTCAGTTTGAAACAGATTTGGAATGTGACCTCATGGATTTCATTTTCGGGGGGCTAACTGCAATGTGGAACTAAAGCAGATCAAAAACTTATGACAGGCTATCAAAATAAAACAAAGAAAAGAAAAAATATTTATAACTCAAGCATAATACTGCGTTACTTACAAATTGGACAACGAAATTTTAAATAAATATTCATGGTACATAATTACGGCACAAATATGCAGCAATTTGGCAACCTTTTATACCATTTTTTTTCCTCATTACAGTGCAAAGGGGAATGACACTGCCGTTTAACAAGCTGTAGCTAAATACATTGCAAAATTCAGATTTTATACAAAACATCTTGCTTAGACTTTATAAAAAACCAACATTGCTCTATGTACACAATCTGGGTAAGAAAAGCCATTTCTGTCTCGTTTTCATGTGTATTTTTATTAAAAAGGTGAATAAGGCTACTGTAACACCCCAAATCCATATACAGTAAAATCTGAACCTATTTACAGCATCTTCACTTAAACATTATGGTGCAAATTCCAAAGTCGGATGACTAGGGATGAGAATACAAGGAAGGCATTTACAGTAACTTTCCAAAGCTGAACCAACTTCAAATAAAGGGACAGTTGGTAGATTGTCATATTCTGCACCACACACAAAACAGACGCACAGAACACTGGTCAATTGCTTGCAGGTAACTCTTCAACAATTCATCTGATTTTTCACAGTTTAGCATATACCCAAAATGTAGCCAACCGATGATACACACCTTTGATTTCATTAAAATCAGACTATTTCCCATTTTCCCCCTTCTTGCCCCTCTCCCCCATCCTAAAGGTAATTTTTGATGGCTCACAAGAAAATCTTGTATGAATGCACGTACAGGAGAGGTTAGGGTGATGGAAAGAATTACATATGTACTGTGGCCGATCACCATGGCAACCTTCCACAGAAATATGATATAGATATATATAATATATATTGTAGATATATATTATACATATATATATACACGTATACCACACACCCACTCACGCATACACACACGCACTTTGGACCAACATCATTTTCAGGTTCAGGAAATAGAGAAGAATTTCTGTGACAACTCATTTTTGCAGGTATTCACTGGAGGTTCGAGAACCTTAAAATGCTGTTGCTACGTTTATTCTTTTCTCCCAATTCAGAAAGCAAAGTGTTACCATAGTAACAGGACTATGTTAAAAGATGTCTATTTTGCATAGCACATAAAAAGTAGGTTTCCTGTTTACTCACTTCTTTTCCCAGAAGGGAGGGGGTGAGGGCAGGGGGAGAGAGGAAGGAAGGGGGTCAGGGTGAACTTTCAGCTGAAACCCCCTCGATGTGACCCGGTGGATTCTGGCGAACACTTCAGCCCACAGGGCAAGGGAAAACACAGCACAGAAAATAAATGCCGGTACATCTTGTCATTGTCGAAAACGATGCAGTAACACCGATTTCCTGGTATTTGGGGCTTGCATTTCCTAATCTACGGTGACGCAAGATGCCTTCAGAGGACTGGGTTATTTTTGTGTTTGCTCCCATTATTGTTATTTTTGGAGTGATGTTGTTTTTCCCAGAAGTAGCTGTCCAATTTTTTTTTTTTAAAGCACGGAGCATTGGGACCACTTAATCGCCACAAATGAATTTCCCATCTTCTGGTGTGGATTGTGTGCAATCTTAAAATATATATTAGTAAAAATCTTTCACTTTATATCCCTTGTGTTCTATATATCTATTATAAATACATCCTACCTTCCTTCTCCCCCTCGACATCATAATTTATTTCGGTCCTCGGGACTCTTAAGAGGTTTGCCATGTGTGCCTCACCTTGATACAGGGTCCCGAGCTGTGGCCTCGCTCAGTACCTACCCCTTGGCCCTCGCGGCCAGGACAGCACCGCCATAAACCAAAGTGTCCTAAGGCGCAGTGGGGAGGGGAGCGGCGGGGAAGGGGCATTGGGGGGGCCGGGGAGTCTGACCTACCTTTTATATATGAGAATGCCTTAATAACGTCGATGATGATGGAATTACAGCCTGTGTGACCTTTGGCTTTTAAACTTCTAGGTCAGATTTGGCTCTCTGCTAATCTCCTAAATGCTCTCCCTGTGTTGAATAAAATGTGATAAGTATAGCAGCTGAGTCTGCCTTAAACATCACCCAAAGCAGACCGACGACTTTCCTACAGCTTCACCGCTGTACATCCTATTGCCAGTACCACGAGTCCTGCCGGTGTCCATCCATCCCTCCAAGCCTGGCCCTCTACCAACAACGCCCCTTTGTTCCACCCAGCGTAGAGGGACTATTTCTTTTTCTTTTTTTCCTGTGCATTGCTCTTTGATAAGAGTGAATTCCTTCAAATGCACCCTAATCTACCGTGTGTGTCGTTGTGTCTCCTACTTGCCTCTTAAAATCTTAGCGAAACCAAAGTGCTGTGCTATCTAATTGGAGTTTTCCCTCCCAACTCTGTTTCAGAGGTGGCAGCGCTGAACTGCCTTTGCAGACGGCCTTTCCCCCCGCCCTCCCTCCCGTGAACTCCTCACCTTCCCGGGCTGACAGCCTAGTATCTGACTGGAAGGCTCCTTATTAGCAAACAAAATTTCTATCCTTGTATCGCCCATTCGGCGGTAGCTGCTGCAAACAGATGAAGCAGGAGACGCCAAACGTTATTAATGTCTCATTAGTGATACGGAGTGTGGCGTCAGAAGAAATCTCATGTGAAGGCCTGCAGCGCCCTGGATGACAGGAGTGTGTGCAACAGTGAGGACTAAAAGCTAGCGCTCTCCGAGAGCCTCACGCGGCCAGAGTCTGTGCGACAAGACAAGTCCGGGGTGCAGCTCGGGCGGGGGTGGGGGGGGGGGAAAGGGCCACGCCCGTGGCGGAGGACGGCCTTTCCAGGCCCAGCAGCCTGGGGGACCCGGGACACCTGCCCGGGATGCTCCCGCCCACCGACCGCTCTGTCTCCCCTCAGCTCCTGCTGAGGCCCGAACGCCCGTGGTACCCGGAAGAGGAGAGGGGCGGGGCGCACGCGGTCCCCACACGCATCTTCCACGCGAGTCTTCCAGCTGCCGGGGCGCATCCTTCGTCACCGTGGCCGAAACGCTACAGACTAGTAAGCTGTCCGACTCCACAGGGCTCTCCCGAGAAGGAGTGTCCCCTCTCCCCGCTGTGCGCCAGTCCTTCGCAGACACAGGGGGCCTCGGACCCTCCGCGGGCGGCAGCGGGACAGTAAGTTTCCTCCAGGAAAGCGAAGGCACCGCCGAGGCTCAGACCTTGTAGTAAATGTTCGCCGGGCTCTGCGGTGGCATCTCCTGGACTATGTACACGGGATGCCCGTAGTCCCCGCTGACCTTCTCGTAGTGAGGGCAGAAGACACTGTCCGCAGTCCGCAGCGGGATGATGATGTCGCTGGGCTCCGAGCCGTTGTTGTTGCCGCCGCGCTTGGGCGTGGCCAGCGTGCTGAGCGACAGCGTGGCCGTGTGCTGCGGCGAGTGCTTGCGGTGCCGTCTCCGGTACTTGAGCAACAGGACCACCAGCGTGATGATGATGACGATGAAGATGATGCACCCTGAAGCAATCCCTGCGAATAAGGCCACTTCGGAACCCAGGATATTGTTCCCAGAATGTCCGGCGCTGTTGCCGTCTGTGCTGGAACCTGCAGGGGGTGGGAAAGTGCAGCCGGAAGAGTCACCGCTCTCGCCGGGGCTGGCCGGCTGCTGGCTGGCCAGAGACTTCCCTGGCAGCTAGACTGGCAAACCAAGCGCCTCGTTTAATAGCTAAATGCAGGGATAGATTTAGGAGGTTGGGAATTACCAGATACACACTACTATATATAAAAGAGATAACCAACAAGGACCTACTGTAGAGCACCGGGAACTCTACTCAATATTTTGTAATAACTTATAAGGGAAAAGAATCGGAAAAAGAATATATGTGTGTATATATAACTGAATAATATATCTATACATAACTGAATATATATATATATATATATATATATATATATAACTGAATCAGTGTGCCATACACCAAAACTAACACGGCATTGTAAATCAGTTATACTTCAATTTAAAAAAATAGCTAAATGCAAACGGCAGAAGCCAGCCATCGGGGAGATGGGACTCCAGGTGGGACTTTGATGCTGCTCCCAGACCTCATTGCTTCCCTTCTATACATCATCATCCATCAGCTGCGTGGACAGGTTGTGACAGCCAGCCCTTGATCTTGCCCCACGTCCAGGTCAGCCAGCCTGCGGCCACCACCAGGAGGAAGAAGGGAAGTGGCCGATTCTCCAGGTCAGCATCTGCCGCCCAGGCCATGCTGTTCTCGTGCCCTCTCTGGCTACCGTGGCTTCATGGGAATATCCAAACCGCCTGCCTTTAAAGACAAGCCCTGCCGACGGCTGGGTGGAGAGCTTGCAAAGAGGGATGGGGCCTGGGAAAACGTTCAACCCGTAACTCGTTTGTATTATTTGATTTACACTTAAAATATATCTGGAAGGCAGCAGAAAACTCTCACACGGAACAGACTGCCAACCCAAATGTTAAGCACTAAAAATCTGCCTGGCATCATTATATTATCCATTTATCAGTTTGTCATAAGAATTTGACACATCTTGTCATTGAAAGTTAGAAATAACAACTTTCCTCCTTGAAGCTTGGAAAGAGATGGAATATTGCTACAGATGCTAAATTCGCACGACTACCAACTAGGCATGCGGATCCCTAATATGGAGCTGCTGACGTCTGCTCAGCGACCACCATATAAAAGATTCATTCCCGTGGTAACAAACACACAGCTATTTGTTCAAAGACCGCTAAAAAACCAAAGTTAAACGGCAGTCAATTTTATCCAGTATTCTAAACTTCTGCCAGGAATCCGTTTAATATTTTATTCTACACTGAAAATGTGAAAAAAAAATTTTGACGAAACCACCTGAAAAATGTGGCATTAGGCAACATTTTAAGATGTTACCATCTTGAATGTAGAAGAGGATCAATCAGGCTCTCTGTGGATTAGCTGTAACTAGATGAAGCACTGGTACAGTTATATATACATTAACACTGGCTTGAAGCTAGGTTTGTAAACAGCACGATAAAGTGTCAGCCAATGAAAATAGCTTTGATCTGAAAGAGCAGTGCTAATAATTGGCACTTACAGCTGATGAATTCTACTCTTTTGAATGTAAGACTTTTGTGGGAATTAATTATTTTATTCTGGTTGAGTAATTGGCAACAACTGACCGAGAGCAAAGATTACTGACTGCGGGAGCTACAAGTTCATCCTCCTGGTGCAGAAGTACATGGACTCTGTTCTACCTGCTGTGATACGAGCAGTGTGGAACACACAGACCTAGGCACACATGGGTCACGCTGCTATACCTGGATTTGGTTTGACAAAAGGACTTGTGGTTGAACTTCTTCCATTTGTACCAGCTTCAAGTTCTGGCCGTCTTGTTGGATCATTATGCCTGGTTGACCCAGTGGAACTCGCATCTATATGAAAAACAAGCGATTACTTACAGCACAGACATCTGATGGGCTCTAGCTTTAGGAGCTGGATCTATATCTCAAGAGGCACAAATAGAAATGAACATAAGATTCTTTATGCAAAGTACTGTGAGATGTAAGAATATAATTTTCCTTTGAAAACAAACGGTTCTGCTAGTTATTTCAGAGGTTTAGATGGTGAGGCCATCTGTGGAAACCGTGGGGATTCTTGCATTTGGCAGGCAGAGCACTGCAGATGACATTTTAATTTAACTGAGTGAGTTGACTGACTACTATCCCAATTTCTAATTAGAAGAATATTTCTTTCTGCACAAGAGGTCATCTCTGTGTGAAAAGGCTCAGTGAACACGAGTCTTCTGTAGTCAAGATGCAGAAGTGGGCAAAATGGCAGAAGCTTAGTTTGTATTCTGGATATTTTAATGGTGAACCAAAGAGGTGTTTTGCTTTTAAGAAGGAAAAATATATCTGCAGATACAGACATGGCAATAGACATTGTACCTGGCTGACCTCAACTTTTAGAAGTATCTCCAGTAAAAGAAGTGGGTTGCAACAACTTGAGGAAATCTGTCAGTGGCTCAAGGTGCAGAGAAAAGTTTACTTTGGAAACTAAACTGCAGAGTGAGTGAAGGCACGTGTGGGCAACGCTCGCGCCATACTAGCTGGGGGCTTGACCAGATCAGTGGCTCCGTGAAGCAGCAGACGGTCTTTACCTTGTCCAACTTTCATGAGGATCTTCATGGCTCTTGTCTGGCACACCCCTCCCTCCTGGTTATCCAGGCCCTCCAAAGACCCATTTGATGTAGCTGATTAAAAATAAAATGGACAAAACAAAAAAATAAAGAAAAAATCAGGAAATCAATAAGCCAAGTTTACATGAACATGAAATGTCTGAAAACAATTTGGAAAATAAGAATTCACCCTTAGTCACAAGTTTTCTTAAAGTATGAGATGCTGAAAGGCAAAACGAAAAAAATAAAGAAATAAAGAAAGATGGATATCGTCCACACTGCCGCACGTATGACCTCTGGTTTCCAATGTACTTAAGTGCCTTCTCCTCCCTTTATAATTAACGGATTTTGTCTGATTCTACAGATAAAAGGGACAGCATCTTCCAAAAACCTGACTATTTTGGAGTTAACCTCCTAAAAGCAGAATAGTAAATACGGTAATTTCAAAACGTGGTAATCATCACACAGCACCTGCTTCCTCTACTATAGATTTCCTGCCTCAAGAACAATTACCTTGATGCTCCCTGTTTGTCAAGCATCCAAGTTCTATAAACACTTGGAGAGGAGACTCCCACGCCCCTTTTCTTTCCTCAGCTTTGCTTGAGCTTAAAAGGTTGTACTAGAATGCAAGTCTTCCAATTCTGGAGTTCTCCTCCATCATTTTGTACTCGACCCGAAAGAACGGATGTGTTATTGCCACCACCATCGACCTTGGTCAAACTCTTCAACCGAGCTCCCTGGTGCAGAAGAACTCTGAATGCACAGAGGGACTCACAGGTACCCGCTGCTCTCTGAGGGGCCTGGGACGGCTCAGGACCTAAGGTGAGGACTTGGTTCAGGTCCACCAGCTTGATGCCCTTCTCACCGCGAGGAGGAGGAGGAAAAGACAGAACATTTGACCAGTTTCAGTGTCTGTTTTTTACCAACAGTCTATGCCCTACTCTGTTTCAACCCATTGTTCTATCTCTTTAGGATGGTGAGTTCTCTGAAGAGCGCTGTAACTAAAGCTGTAAAAAGATAGGCTGCCAGGTACCTTGCTGAGGGACAGGATTTAAATTACAGGTCAAGTTCCAGAAGAGAAAAGGAGGTGGGGAGTGAGACGTTTTCATTCCTCCACAGTTCAAGGGGCAGGGAACGTAAATGTTTCATAAACAATTCTGCCAGGTAAATCCTTCTCTACTTTAATTACCAAAGTTTTGTCAACTAACTCTATACTTTTAAAAGCACTGAAAAAGGGACAGATTTTCTGAAAAAAAAAAATACATCCAAAGACATTCCTTTAATGGGCTGTTTGTTTTCCAAATGGTGGGGCAGCAGACAAGTTGGACAAGCATGCATGGAAATATGCATGCTGTGGGTAATTATCTTGGCTGGAAAACAAGGCCAGGATTGACTTGTCTTTGTGTTCTCAAGTTAGCGACTTTTACTTTCTCTGTTTTCCTTAATAATAATCACTGCCTCTTGTGTGCAAAAATATCTCTTTGCTTATCTGAGTGTTTCCTTAAAGTCCAGCCTCACAATCATATCTCACTCTTCTTCTATTGCTGACACTGAGTTTCTCCTGGGAAACTGGGCAAAAATTGCCATCAGTTTTTTTTTCTTTTTAGGGTGAAAAGTAGATAGTATCCTCTTGTAGATTGTTGAGAAAATGCTTGGCAGATAAATTAGAACAAATACCTAAGAACTAACTCTGCATGCTTCTGCGACTCTTAAAAAAAAAAAAATCATCTTTTTTTTTTCCCCCATTTTCTCCATCTTCTTTCCCTTTTGTTTCTTCCAAACATGTACCTAAATTTCAAAGTAGCCTTTCCTCCTAAAGGCTTAGAACAGTATGGATATCTACAAGCAGGCACTCTTTCTGGCCAATTTCAGAGCAGTGCTATAATCTTCACTTATTCACAGTTTTCTCATCTGATCTTTCTCAAGATGTAGGATATGCTTTTATATAGAAAAAAAACAGTGGAAAGCTGATGTCTTTATTTGGCTGACAGTTTCAAAGGTTTAGTTTACTTAATTCAAGTGGAATCGCCATGTTTTCTAATTAATATACACGTAAATGCACCCCAATGCAAAGTTCAATGCCTAAGTTTTTCTTGCTAAAAGTTGAACACTAAGTTAACAAATGATAAAAATAAGATCTGAAGGGTGGTACCCAGAAAGAAAAAAGGTGTGTGGGGGGAGGAATATAGATTTACTGAATATTTATTTTAACCTTGAGGTAAAAAGGTAAAAGGTTCAGGTCTAAAACAAAAAAATAAAGGAACATGAGAAAGGATAGCCAAGGCATGGCAGAGAACTGTCCCTGGTAAACAGAATTCAGAACTGCATCTGCAGAGGCAGAAACTACAGATGACTTCTACTTTGTCAGTCTGGAAGTGCAAGAGGTGCACATAACCTGAGTGACTTTTTCTTCTGATTTTAATTCGTAGGTCAGTGCCTTTTCTGAATACCAATGCCTTCGTGGAGAGCTCCCTTTGGTTTACTCAAAGTGATATCTGAAGAACTCCCAAATGTAAAGAACTCCAAAAGTATTCAAATTAAACTGCAATCTATAATTTAACATCCACAAACTATACACGGTAGGAAGAAAATTGGGTAGTGT
Organism: Phocoena sinus; assembly: GCF_008692025.1. Taxonomy (NCBI): domain Eukaryota; kingdom Metazoa; phylum Chordata; class Mammalia; order Artiodactyla; family Phocoenidae; genus Phocoena; species Phocoena sinus. The sequence continues at coordinate 74,491,486 of NC_045780.1, forward strand.
GAGATGAAACGGCTTTGCATCTTTCACAGTGGAAACTTTTTTTATGCCTTGGGGAGGAAAAAACCCCTCAAGCCCTGGAGGTGCACAGAAGGCACCTGAAAATGCTGCCTTTGCTGAGTTCTTGGAGGCCGAGGCCACTGCTGGGATGGGGGAGGATGAGGGGAGAAGGGGGAGGGCAGGCCAAGAGGCAGAACTTTGGGAGTGAGGAGGGCTCTTCTGCTACATTCTGGGCTCTGCACCTTTCCCCTTTAAGTCAGCCTGGAAGGTGCAAAGGCTACTGGAAGATACTGAAAAATTCATTCCTAACATCAAAACAGCATGTTAGGAATGCTTAAGGCTGCTTCAAGGGGGGCTAAACTTTAAAATTCAGAGGAAATCCCCTGGCGGTCCAGTGGTTAGGACTCGGTGCTCTCACTGCTGGGGCCTGGGGTTCGATCCCTGGTTGGGGAACTAAGATCCCCGAAAGCCGAGTGGTGCAGCCCCCCCCCCCCCAAAAATACGGTTAGATGCTCTGCCAGGAAAGATTTTTGCCCCAAGTTAGGTATGATGTAATAAGCAGTCAGGGAAAATCCTGGTTTTTGTTTTTGCTTTTTTTTAACATCTTTCTTGGAGTATAATTGCTTTACAATGGTGTGTTAGTTTCTGCTGTATAACAAAGTTTATCAGCTATACATATACATACATCCCCGTATCTCCTCCCTCTTGTGTCTCTCTCCCACCCTACCCATCCCACCCCTCTAGGTGGTCACAGAGCACCCAGCTGATCTCCCTGTGCTATGAGGCTGCTTCCCACTAGCTATCTATTTTACGTTTGGTAGTGTATATGTGTCCATGCCACTCTCTCACTTCGTCCCAGCTTACCCCTCCCGCTCCCCATGTCCTCAAGTCCATTCTCTACGTCTGTGTCTTTATTCCTGTCCTGCCCCTAGGTTCATCAGAACCTTTTTTTTTTTAGATTCCATATATATGTGTTAGCGTACGGTATTTGTTTTTCTCTTTCTGACTTACTTCACTCTGTATGACAGGCTCTAGGTCCATCCACCTCACTACAAATAACTTGATTTCAGAAAACCCTGTTTTAAGATGTGAGCACCAACGGAAACTTCAGAAGGTCAACTTCATAGCAAGTTCAATTATAAAATAACTCAGAGTAACTTCAACTTACTTTATATTTGATCTCCTAGTAAAAATTAATGTCTCTTCCCCACGATCTGCTTAACATGGAGAGTGGAGAGCGTGGGCCTAATTCTAGAGCTGCCTGCCCACCTCACCACCTTGAGAAATGGCGCAGCTCAAAGTCTTCTGTCCTCATGGCGCCTCTTTACTGGCAGCGAATTCTGCAATAAAGCCTCAAATTAATATTCTGATTTCTGCTGCAACAGCCAGTCACCAAGAAGCTTTAAAAGCCTTAGTGGCTAACTTTGAAATACAACAAGAAATTGCTAACGCTTGGGAACAAAATCTACTTCCATTTCAGGAGACGGTTTTGCAATTATTCTTATTGTTGATTTGAATGTATTGGGAATTTTTAACTTGGAGAAAGTGAAAACAAACGGTTAACCTCATTCTACTTAGTTCTCCTTTGCGTCTCTCTAGCAGTAGCATCTAATGCCACCACAATCACAGTATTACTGTACTAGCTGTATGAAGCTGCATTTAATCATTTAGAGATAGAAAAACTAACACTGTTATATCTAAGCTTTTAGTGCCAGGCCTTTTTTTTTTCCTTGGCCCAGGGAAAAAAATAGACTTTATAAAATTAAAAATTACTAGAAAAGTATATCTAGTTAGAAAAGAGGTTTAATAAAGATACATGGGCATTTTATAGCGTGCTTTTAAAAGCTTTTGCTTCAGGGATCTACCTGCATGTAGTGAGTGCACTGAAAACACTAGACTGTTCCCCCAGGGCCTGATTTTAAGTGGGTGGAAATCATTGCTCAGCAAAAAGTACCCTGAGTTCACAATGCCTAAAAGTTCTCTTCACATCCGAAAACTACTCCGCCAACATCCGGGCGTTCCCATTTATTTGTACACGAACTTATCTACAGTGTGCTGGTTATCTGAGTAGAAAAAAGAAGAACCAGCGGGTAAAGCAGACTGAAAGGGCAGGAATATTTCTGGCTGTGTTTCTTAGACTGTGCCCACGGAGAGGAAGTCCTATCGCATTTTAATGCGTCTTCATTTGGTTGTTACTGCTCTGCACACCAGGAAGGGTAAGCTGCTGCCCTGGATCTTGGCTGTTTTTATTTCAGTCTATCACTTCGGTAGTCAGATGGAGAATTAACTGCTGGATGTGTGCCGAAATATGGGTCCCATGCACAAAGAGGTTAGGAATGAGGGCAGCAGAAACAAATTCTACAGAGTAAATGCATCCCTATGAAGGAATATTCTTAGGTTATCATGGAAAGAATGAAACATCAAAATATACTACTGAGGACATTTTATACTATTTTATTTATTTGTTTGTTTATTTATTTATTTGGCTGTGTGACACGGCATGTGGGATCTTAGCTCCCCAACCAGGGATCAAACCCACACCCCCTGCGTTGGAAGTGTGGAGTCTTAACCACTGGACCGCCAGGGAAGTCCCTATACTAAATGTGGCTTACTGGGATGGGGCTGGGATGGGGTGGGGGGTTGATGGACACTCCAAAGCAAATAGTTTTTATGAACTTCATCAAAGAGGTCCACCAAAGAGACACAGATAATAAGCATACAGGGTCAGGAAAATGAGAGAGTTCAATTTTTTAGTAAGAATGAAAACTTTGTGTTCATATAAACTGCACATGACAAAATTTGCTCTTATTTGATTACAAAACAAAGACCATTTTATGAAAATCCTCTGTCATCTTCTTGGCACTATTCTTGTCCATCATGTCATCATACACTGGCCCTGCTAATTCTGATTTCTTAGGGCAGCCTTTCAACAAATCAGTCTCCTGAAACTCAACTCAAGAACTAGAAGAACTAAATGCCTATTACCTGGCAAACTTAGGAAATAAAAGAAGCAGAACCAAGTGAGAAACGTGAAAAGTAAAGCCATGACATTAAAATAAATATGACACATAAACTAGGTTACTGTTTTCTTCTAGCAGGGCTGACAAATTTTTGAGTGTCTAAAAACAAAAAATTAACTGAGATATGTAAGTTGAAAACCAGAAGGCTGATAAAAATATAACTACCTAATGTGAATATACAACTCAGGAAGCTAAGATCTACCCTACTTCACACCCTGACACGAATTCAAATTCAAAATATATGATGCACATTCAAAAAATGTACTAAAGAGACAGGAATTCAATTTCTAGAACTCAGTGTAGTTCAGTGCCTTGGGTATCATGGTTTTCCTTTAAGATACCAACTTAGAAGAAAAATTCTAACCATGGAAATGACAACAACCCCTGACTGCCAAAAATAAATGCCCTTTTCTTTAATTAATAAAAACTTCTGAAGCAAAAACATCTGTATAATGTGCCGAAAGGACAATGAAAAAAATCACTTCTTCTAACTTCTTCCTTTTTATATGCTTTTCTCTGTGGATTTATAGTCAAAGAAATGAGAATATACCACCATGATTTTCCAAAGGCCTCACTATTTTGCTTGGTGTAATATCAAAAAAAGTTCAGCAGTATTTCAACACATACGGCAGTTTATCCCAGAATGCCTGACCTTAGAGTAAAAGTTTTATAGATTCTTCTTAAAATGGCCTCGATTTGACAAAAGAAAAATACAAAGGAAGTTACACGATGTGTGTGTTTTTCACCCAAGGAAACAGTGTTCCAGAACAATGGGATGAATCACCTGAAGTAAACCCACATCATTCTGGTTGTGTTTTGAAATTTGAAAGCAGTAAGTCAGGCATTAAGAGGTAACTAGCTTAGCCCCAGTGACTTCTTTACAGCACAATTAATTAGTTTCTCCACTAGACAGAACGATTTGGAAAAATGAGTTAAAAAACCAGAGTCACAATTTAGCCCATCCTCCCATATTAAAATATGAGTAAAGATACCAAGTATCCCGTGTAAATGGATGTTCTTGAATAAAATGGTATAATTTTATTTCCTCAATGTTAAATGTTCACCATGAGCAATGATAGGATATTTTACTGACAGCTTAGAAATGAGAGTTTTGAGACATGTAACCTTGAAACACTTCTGTAAACTGCTTTTGTTTCTGTATTCACTGAAAGATTGGATGACATATTACTTTGCCACCTTCACTCTTTTGGGAAGAGGGAAGATACAAAGAACTGAGTCTAAAGGTGCCAATATATGTTAGTATATTTCCTATCTCCCGTGTTATGCGAGACTTGGACGTTGAGGGAGGTCAGCCTATAAGAGAGAACGGTAGTAAACACCATCCCTAGAACATAAGAAATTCCATCACAGCTTACTCATTAAACCTCTTCACCATTAAGAAGTGTATACAAAAATTAAGGTAGTGACAATCACTGAAGATGCTAAGAGCCATAGTCATCTTTGACGAGATAGTCCTGAAAAGCCACTGACTATACACAACCGGAGTGGAAAAGAACAGGCGGTAAATGTGAGTGTGCAAGTATGTGCACACATAGCGGGGATATGTCAGTGACAGAAATACCTTCCAGGCTCAGTGGATGCTCTGACACTATCCTGAGAAAGATCAAGTAGGCCTGGTAATAAATCACCTGTCCCCTCTTTTTACAAGAGGCATGCTTAAACACACAAGATCATTTATGAGTGGCTTACTTTCTTTCCCCTCAAAATACTGCTTGCAACACCTTGATGTCTTGATTTTTCATAAATTCTGTTGCGGGAAAACATCTCTTTCTGAGTCTAAAATTTTATTGCTAAAGTTATGATGATTTATGCAGGTAGTATCTCTCATCAGGCAAGAAAAATTTTCAACAAGATTTCATTAAAAAACTTTACATCTAGCGTGCTTTCAGGGAGTTAATCTTAGTGTCACTGATTCAGAATGAATTGTGAGAATGTGATAGTCAATGGTTAAAGCATAATTTACCTTTATACATGAGAGTCAACCTTACTATGGGCTGAAACCTACTAAGGAAGAAGAATCATGTGTTAAAAATAGGGGGCCAGATGACCACTTCAATATAATGATCAAACTCACGTTAAAAAAAAAAAAGGATGATGTCAGAGTTCTAAAGATAAAACATAATTCCCTATTGTCTATATTAGCTTTACTTAAGCATTCTGATTTTTTTTAAAAAATGAGACTTCCTGGTCAAGAGATAGTGATAACATCTAATAAAAATATTCTGAGCCATGAAAAAACATGTATTTGCATGAATTATTTCTAGCACACAATTTCTAGCCCATCCCGAGTTTTTGACGGTCTTCATCATTGACATATCTTTGTGGAGATGTGGAAATGTCTAGAGAGTGAAGGGTCAGAGTGAAAAGTTCACAGTGGGGAGGGCACACATCCCAGAAGCCTCGTGCTCAGTCTGCTGTCACTAATCGCCTGCAATGATATTAATGACCCAGTAATTGGGAGACCGCGGCACTGAAGTGGAAAACCTCCATCTGAGGCAGGGTTCACCTCTGGGTGGTAGGGCTTCACCAGTGACTGAATTAATGTTTGCTGACAGTTTAGAACATAACACTGTAGATGAGAAAATGCACCACTCTCATGGCATAATAGCTTAGATGGACATGATGTTATTTGCTTTGACCATCTAGAGACCAGTGGTAACCCCAGTAAAGTGCCCTGTCTGAATTTGCCCTACACATGAACCTAATTCCGTTCAGGGGATGTGTTCTATGCTCCAAGAAGCCAAAGCAATTTTCCACATGTTTGCTTCAATAAAAGAATACCTTCATCTCCTGGTTTAACATCGGGAACAAGGAAACTGGGTTACTCCACTAATGCAAAAAGCCATTTGCAAAGCAGGACTGTCTTTTAGCAACACACAGCCTAGCTCCTCTGTGAAGTGATCAGTTACGCTCCTGACAGAGGTTCTGCCTGTCCATCCATCTGCCCATCCATCCATCTATACATTTATCCACTCATCCATCCATCCACCCATCTACCCATCCATCCATCCCTCCCTCCCTCCATCCATCCATCCACCTTGTCCACTCATCCACCCATCCATCCACACAAACTGTAGCACTTGTATACTTGGCTAAGGAAATTTGAAGTTTCTTACTACCTCTTTTGTACATTTGAGAGATTTTTATTATTTTTAATTTTACTATTTAGCCACTTCCCATTGAGGGGCTCAAAGTACATTTGACCCCTGAACAACATGGGGGTTAGGAGCACCAACCCCTACCTAGTCGAAAATCTGAGTACAATTTATAGTCAGCCCTCCGTACCCACAGTTACTCCATATCCACGGATTCAACCAACAGCAGACAGTGCAGTGCTTGAGGATTTACTACTGAAAAAAATCTGCATGTAAGTGGACCCAAGCAGCTCAAACCTGTGTTGTTCAAGGGTCAACTGTACTCGATAAAACAAAAAGCACAGTCTTATTGACGAAATGGAATTGATTGATAGTAGCTCTAAAAAGAAAAAAGGAAATTCAGGAGACCCGACAAATTTCTATTACAACCACCATTAACCAACGGCCCTTTCTCCTTTCCTACTGCTCTGTAGAATTTCTTAGGTCAACTTTGGGGCACATGACTGAAGTTAGTTATACGTTACAACAAAGGACAGGGCCTCTGGCCCAACACGTCTGATACAAACACAGAGTTGTCTGATATCCAGTTCGAGTAGCATCCTTGCATTGCTATGTATGCACTAGGTATGTACATATGCTCTCTTTACTGTCACTGTGTATGTGTCGTGTATGTACTCGTACTCTCTTTACCATACTCTGTAAGTAGTGTGCTTTGGACTAGACCATCTTTCCTCTTGCTTTGTGTACATGTATATGCTTGGTGACCCAGGAGACACTGTCATAAAGTAATGACGTTGGTCGAAGGGTCTGACAGCCCAGTTTGAGTTTTGCCCCTGACATTTCAATGGCTGTGTGAACTGAACTAAACTACTCACACTTTCCAAGTTCTGTTTTCTCACAGTGATAAAAATTCCTCTGTCACCTGTCCTTTGAGACTGTAAAGTGACAGTCTCAAAGAGTGTGTGAGGCCATAACACTTCCCTCTAAGTGATCAAACACCCAGCCTGAGATTTCAGACTGTTAGGAACAAACGTGGGACTCTTAAAAACTATATAAATAAGTTTTCGCCAAGTAATCTTTTCATGTCTGTCTAATGCCTCTTGGCTATTTCTTAAAGTACTTTATTTTGCTTTAAATTTTGATGATACATATTTAAAGGCTATTAAGAAAGAACTCATTCTCATGCTTGTACAAAGAAGTCTCCAGGACTGTTCAGTTATTTACAAGTCTAAGTAAACTTTGCAAAAGCTATAAATACAGGTGCTAGAGATATTAAGACGTATTTTATGAAATAGTAAAGGCAGTTTTACTCTGAGCAATTCCTAAATAATCCTTTTTTTCCAAGGAATCGCCTTCATTTCTCATCTGCTCTTATTTTACATAGGAGGTTTTCAGTCTCTCCCCATTGCTTTAAGAACCAGTCATCTTGTCCGTTCATGAGTTATTTTGGGAATAAGGAACAGTGCTCACAGGGCAATCTCTGTCTAGCTTTAAATGAGATAAGCTGTCACTACTGCCTAGGTGATGCCGTTGAATATGAACAGAGTCTCAATCTACAATAGCCTAATCCTCCTAAACCCTGGCAGATACGGGATAAATACCCCAATGACCATGGCTCCATAAGACCCGCGAGCCAGAAGCTTCTCAGCACAAGCTGCAACTGAGCAGAAGTTGAGGTTTTATTCCTTAAAGTATAAAGAATTTAAGCTGTATTCATATGAAATTGAACAAGGAGCTTTACTGATATACTCTAGGAGAGAGCCTTCAATATGGTCAGAAAAGGATTTTATGTTAAGTTAAAAAATAATAGAAATTCGGGGGACTTCCCTGGTGGTCCAGTGGTTAAGACTCTGTGCTCCCACTGCAGGGGGTGCGGGTTCAGTCCCTGGTCAGGGAACTAAAATCCCACAAGCTGCGTGGCACGGCTGAAAAAAAAAAAAAAAAAAAAAGAAAAAGAAAAAGAAATGATGCTTTTCATTACCAGACTAGTGAAATGATGTAGTGTCCCAGCTTGTCTCAGTGACAAGGCAACCCTGACATGTACGTTTTTCTCTAAAAGAATATTTATACTACATTGGAATGTTGCTGAAATGATCAATAATAATAAGCCTTTCCTTTGTGTAACAAGGAACAGAGAAAAGGCCCTGGCAAGGCTGGTGAGATGGTAAAGTGGGGGATGATTATATGTGTAGAACCCTCCTCCCAGTCTGTCTCTTTTGAGACTCAGGGAGGATCTGCTAACAAGCTTGGGCAATTCCACCAACAAAAAAAAATCCATAAATGCGTGTTTCTTGGTAAGGAAAGCCCAAGGACAAAAGAACTTTTATAACACTCCAAAAAGACAAAAAAGAGGGAAGATCTTATAATTAAGTTACGCAGCATTACTGAAACTTGGACGATCTCTGGAATTTCATTTTGTGGACGGCATTTCAAATAAGTGACACTTTTTGAGCCCATCTTCCCCGCCCGCCAGCTCTCAGGAGAGCACAGGCTGTCTCACACCAGCCCCCCACCTCGCCTCCCCACAAAGAGACTCTCAGTTGTCCTTATTTGGTGCCAGCCATGGAGGCAAGCACTTTACATATATCACCCCATCTAAATGCACATCATCCCCAGCTGACAGATGAAGAGACTGAGGCAGACTGGGTAAGTTACTTGCCGAAGGACATTCAAGAACCCAGGTCTGCCTGACTTGGGACTCTCAGCTAACTACCATGTTCATCTTCGCTCTAAGTGCTGTGTGTGTGTATCCTCCAAACACCCAAGATTCTGATGACCATTCTATTACAAAGCCAACCGTCGTAGGTTAAAAATAAAAATGTGTTTAAATGCTTGAATTCACCAATGGTATGCAAGGTATCGAACGTAAATCCCTACCTCAAAGTCAGATAAGTGACAGGCTGATGTTGTCACATCCTTGAACTTGATGATGTTTAGTGATGGAAATGTAGATCTTGCTACCTTTATCCTATAAATAATTCATCAATCAAAGCACATAATCACGTTACAGAGGCCACACATATATTCTAAAATAAATCTAGGGCTTCCCTGGTGGCGCAGTGGTTAAGAATCCACCTGCCACCGCAGGGGACACGGGTTCGAGCCCTGGTCTGGGAAAATCCCACATGCCGCAGAACAACTAAGCCCGTGTGCCACAACTACTGAGCCTGCACTCTAGAGCCCGTGCACCACAACTACTGAAGCCCGCGCGCCTAGAGCCCGTGCTCCACAACAAGAGAAGCCACCGCAATGAGAAGCCCATGCACTGCAACAAAGAGTAGCCTCCATTCACCACAACTAGAGAAAGCCCTCGCGCAGCAATGAAGACCCAACGCAGCCAAAAATAAATAAATTTTTAAAAAATAATTAAAAAAAAGATATCTATATGTAAAAGTATATTTGAAACCTCCCATAACCATTTTGCTAGGGAAAGGGCTTACAGTACATTCAGTATATTCTAGTGCCACTTGTTACACTTACTCCCAGAAATAAGTAAATCAAAAACAGAAAAGAAAAACACAAACAAAAAAAGGAAAACAAACACTCAACAAAAATACAGGAATGGAATCTGCTGTTTTGATTCTTTAAGAATAGTGTTTCCTTATATTTGTGTGCAAGCATTTTAATTTATTTTGCATTTTTGCTCAGAAGTGGAGTTTATGTCTGAAAAACAGCAAAGCTGACTGAGGAGTTTCCTAATTTTATATGCTCTGATAAAATTTTTTTTAAAAATTGCTTTGGAGAATGAAACCAGTGAAGGGCCTAAGAAATGGTGACTCATTCAAATTCATTCAGTGTTTCTCAAGGAAGACTTTCCCAGGCAAGGAAAGCAAGGAGTGGCTTTTGGAAGGACCACTGTGAACACAGCAGGGTGTAGTTTCAGAGCAACGTTTCATCGAACAGTCATTAGAAATGATGACTTTTAGACTATTCCACAAATCCATGTCTTGGCTACAGATTTGAGGTAAAATAATGTAAAAAACCACACAAAGCTAAATTGGGAGGTACCTCGGGCATAAGGTGTTCTTTCTAACAGCTGGGCTGTGCCCATCGTTCACTTAAAAAGTATCCACACAGTGGCATTCATTTTCATCCATCTCTGACTCACATGATTTTGGTAGTGTGATGAAAACCTCTTTGTAGGTATTTTGCAAGGTTTTATGCTGAGGCTGGATGACCAAGCCATGGAACCTTCGTAAGGGTAGATACTGCAAAGGGCCTCCACACCAGAATTTCTGACTCATTCAGCTCCGGGTTATCACTTCTAAAAAGAAACTGGAAACCAAGCACAGAAAGTGTCTACAAGAAAAGTTTTGGACACAATTATGTATGAAGGCTGAGAACACAGTTAGGAATGCTTGCCTCGTATTAACTGGTGTGTTTTTCTAAGACAGAGCTTCCCTTGACGACGGGCCACCTCAGAACAGATAGTTCTTTTATAAACTTAAAAAAAATTTTAAAGACATGATCAAAACAACTGTAGGTTATATAAAATGTTTACTTTCTTTTTAAGGCAATTAAGAATCTGAATGTAATGACAAACAGACCAAATGGTTGTAACATCCCCACCTCTGGATCATTTAATATTAAGAGATTTTATTATGCAAATTAAACCCAAGTCTAACGACTGAAACGGGTCACCTGAAAAAGTCAATTCTCAACATTAAGAAAACCCATATATATCATTTTGCCACATGTCAAAGCAAATAATCATCTAGGAGAAAAACTAATGAGGATGCATATCATTTTGTCGTGTCATTTCCTAGGGGAATTTAGTGGATACTCGGTAGGTTTAAAAGTACAATCCCCATTTAAAAGTAATGTTGACTTCTAGAACTTAAAAGTGTGATGCCTGTATTTTAAACTTGGTAACACTACAAATCAAATTCAATGTCTTTAAAGAGTTTACAGCAGATCCTGTCCCTTCAACTGGAGAAGAGCCACCCTGACGAGAGATCCCATACTGGATATGTATGTCTAACTATAAAACGGTTTGGAACTAGAGACTTCCATCATTAGCCAGAATAACAACAACAACAACAGTAAAAGCAGTTTCTAGAGAAGAAATCAAAATTCAAAGAAATGAAGTGACTTTCTCGTTAAGCTCACACAGCACGCCTAGAACCCAGGTCTCTGGGCTCCTGGCCCAGCGCTCCTGGAATCGGTTCATCTAGGGAATGACCGAACAACATCAATTCCAAGTCAGTCCATTGGCAACTTGGACTGTTCCCCTCTGGGGTTATGAAGCACTGCCCCAAACTATCACTTCTCTTCTTCCCTCCCATGGAAAGAAACCAGGACACAATAACGATGCTGTTCATACTAATACTCTTGGTTATGAAGGTGCTTACTAGCTAGACAGGAAGATTTGGAGTTAAACACATGTCATATACTTTGTAGCAACTCAGAAATACCAACACTGTTAACTCTCTCAAAGTTGAAGTGGTGATTTGCAGTGTTAAGGGCAGAGTTCCATCATGCCGCCTAGCGTAGTACTGTTTTAAGTGGAGTGTGACTCTGTGTGTATGTGTGAGTGATCACTGGCTGTGGAAAGCACTGACTCTGAAAAATCTCTTAATTGTCTGGGTGCCTTGTGATTCTCGAAGAAGCAATGGAAAGTCAACATTAACTTTTTCAACTCTTTTGAGAGTTGTACTTCTCATCCTTCATTTCCCTTTCAGGGAAAGCTGTCCATCCACTGGCTTTGCTGGAGGATGGGAGGGAAACGGGGCCTGCGTTTCCCGAAGTATCTGAAGTGTCTTCCTGTGTCTGTGACGTGGTGCGAGTCTTTCAACTCTGTGCTCTGAGTCTCCCTGGGCTCCCGGCCACCCTCTGAGCCCTGGGCCCTTCCCCGCCCAGCCTGTAACAACCACCCAACCAGCAGCATTCAAACTTGAAACCCTCATCTCTATTTTCCGAACAGTTCTTGTATCCCGGGCTACCACGTGCTTTTCCGGGTCTGGTGGCTTCCCTCCCTGAAGAGCCAGTCAGCAGCTAGGGCTGCAGGTGCAGTTTTAGAGACGTATTTCGCTCTGAGGAACATCTATCTTCAAGGCACCCCCTCGTCCTTTTTCCCACCCTATTCAGGGGTCTTAATCTGCTAAATGAATTCAGTAGGGTGGGTCCCTATAAATGCTATGCTAAAAACATCCTGGTAAACAGTCCTACTTAAAAAGACTTTTTTTTTTTTAAGACACTGTTGGACTTCCAAAAGCTTCAGGTTTCCGTTTATTTCGTCTAATGACTATTTTATATTTTCAAAGATTTCCCTCTTACTTCATACACTTTACCACCCCATCTGCTTGTCCCAGCCCTCAAAATGCTTTTATTTTCATTTTATGATCATTGTGCTTTAAAATCTATAATTCACCACTTTCTCTTTTTGTTACTTATTCTCACTAAGCCACTCTATGTGTATCACGTTGGTTTAAAACTACGTTTTCAGCCTCTGTGGCATTTCAGGTTCACAGCAAAGAACAAGGATTAGATGGCTATGACCACCTTTGTTTTAATTACTAATGAGTGTAATAAAAAACAGAAGATAGTATATTGTTGAGTATTTAATAAGTAGTCAATGAATTATTGATTTTGCATTCTCAAGAGCAGCTAGGAGGTACAGAAAGCCAGAGTTTCAACCTGATCACTCAGAGATGGGAGAGCACACCCAGCAGACAGCAGCTCAGTACCTCTGACGACCTGGAGCTCACCATGACGAGTGAGTGCGGACTCCCACCAGAGAAACCAAGAAAAACCATTTCATTGCTTGCCTGATGTGAACAGCTATCCTAGTCACCCAGACTGCACTGTGACAGACCCTGGGCCTGGAACAATCCTAACTCTGTACCAGCTGGTAACCTGCACCTAGTAGGCACGTGTTTCATCAGATTTCACAGCCTCAGGAGTGAACAGTAGCTCAGATAGGACCCAAAGGATACACAGTATCTGTTCCTAAAACCATGTGTCAAATTATTGTACAGGTAGATAAAAAAGTAATTCATTGAACAAACCCAAGTTTTTTCTTATTCTTCCAAACCTGGTTTTAATGGCGCCCATGTACTAGTGTGGGTTGCCTGTAACTCCCATTCTTGGAACCTACAAGCTCCATGAGGAATGGGTACCACTTTACCATCTTGTTCACTGTTGAACACCTAGCATTTATGCAGTTTCTGGCACAGAGTAAATACTAAATGAATGAGTGAATGGATGGACGCGTGGATGGATGGATGGATGAATGGATGGATGAAGAGAAAAGTCATTGCACAAGATTCACCTATCAAAATCTCACCAATGGTTCTTAAAAATGGTTTTGTCAGTAGAGATGCTGAATATATTCATATATATCCACTTATTTCAATACTACAAAAACTCTAGGAGGCTTTTTCTCTTTGGGTATCTATGTTAATGAGTAGTACTAGTACAGGGGTCCCTCATTCAACTAGGGCTTCTTTAAAAAACTTTTCAGCAAAGGTTCCCACCCAATTGTTTGCCACTGTGATAATTTTAAGGAAACAAAAATTCCTAATTTCTATAAAATAAATGAATAGAATTATACTTACATATAATGTAATAATCTCTGTTCTTCTGAAATTCTAGACCCCAGAGGTTAGGGCTGAATTCTTGGAACTTGATAGTGAATTTTACATCTTGGTCTGGTCTGGCACAGTTGAGAAGAGGCGTATTTTCCTTCTTAATAGTGCATCTGTCTGCTTGGTCTTTATCCACCATATAAACTTTATAATATTCATACTGGCCAACAGTTTTAGAGTCCACTTTGGGGCAAATAATATCCAATTTGTCTCCTATCTGTGGGTATAGAACCAGTCCTTGTCCAGGCAGAAATCTAAAAGCATAAAAAAAAAGCACCACTGAGTTGATAAAAAATTAACAGTATTAATGATCATGACAATATGGCCAGACAACATGAAGAATTCCAAACCACAATTTTATAGAGCCACACTTTTACTGACCAAACATATCTGAGTTCAGATCAGCATGGGATGAATGTATTTAGGAATTAAGCTTTAAAGAAAAAAAAAAATAAGAAAAAAAAAGAAACCACACTCCTGACTTTACCCAGTAGGATCAAGGCAACCTACTGACATTTCTTTACCGCCTCCTCGCTTGTAATATTTCAGTGTTCCTTTGTGTAACTTCACAATGACTTTTCCTTGGTGGTGAGTCAGACCTTCCCATCTGCTCATTATTTTTTAACCACTGGCAGCCTCAGTTTATTGGGCACGCCACAGAAAGAGGGCAGCAATTCCAGGGAGCAGTGGATGCGCTAAGACTTTGTTGTTCTGTTAGTTTCCATTTGCTGTTGATGCTAATTAACAGACACGTTTCATCAAGAATGTTTCAAATTACTGATCATAATTAGTCAGTCACTGATCAAATAATGGGTTTTTTTATTACCCCAAACAAAAGAAACATCTTACAAACCCATAAAAAATAACCAGAAATAATTAGCTGGAGTATTGATTCAGCTGCAAGATGAAAAGTCCTCGACTGGGGAAGACAGCAACTACTGTCCCTGTCCTTGCCCCACAAACCTTTTTTCCCCCCCTCCCTTGAGATGTATTTGCTTCAGTTAATCCTTAGAAGCAAATCTTTAGAACCCAAACCACTGACACACTATATCCCCTTGGTGCTCACAGACCACAGCGCCCTCCTCCCCTTTCTCTTTTCTCCCAGCCATGCTGCGGAAAGATCTTTCCTAATGGGGAGTTTCTCGGAGAAACTGAAACAAGAGCTTCGTAATGAACATCCTTCTACAAGTGCTAACACTAAAAACACACTTAGAAATCCCCTCTTCTTCCTTCCGAAGGAGCCAAGCCTGCAGGCTCATTAAAATACTGAAGCCGGAGAACAAAGCATCACGTCTGGGTCCTTCCAATCCAACCTCTTATTGAACCAGGGAGGCCCACCAGCCATGACGATGAATGGGTCATAACTCAGAGAGAGAGGAGAGAGAGGGAGGGAGGGAGGGAGGGAGAGAGAGAGAGACAGACAGACAGACATGGTGAGAGACAGAGACAGTCACGGTGAGAGAGAGACAGACAGACAGACTCGGTGTGAGAGAGAGAGAGAGAGAGAGAGAGACAGAGTCGGTGAGAGA
Organism: Phocoena sinus; assembly: GCF_008692025.1. Lineage (NCBI taxonomy): Eukaryota > Metazoa > Chordata > Mammalia > Artiodactyla > Phocoenidae > Phocoena > Phocoena sinus. Next base: position 74,506,734 of record NC_045780.1, read on the forward strand.
GAGAGAAAGAGAGAGGGAGAGACAGACAGACACGGGGGGGGGGGGCGGGGGGGGGGAAGAGAGAGAGAGAGAGAGAGAGAGAGAGAGAGAGAGAGAGAGGGAGGGAGAGAGAGCGAGAAAACCAGGATGATGGGCATCACCAATTTCAAATTGATACTGAGGGAACAGATGATGATGAATGTTAATGAACGGTATTAATTTTTCTGAAAAGTGCATGAGGTTGATTATGAAGCATCATAGAACATAACAGAAATTACATTACAGATTTATATTAAAAACCAATACTCTTTACAGCAGGGAAAAAAAATACATGTTGAACACAGTGGCTTGTCACTCTTCCTTGGGAATGTGTTCTTTTACAATCCCAAAGGGAGGGCGGCCCCCTTTCTTTCTTATTTTTTTTTAAACTGAGCTTGCTAAAGCAAGGATATATGACATTTATTTAAAAAAAAAAGTTGAAAAAGAAAAGTGAATGAGAATCACCTAACAAAATATTTCTGTGAAGTAGAACTCAAAATGACTATTTTTTATAACAATGACAAATTTCAGACCATCATGTGTGCACCCTTATAGAATTCTCTAGAACTGTTGACAAATGTAGATCACCATTCAGTAAGAGCCTCTCTGTGAACCTCTTGGCCATTTCTGCAGTTTTCTGGGGAGGCGCATGGGAAATTCAACTCCAGGGGACTGAAGGCCTCCAGGGTCTTCTCCCTGTCCCCCCTCTGAAGGCCAGTGGTCTCCATCATCTTTGTGGTTGAAACACAGCTCTGGTTTCTGATGAACAGACTGAAGGCTGAATCTGAATGTCTGAGGCTTAAGTCTTTGCCTCACGCCCCCGTGCCTCAGTGATTCTGCTGGGCTTGGGAAGCAGGGGCAAAGTGCCTGGCAGTCGACATAAGTTAGATATGGTTACAAGGCTCACCTTCCTGACACATCCTTCTCCTCATGTTTTATTCTTCGACCTTCTTAGGAAATCTTCACTGCACCCGAGAACCAGAGGCCAGCTCCTGTCTGGGGTTTCCCACCCCCGTTCCAAACATCTTCTCTCCTAAACCGGCTTCTTTACCAGCCGACACAGAGCAAGCCCCACGTTAGCTGTAGTGAAAAGTATTCCTGAATCACAACAGAAGTCTGCAGCCTGGACACCGGTACCTGCCTCTTCTCAGCTCTGATCTCCACACTGAGCGAGTTTCACCCTGGACCACCTCCTCCGGGGGCCCACCTAGGCTTCAGACATCAGGATCCTGAGCAGCCAGATGGATCCATCCTCTTGTCCATCAGTTCAATTCCTTTAAGAGAATGCATCAGACCTACCCTCACCCCCAAGCTGTGTATCATCTTTGCACATCTTAGAATTCTCCCACATTACGCCTACGTCTGAAGCTGGGCTCACCAAGCTCTTTCTTCATTCAAAATGCTCCCAAGATCCCGTCTCCTTCACGAAGATTATTTTTTCCTGCTTAACCAAAGACTCACTGTTGAGTTCCTCCCTGCCCATGTGAGAACCTCATGACTCTCTCTTCACTCACCAAATCCAAGTTCTAGTTTTTGCTGGGGCTGATGGGGTCAAGAACAGAGGACACATGGGCTGGTTTGGCTACAAGGATCTCTGCACTTCAGTCTGTATTTTCAGAAGGTACTAATCACTCAAAAAGCTTTAACGGTCAGTGACAGGGGAGCAATGTATGCGGAGGGGTCAACCCATGGGATGGCTTTTCAAAATAAAAGAGAAAGGGAGGAATCTCAATTTCAATAAGCGTATTTGATACACTCATAAAAAGTGAATCCTGATAAAACCCACTATTCCTAATGCTTTGAAAAGCATTAGCTCACTTTTCAGAAGACACTGTGGCAAAAAGTTAGGCAAGGATTTGCTCCTTCACCGTGAAAAATGGTTTCAAGAGAACAAACGTATGGACACCAAGGGGGGAAAGCAGGGGCAGCGGGGGTGGGATGAATTGGGAGATTGGGGTTGACATATATACGCTGATAGCTGTAAAACAGATAACTAAAAACAAAAAATTTTTTTTTGCTTCCTTATTTAAATTCATATAAAAGAACCCAATATTGGAGTGCTTTAGAGGTTTACTTTTTAAGCGTATATAGGTATACAGATATACAAGCTGGTTAGCACACCAGTCTCTTTAATTGCTGACATTATGGTTTCTCAGTAGACAAAGGCTGTGGTTGAGCTGAGAGCCCAAATGGTAAGTTTCTTACTTATCACTAAGTACATCAAGCCCAGGAGTCTCTTTGCTCCCCTGGGACCTTCACAGTTTTTTTTTTTTTAATTGAGATAGAGCTGATTTAGAATACTATATTAGTTTTAGGTGTACAACATAATGATTCAAAAATTTCAAGGTTCAAAATATAAATTCAATAATTTATAATTATTATATATAAAAATCAATGATATTATATATAATATAATAATATTAATATCAATTGTTATATAATTAATTATACATATAATTGATTACATTATATATGTTATTATAAAATATTGGCTATATGCCCTGTGCTGCACAATTATCCTTGCAGCTTATTTTATACATAACAGTTTGTTCCTCTTAATCCCCTGCCCTGATTTGCCCCTCCCCCCCCCACTGTAACCACTAGTTTGTTCTCTATATCCGTGAGCCCATTTCTTTTTCGTTACATTCACGAGTTTGCTTTGTTCTTTAGATTCCACATATAAGTGATCACACACAGCATTTGCCTCTGTCTGACTTATTTCACTAAGCATGATACCCTCCAGGTCCATCCATGTGCTTCACAACATGGGAGCAAACAGAGTAACGTGAGTGTAACAACTAAGGCACCTCCACACCAGATGCTCTGAGTGACAGAAAACTAGGATCAGGGTCGCCAGGACTTTACAATCTAGCTTCCTGAGGGCAGGCAGGTCCCACGTGTGGCTGACTCAGTACTGAATGCCCAAGGCCTGACATCTGGTAGATGCTTAAAATATGAAAGAACAAATGGCAGCTAAGATACACACAATAAATTTAAGTCAAATTTAGTGCCACGAACTATCGATATTTGCAGATCACAGGCACGGAAGGAATTCTGAAGATAGGATGAGCTAGGATGAGCTCGAGTTGGGATGGGGGTTGCTGAGAGCACAGCAGGATCACCTCTGGTATGATGGTGCTTCTGGACGGCAAGGAGCACTGTGGATGGAGTTTTGGATCCGTTCTCTCAGGATTTATGAATATTGGCAGTTTTCCGGAATCCCTTCCTAGTTGAAATGCAAGGCAATTCACCACCTCCAGAAGCACTAATAACAGAAGCACTGCTGCTTTTGAGCACTTATTCTTCGCTAAGCACTGATCAAAGCACCTTCCACCACTGTCTTCATTCAGTCCCTGTACACGTGCTTGACACACAAACCAGATGAAGACACGCCAGGCCAAAGGTGAGATGCGACGGGAAAAGCCCCTTTGCCTGCACACTTCTCAGGTCTCGCTGCCTCACATTAAAGCATAAATCTGGTTTGGGGAAATGCAGCTTTTTCTAAATTGAGCTTTTCATAGACAAGCCATGAAGTTAAGGGAAATTTAAGAGAAAGTCCATCCACATGCAGGCATCTGCCCAGGCTTCAGAGATCAGGATACTCAGCAGCCAGATGGATCCATCTTCTTGTCCATCACAAGGGCGGCCATCTGCTACCCCTGCCATGCCATGTCCTGGGAAGCCAAGGACCAAAGGGTGAGGAAGAAACTTACCACACATGGAACTTGTGTTTTAAATGTAATATTACAGATGGATCCAGACGATGCATGAGAATTGCAGAATGTACATGGAAAGGAAACGGGGTGAATTTTTTAATAATATCATTTTCGAATGGAAAGCAATGCGTCCTATAGGTTATAATCAAGCCAGTAACCAGAGAGTTCTATTTTTGAAGCCAGGTCACTTATATTTGGATTTGGTTACCTCAGGATTGCTCAGAGACTTTAACAAGTCGGACCACATAGCACATCTATGCCCTGAATATTTGGTAATAGTCAATAAGACTTGTCTTATTATTGACTTTGGAAATGTTTTCCTTTTTTTTTTTTTTAAAGAATAATTAGGGTGGTGACAACTAGCTAATTTTAAATTACTACACTGACTCTGCCTAGTGAATATGAAATGCAGATTTCTTTTTGTATGATGAGATTATGTCCATTTTTGTGGCCAAAGACACCTAGAGGAAAATCCCCATGTTTGTAACCCATACCACAGAGGTGAAGTTGTTTCTGTTAAACTACATCCAAAAAAAAAAAAAAAAAGTGGTCAGAAGTCTTCTTTAATAGTATCTGCTGATTTTTAATTCAAAACAAAAAACAAAGGAGACTCACAGTGCCTCTTGTCTTATACAGGAGAGCGAACACAGGAGGCCAGATCCCTTTCTGGGCCAGGTACTCAAAGTCTGAGCAAGCCACCCTGCTGTGCTCCTGGGACGGGGAAGCTGCATCTCCTCCCCATCAAGAGAGTCTGGGGTCAGGACTGCTTCCTGGGCATTGGTGCTGTGGTTTTGTGTCTCTCACTGGAGGGCTTCCCTGGGATGCCACAGCAGTGGGGTGTGCTGAGCAGAAATAGGCAACTCCTATGGTTTTTCCCAGTGAATCATTCCCAAGCAAGACAATAAGACGTGATGACTCTGAACTAAATCCAGAGACGGTATAACATGGAATAAAATGGAAACTCTGAGTAGGGTTTCCAAAGTTTCCCTGCCCAAAATGAAATGATTGTTTTTTTGTTTTTTTTGGCCACACCATGTGGCAGGCAGGATCTTAGTTCCCCGACCAGGGATGGAACCTGCGCCCCCTGCAGTGGAAGCTCGGAGTCCTAACCACTGGACCGCCAGGGAAGTCCCTGAAATGAAATGATTTGATATTAGAATCTGTTTTTACCTTCTGATTACCTATCAACCTGAATCCAAGTTCTTAAAGGTTATTCACCAAACTAGATTCTAATACTTCCACAGGGAATCAATCTAATAACACACATTAGACTTTAATCTTTAATAATCTAAATTGGATCTCTAATAATCTCAATTAGACATTTATACTTCATAGTCATCATTGTAGGAACTTCTAAAATAATACAGCCATATGTGACACAACATTCTTTTTTAAAAAATCTACTTTGTTGGAGTTGATTTACCATGTGTTCATTTCTGCTGTACAGCAAAGTGATCCAGTTATACATACATATACATTCTTTTTCAGATTCTTTTCCATTTTGGTTTATCACAGGATATTGACTAGAGTTCCCTGGCGACACAATATTCTTTCATGTTTTAACCCACTCTTGGAACACACGCTCGTTGAAAAAACTAGCATAATATGCATTTAAAGCCAAAACCTGCCACTTAAGAGTTCAGGGGTCATGACACACAACTGTCTCTGACTGATCATAACATCACATGTTTTGATCTCAAGTCTGGACCCTTCTGTCGACCAGCATCGCATCCCCAGGTGTCACAGGGTAAATCAGATGGGGGCAGTGGTTGCTTGATTGACTCCTGAACCTGGCCCGACGGAACAGCAAGATCCACGGGAGCAAGGAGCTGAGATGCTTGGGGCCCGCTGGGTAGTGGAGCCACAGCTGCTCTCCCCAGCCCCCCATGGATGCCCCGTTCTCCTTGCTTCTCTTTTTTCCCCTTCCCGCTGCTGCATCTGCACCTGCCCACAACACGTGCACCTCAGGACGAACGTGCAACGACTTCTTACACTTGTCTTCAAGGTTGCCAAAAATAAGCAGGTGACCCTAGAAGGACAGCCAAAGCACTACGGTCCCTTGATGCTGAAAGAGTCTGTGAAAGGAGATTTGAAGTAAGAAGTCCTCGTTCTCCTGAGGGAAATACTACGTGGAGGCATATAATTGAAGGATATGCCAAACTACCATATAAACAAGGGCAAATCAATATATTGTAGCCAAATGCAAAACTATCAAACTGGCACAGAAGGAAGGAGATCAGAATGAAAGGATGTAGACAGGAATGGCCACTTTCTCTGTCCAAACAAATGACCGGGTCACGCAAACCCCCTGCAGACAGCCATGATCACAGTGCTTCTCATTTAAAGAGTGTCAGCTCAGACCCAGAGCCACTGCTGTGTACTGTCGTACACGTACAACTGTAATATCTATTTAAATACCTAATCTTTCTGCACACTATGGCCGCTATCATCCGCCTGAGAAACAGGACCATCTTACTCACGTAACAGGACCGACGCAAATCCTGCCAACGTGCAATCTGGGGGGAAAGAGACCTACAGGTGATACTCTTCTCCCTCTGAAGCAAACTGCTAAGCAAAAGAAGACTCGATGTCTGAGTGAACAGACTTTACTTTTCCATGGAGAACTGATTTTTCCTTTCGTTTCAAAACTACATCATTAGAGTACATGATTATTTTAAGTAAATGGCTAAGTTCAGTTGAAAATATACACACATACACAGTAGGTGGTGTGTTCTTCTGCTCATCTCGCTGGCGACACAGACACAGATTTGGTCAAACACGGGGCCTTCATCTGCGGCTGCTTTGGGCTACTGGATGGTGGACTTGGGGTAATTTTTAGCTTTCTGTATTTTTCATAATTTTCCGCAATAAATGTCAAATGCTTTTGCGATCGGATTAGAACATTACGTTTCAATGTACAGTTTCAAGGAACAAACTCATGTTCTTGAGCAATCTTTCCTCACTCTGATTTAAAACAGAATATTCAAGGCCTGTAGACTTTTTAGACTGTTTTGTAATGTATTTTCTGAGAATGCAACGAAATAAAATTATTCTTCTCTGAATTGTGGTCTATTTAACAAATCAATTCCTGAGTCTACAAAAGCTGTAGTAACACACAACCAGTTTATTCAAATAGATGAAAAATATGGGGTACAGTTTATGCTTAATCATTCAGCTGCACAGATCTGGGAGTTGGCTAACATTTCAGGGACCCTGAATCCCAGCTTTAGGAACAAGTTTATTACCCTAGCAGTTGGCACACCCCAAATCATACCACAGAATAAGTTTATTCTCAAACCAGAGTTCTGTATTGAGTACACGTCGAGTTTACCACATTTTGGAAAACATGCACTTTTCCCAGAAAATGCTTTTAGTTTTAATTAAATGTCAAAGGCTGCGGAGGAAGAGCAGTCAGTTTGTAAACCGGTTCGTCTGAAACTGTGAATGAGGACAAGCCACTGCTGCTTTGCTGTCACTGAGGCTCATCTTCCCAGGTCCTTCCTGACAAAAGATGCTCGCTGCTAGGGATGAGCCCAAAGCCTTGACCCCATAACCTCCCCATGCACTTGAGGCCTTCCAGCTCTATGTGGAGCTAACACAGCATTAACACAGAAGCCCGACATTCCTTTCAGAAATGCTCTGTACGCTTGGGAACATAAATCCCCCAGAAAAAAAAAAAAGGACTTAAATTCACGAGTATGTGAATTTGATGGCATATTTCATCAACAGGCAGGATATCTGGGCTTGCCTTACTTCCGTTTTATGTTAGATTGCTGCTATGGCTTAATAAGATCAACTCCAAATGCCCCAAACAGAGGAGTTTGTCATAAATGAATAAAACTGGGGCTCAAGAAAGACTCAGGTAATATCGACCATAAGAAATACCGGGGGAAACAATTTTTCTGTTTTTGTGGATAGCACTTTACTGCCCCCTTTTGCACTTTCATATCAGAACAAGTTTCTGCCCAAACTTATTCTGAAACCAGAGAGATAGTGGGGTGTCGCTATAGGGTGTCAGGCTGATACAGAATTAGGTTACCAGACACCACGCTTGGAGGAACAAGTAATTACCTTAAAACTTCAAGTAAATGCACCACTATCTTCTCAGTGGCTTTAAAGCTCCAAGAAATAAGGTAGTAATTGGAGGCTTTAATTGGCATTTTCTGCTGGATGGGTGTTGGGACAATTGTCTGTTTTCACAGGTGCCCCTTCTTTCACACTTTTCTAAAAACAAATATCATCTGCAACATGAAACTGATGTATTCAAGGAAAAGAAGAGGTGCCTAAAAGCAGGCTCTACAATTTAGACCATTACTGGGTTCCAAATCTGAGAGTGGGGGGCAGGGTACATTTCAGACTTCACACCAAGGACAAGCAGCATCTTTTCAAGGCAAGGAAAGATGAGAAGCACTGAAATTCACAGGTGTGGTGAGCCTGTAGGTCCCTGGGCCGGTTTTGCAACTCTTCCTGGGAAGGTGGCCTCTTCATCTATGTAGACACTTGAAAGAACCGTAAAGTGCAGAATGAAGCAAAGCTTTATTTATAAAATTCTGATCTGCAGGGACAGTGCTCAGGGGCCCCACTCTTGGCCCAACAACCTCCACCTGCACTGGGCAGTCTGTGTGCGCTGTGCTGTATCCTTCTACTTCAACTTAATCCATTTCCCTCTGTCATTCTACAATTACCATACAAGTCAAAATAATATCAAATTTCACAGCCTACGATGCGGCACAATGGAATGGAAGCTGACTCCTTGTGATGTTAATCTTGTTTGTTATTTGCGATATAATGCTCAAAACACTGGGGGCTAAAGTAAATTTCATTTTCCAATGCTCAAAGATAAATGAGATGCTCACCGTTTAAATTTTCGTTCAGAAAAATAACACAAGTATGTATTTAATTTTTTATCCGTACCATAATTTCCACTGTAACAAAACCCTCCAATTCACAGAAGGTTTGCCTGTAACGAGCTGACGCTGGAATAGATATCTTCATTGCTAAGTCAGACTTTAAGCATGTGATGGGCAGAGATCATGGTTTTCTTTGCCCAGGTTCACAGAGACTAGTTAATCTCTGGCATGGAATTAAAAACAAAAATCAAGCGCCTAACTCAAAACAAAAAAAACACAAAAAAATCAAGGTCTTTATTTATGAAAGTGATCCAAACATCTCCTCCCTCAAAACTTTGCAAAAAAAAAAAAATCATGCCATGAATGTCGTAGCTAGCTGAGGCAAAAGTCGGCGGTGGGCGGTGGGGGGGGGGCGGGGGGAGGCGGCGGTGCTGGAAAAGGAGGTCTGGGATGCCGAGATATGCAGTGGGAAAGCGGCTGGGGAGTGAATCCCGGAGGCCAACCTTTGTCATGCTGGCCTGACCACGCACCCCCATCATCCAAACGGGGATTTCATAACCCTCGGAGGCAAGAGACGGTGCAAGCTTCTTTCCCAAGTGTAATTTGTTTGCACCTGTACTGTCTTATTCCAAACCATGCTCTTAGCAAGCGTCTACAAAGGAAGCTGGAACTCTCATTATTCATAGGTGAGGCCCCAGAAAGAAAACTGGCTTTCCTATAGAAAGAGCTGGTTCTCTGCTCTTTTAGACCTAAGTGTGGACCTCCCTGTGCTTGTCTACCTGAGTGGGAGCGCTGCAGGGAAGCAACGCACGTGGACATCATACAGAAAGAAGCGGACTGGCATTTTAAGAACCTGAAGGGATGGACTTCAGATCTTAGCGTGGTATTACAATCGAGCGCTCAGGAGCATCTTTTCCATCAACCCTGCTCATCCCTTTCATTTCCATCAACACTTTTTTTTTTTTTTCCTCTTAACTTCAAAGAATCTTGCCTATTTAGAGAGACCATTCACCCATGTTTTATGGGTGAATGACACCTCTCCTTTTGGTGGGGAAAACAGCCCTGAAAGAAAGTACACACCAAGGGGATGTGATGCCCGCTCTCCAGGCTGGAGTGTGACCCCAGGACTGAGCCTGTCGTGTTCCCCGCTGGACCCCGGGAACCCCACACCCCCGGGAACGGGTGTTTGTGTAATCATAGAAGGAGCACGTTCATAAGTAAGGTTTAAAAAAGAGACAAGACTCTAGTTCTCTCTTGGTATAAGCAGAGATCCCCCTTGCCAGGCAAGCATAATCTACCGACACAATCTATACGGCTGTGCACTAGCCCTTCACAGCGACCTACACGGTTGCCTCCTGGACACTTCCTTCTTCATGGCTCCAGAGAGGGTCAGGGACGGATCTGCTGTGGGCGGGTGACAGCAGCCGTTCCCCTGGGCCTCTCAAGTCAGGTCTGCGCTGTGAACGTCAAAAAGGAGGAAACCCCGGACTGGGAGACTGACTCCTACACAGATCGTCCCCAAACTGCATAAAGCAGAAAAAAAAAAAAGAAAATTGTGAATGGGGGCTTCCCTGGTGGCGCAGTGGTTGAGAGTCCACCTGCCGATGCAGGGGACACGGGTTCGTGCCCCGGTCCGGGAAGATCCCACATGCCGTGGAGCGGCTGGGTCCGTGAGCCATGGCCGCTGGGCCTGCGCGTCCGGAGACTGTGCTCCGCAACGAGAGAGGCCACAACAGAGAGAGGCCCGCGTACTGGGTGGGTGGGTGGGGGGGGCGGAATGTGAATGGCGCGCCACTGTAACTTTGGGGACAATACATTTCCTGCTCAGTCGCCACAAGCAGCCTGGAATGAGCTTGACCAAAAAACATACACAACGTTAAACACCCTGAGTTATTCAGGCTGCTACTGAACTCAGGGACGGGAACTGGACCGTGAAGAGGTGAGAGGATGCCTGAGGCCCTGAGCTCTGAAAGGAAGGAGGACCTGGTGGTGTGAGACCCCCGAGGGCTGCAGGTGAGCAGACCCGAAGCCCTGGGGAGCCACAGGCTGCTCAGGAATCAAGAGCACCCCAGGCCCACCGATCCTCTGGCCCTGCTTCCTGAAACTAGCTGCTCCAAACTCGCAGAACATCAAAAGCCAGATGGGCTACACTGAGTGAATCCACAGGCAGGGAGCCAGAAGCCCAGTTTGCTGTAGAAATAGGCCTGGACTTGATTTGAGTCTTCTCAGCTCTGACAAGCTGGAAGCTGGCACAGATCCCCAAATCCAAAATAAAATGGCATTTAATTGTGACTGGACTCTAAAAAAGATGTCATGCTATCTCCTTAGCTTGACACACGCGTGGCATCGAACCTCATGGAACTCTCCTCTGAAACCTGACCTTGTCTTCTCCCAGCAAAGAAACAATCGGATGTTTCCATTTTATAAAGGAAAATGTTAAGAGTCAAAGGAATAGCATGCAATAAATGCATTAATATGATAGACTTTCATAACTATCTAGTTTCCACCGGGTAGAACCTCGTTATCAAAGATTCAAAGGATCCATTTAGAATCGCATGTCCATCATAGGAAAGATTATAAATCAAGGTGGACAAGGGAAGAATTATACGCCAAACCTTCTTTTAATCCACCTCATATGGACTGCTTTGAGCAGACACATGCTTCATTTAATTATGTGATTTCTAATCACTCTATGGAACAGCCTAAGAAAGAGAACTGGAGAATTACGAGGAAAGATCCCGGAAACAGCATACTCAGGTTCAAATGCAGACGGTACCCACTTATTAGCTATATGACTTTGGGCAAGATAATGAACCAGTCTCTGCCTTGGTTTCCCCATTGGGGATCATGAAAGTATCTCCCTCAGATGGTTATTATGAAGGTTTAATGAGTCAGTATTTGTGGAGCAGCTGGAACAGCCACTGGTCCCTAGTACGTGCTCTATACCACCATTGTTAAATGAAACAAACTGTGTCCACCGGGTGAGGAGGTTTCTTAATAAGAAACAGCATGTAACATTAATGCAAAAAGGCTACACTGCTCATGCCTATGGGTTGCCTTTGTGTATTCACTGAACAACCCAATCCCTTACTGTACCCTGCACATAAAGGGGATTCAGCCCAGGCCCTCCCCCATCCTCGGTGGAGAAGCTGAATGAATTCAGGGTTACAAATGTTACAACAAAGCATCAGGGTAGGAAGCAGAGGAGAGAGCATCTAACTTGGCAGCTGAAGGGAAATAAAAAGGTGCCTCTTGTAGCAGAGAGGCCTGCAAGAATGAGTGGAAGTCTGGCAGCTGAGCAAGGTACCATATAACATCAGGGGCTTGAAAAGGTGCAGGCGCCGTGGCATAATCTTTACTAGCATTTTATTTATTCTGCATTTGTATGTAGAAGGCAAACTGAGCCAGAGACAGGCACACAGTAGATGCTCAATTAACTTTCAACAGCAAGAGTTGACGTTTATTGGTTCGTTGTGCTAAGTCCAGAGCTAAGGTCTTTAAATCCTGACCACAGTTTTATTGCTTTTCTTCAGTCCTGTTAGATTACTGTCCCCATTTTAGAGACGGGACAAGTGAGAGACACGGAGGATTCTGCTCCCAAAGTTACACAGCTAAAAAATGACAAACCTGGGAGTAGACTCATACAGCCAGATTCCACGGCAGTCCTCTTCACTAAACTAAAATAGCACTGGCCCGGCTCGCTTTGCTCAACTGAACTGCCTGACCTTTCCCATTATCAGCACAGGCCTTCTGAAAATCAAAAGGCACTGCTAATTCTCATGAGGATAAGGCGGCTGAAATCGCTGGGGTAGCTCTCCCACAAGAGAGCTGTTCATTTGTTCATTTGCGGGAATCTGTCTTTGAGCTCTGCTCAGACGTAGGAAATAATGTAGATTACAGAAGTACAATGTAGATACTCGCCTCTCTTACCTGAAATGTGTTTCTTTGACTTGCTCACTGTGGTTTTTGTTTCGGAGCTCTCCCTGGACCGCTGTCTCTCCTGCCTCAGTTTCCCCTCCCCCGGAAGGAACTCCACCCCCTTCCTTCCTCTGTTCTCACGGCCATACTTGCCATGCACCACGGCACAGAACGTGTTTCTTGCACCAGGGAGTCCCCCTACTCCCTTAGGATTGAAGTCTCTTGAGGGTAGAGACTGCTCTTCACTGTATTCTCAGAGCTTAGTGTAACAGACCTCACAGTTCGTAAATGCTTGTCCAACAAATCAACGAATTATCTACCGTCAACAATCAACCAAGCAAGAACGGAGGCCGAGAGTAGGGAGGCAAGGGCCACGGATTTCTTCAGGGATCCACAGCAGCCTCTAAGAGGATGATCATCTAATCTTGTGCTGTTACCCAAAAAAAGCTGTTACCCCAAAGAATTCCATCCAGGGCAACAGTTCTCAAGGTGTGGTCTCAGAGCAGCATCAGCGAGAGCCTGTTAGAAATGCGAATTTCAAGTCCCACCCAGACCTCAGGAATCTGGATCTCTGGGGGCGGGCGGCAAGCCTGTTTTAACAAGTGATTCTGATGCCCTAAAGTTCTAGAGCCGCGGGGCTGGAGGTAGATCTCCAGTAGCAGGTCATTTGTTAATGGGAGCGGCCAGAAACAGACATCTGGGCTGTGTCTGCTCTTCCGACTAATACTCATTGGATGTCAATGCTCGCCGGCAAGACACTGAGGACATGAAAGCATTCTGGTGCCTGCCTCTTAGGGATAGGCGGGGTGGTGAAGGGGATTAAGACTTGCATATGAATCATGACAGTGCCATGTACTATGTTCCTCCAGTGCCCTCGGTATTTAACTAAAGTGCTCTGGGATTACAGAGAAAAGATTTAAAGAAGTTATGTTTGATCTACACCATAAGGAGAGAGCAGTCATTTCAGGGAAATCGTGAACTTTAAGGACAGTCCATTCTCATGAAGATCCATTTTCCCATAGACAAAGGGGGATGCAGGGCTTAGGAGAGTCTGTTTTTATCTAAAATGTACCCCAAATATAGTTCTGGTAAGCTAAGGGAAAACTGGCATTTTCTAACTTCTTCTGCAGGTAGATGCATTCTGAGCGGGACTTGAACGTAACTGGCTCAGCCCCACTCACTCATAAGACAGTTCTCATTCAGGACAAATGTTTCAGACCACAGTGAGCCACCTTAACAGGGGGAAAAAGCAAGGACCGAGTTCAGAAGCATTTCAGCAGGTGGTGGTGTCACGCTGGACCTCGGGTTCCTCAGCTGGAACACGAGAGGCTGCAGAGAGGCTGGAAGGTGGCATTTCAGACACTGGCTCCGCAGGTCAGAGCTTCTGATGTGCACAGGGATATGTGGGTAGCACTCATAACTACTCTGGCGGGATACGGGAGTCATCAGTATGTGAAAAGCACAGAGTAACGCCTCAGAGGCAAGAGAGGCTTAACTAGCAAGTACTGGTAGAAGGATCCAAGGACTGTAATTAAAACTGGATGCAACCAAACGTGAATTGAGAAAATGAACTGGATTGTTTAAGAGTTTCATATAGAAAACATGAAGCAAATGAAGTTTTCAAAGCACAGTTCACGCGTAGCCTTCTGAATGCTTGCCCACCACTGAGTAGTTAGAACGTTTACCTACTCATGCTCTCGAGAATGGAAACAGCAAACTATTAACACTTCACTACTGCCAATTTTTTCTTCATATTTTGTTTGGAGGATTACTAAGAGCAGAAACAACTTGTTTCCCTTCAATGGAGCTTTCTCCTACTATGGTTTTTCATTTGAAAACAGCATGTCTGTGTCCAAAGCCACAAAATGCTTTGGACTAGAATTACATATTTGATATCTATACATCAAAAGGGAAATAAAGAGCCTCTGCTGATTCTCTGCAGGAGCCACAGAAATTGGTGCACCTGGCGTTCAGTGTGCACGGAAAACATTTCATAATTTATCACCTACTCTTTTCACTGGGTCGCCGGATCCAACCATCCTTATCCCTAATGCTCCTGCAATAGGCTCTTGCAGGTAGAACGCAAAGCTACGTGTTGGACGCTGGTTTGTAAACAAGTGGCAGGACTTTCCTATATCATTTCTTTAATCATTTTAACCCTGTTCCTCATAGAAAGCTGGAGGCCAGGGCAATTCAGCCCCTCCTTTTGTCCTTTGCCTACCATAAATATGCACCAGTCTGCATCTGAAAGGCGGAAGGAGGCCGCAAGCTTGCTGGACATTTATCATGCTCTGTTCCCTGCTAACAAGCAAATACTTTGGCTGAATGGACCATTAGCAATCATTGTCAGATGTAGAATGCAAGGTGCTGGGATGTGACCAGCTTGTAAATTAGGGAGTGTCCGTTCTCTTTGATGAATCTGGACAAATGTACTGGATCTTTTGATATGTTTTCTGAATTAAATTAGAAAGGAAGGTAAAGTAGCTGGCACTGGGTAGGGCAGGTCTCTGTGCAATGTTTTAAATGTTTTTAAGTGGTGAAAGCGACACAGTGATGACCAGAAAAATAGGCAACAAATGCAATAAATCCATAGCTCCAAACAGCTGAGTCAGCTCTCTGAGAATTAGCAACAAAATCCACGAAATGGGTCTGAAATAGAATATTTAGGATGTAGTGAAGATCTTCAGACACAGAACGTGTTCCTCTAGAAAGTTCCCATGTTCAGAGACCAGCCCTGAATCCCCTCCATCCACGCCAGCAAGACAGACACTTGGGGTGTTTGTAAGCTTTCAGTATTGTCAGCGTCTTAAGTTCAGACTTTCCTAAAGAAATGCTGGGACTTTTCTAAGGCCCCGAATAGGGGGCAATAAAGCACAAATCTCCTTTCCGGCTTGACGCAACTGCGATGCCACTCTGCCCCCCAATCACAGCTTCAATGACTGATTTTGGGTAACGACTAAAATGGAAAGTGTGGACGGCCAAAACAAAAGCCCAGCTTATTTACAAGGTTGTTCAGGACAGGGGGCAATAAGATTCAACAGCCTGGCGAGCTTCTGCTGTTTTTAACTTTCAAGCTGGCAGCACTCACACTTTTATAATCCTATCGTTTACACGAAGGGGGCCTGTCCCATTCAGCTCAACTCACAGGAGTGAAACACCATCTCCATTGGGCCCGTTGGTTTGGGCATATTGGATTACTACCAATTTGAATGAAAACTCAATTCCCCCTGTTATTTTTTTATTATATGTTTTTTTCCAGGGTGGGAGAGACAAAACTCAGAGGAGAGCTCTCTGGAAGAGGGAGGGGGACAATGTATAATGTTTACCCCGGCTTCTCCGGGGCTGAAAGATGGCTGAAATCAAAAGGTCTGTGTTTTCTTTTCGGATCCCTCTGGGCCTACCTAGCCCCTCTGGGCTCTGTTCCTTCCCAGCAGGTCCCTGCCTGGAGCCTAAAGAGATGAAGGCGAGCACCGCCAACTGCAGCTAATCCTACAGAACGGCCGCCACTGTTAGGCCAGGAGCTAAAAAGGAAAACCTTGCAGGCCTGAACTAACTGCAGTGATCTGAAGTTTTAATCAGCCCCCAATCTCAATCTCTGGAAAAGGGAGTCAATGGAATCTACCTTTGCCATATTATCCGCCACCAATGAGCAAGAACTGAGCATCTTTTCTTCCCGGCTTCAACCATCCCAGGCCACAAGTGGGGCTTTCATACTTTCTAATCCGAGTTTCCAAGTCTGTGTGGCTCACACATAATAGCCAACAGCCTGGAGCAAGGGCCTTCCTTTCTACACCCTTTTCAGAGACATGTCATTGCCGACATCCAGCTAATCTATATGTTGCCATGGCTTCACCCTTTATCTGCCTTTACATCTTATGAACTGCATGGATTTACCACATTATTTTTATCTGAAAGACAGAAAATGGTGGTTTTATTGCCATACAATCAGATTACCGCTGCTAGTTTCTCTATGCCTTTTTACCATACTTCAATCAAAAGGGATCAGTTTCTTTATACTCTGCCCTTGATTTACATTACATCTGTAAAGACCCAGTCTGGGTTGTAATCCCCTTATTAACTATGACCAGGGTTGATTTGCCTAAAAATAAAAGCAAATTGTGTCAGACCCTTTCACTTTGTTTTTGATTCGGAACTACAAAATGGATTACTAAAGAAATCTTCAGAGTTCACACGGCTCGTATAGTACTGAATTTAAAATGAGAATTAAACAAGTCAAACAGGAGAGCCATGTCCACGGTTTACATTTTCCATCATGGGAGAAGGGCTGAATTGCTTATGTCTTTGTGTTCTTTGGCTTTAGAGAGACAATGAAGCCACAGGAGTTTTTCCAAGCTGTTCGGAACCCTGTCCCATACCCTACCCTTCCCTCTTTGCTTTTCTTCTACCCTTCTCCCAGCCTCATTCTAATTCCTCCCCCCCACCAAAAAAAATTAAAAATAAATAAATAAATAAAAACTGGGATGGGGGGCAGCTCTTCCCTGAAAGAACTAATTCCCGACTAGAAGCTTCTAGTTCTATGGGTTCTGCATATTTTAACCAAAATATTTTAAACAGTTGAACACTCCTATTTAAGGCTCTACTCCACCACACAAAGGGCGAGCTCATAAGCAAATCTATGTAGATATATGATAAATGACCTGAAAAACAGGCTCTTTAGGTCAGCAGCCAGCGAAGGCGGAGATTGGGTGGGCCCGAGTATCATTTCAATGATTATTTTCCTTACAAGAGCCCTCCTTCTTTTTGTCTAATTTGCAGTGGGAGAATTTAAGAATAAAGTTTTCATGAAATGCTCAAGTAATGTCCTTCTTAGATTTTTTTTTTTCTTTTCTGAAGAGGGTCTCCAGTCTGTATTTCCTTCCCCCGCCACTCCTATTCCTGTGACGCGTCACTGCAGTCATGCTGGGATCTCAAATCATTTCCCATTAGGTGACCTCGCTGGGAACCGTTGCCAGATGGTGGGTGTCACCCTCAACCTCCCCGGCGCTACCTGAAGCATTTCAGTGCAAGGCCAGGTAGCGATGCCCCTCTGCGGGTAATTATCACGCTGACCCACCGACCAGAGGATTCCTCTCTGTAAATTTCCAGATAAGAGGGTTTACCGATAATTATTCTAAACATACCATTTACTCTCCAGCTGACTCTGTATGGAGAAACCATGCCCATCGGCAGTTCTCAGCTGGTCTGGGGCTTGATAGCTAATTTACCTGTCTCCCTGCTTCAGCCTGGGAGTCAGGGACACTTCGGAATGCTGGAGTCATTTGCATTTCTTTGCATCCTGGGACAAGTGTCAAGAGCTGCGCTTTGTGAAAGATTTAGAAGCAAGTGCTTAACAGAATCATCTTAACCTCCAGCTCCCGTTTCTGAAGCTCGAAGCTGTAATTGCTGAGGTTACAAAGTACAGTCCCTGGACACACGATTCCCAAATAAATTCTGTCCTCATCTGAAAAGACGGCTCCCAAACATGTTGTGCGACCTCCCGGCAGCCCCGTCTTTGTGCTCTCCCTTCTCAGTCATCCCGTGGAACAGCGACAGTCCATTGCCTACAGTTTATCATCCTGACAAAATGTGAGGAATGTAGATGTGAAAGCACTAACAATTCCACCCCTTGGTGCTTTGGGCTTTTTTTCCTCTCTATATTAAAATCGACAAGATTAACCCAAACGCAAACCGGGGAGCACAGTTCAAGGAGCTATTCAATCCGTGCTGAATGTGCATTTGTTTACCTACAAAAATAAGAATTTCAGACACAATGGAAGGCAGGCTGGCTTATATATGGTACTGAATGGACTGTTTAAACAGCACTATCCATTGTAGTTTATTTTATCAATCTCTGACAGATCCGTATTTATTCAGAGCCTGACTGTGGTGGACCCATGTATTATAGGTTATCTGGATATTATCCAGCCATTCTTTTGTATCAAGGCAATCAATACCAGGAATTCACCATTATGTAGGGGAAAAAGACCTGGGAAAAGCAAAACGCTTGGTTAACTAGTATATGGTGCCTAGGGAATCGCACCCCTAGACGTAACATATGAATGCTCTGCTGAAATTTTCAACAAAGTCAGTGTAACTCACTCTAGAATACCATACCGATACTTTTTTAAAAAAGAGCCAACCCTTTTACTTTGGCAAAAACATCGTGCTGGAAGAAAATTGTTCTACTGAAATGCTAAGCCAGGCTTTGCTTTTCTCTCCAGAGTTAAAAAAAAAAAGAACCAAAAAACAGAAAAAAACCAACAAACTACACAACCTGAATGGCTACAACTGACACAACTCTTCCGGAACCTATGGGTGCAGTGATTACCGTTTCAGTATTTGGAACTTCTTCCCACTACTGCAAAAACTCTCGGGGGTGGGAGAGGCAGACAGTGTGATTAAAGTAGTTATGGAGACGGTGAATTTACAAAGGATTTTCTGGACCCTGTATCCAAACAGCTGCTGCACGCTCCCTCTGTCCACCACCTGCTAAAAAAGCTGACCTCCGAATGAAACAAATCTAATTACTGATGGCTGCTTCATTACAAATGAATTGTTCCACAGTCCCGAGGAACTGATGTGCAACTTCAATGCCTTTGATTACCTTCCTGCCACATCCCATTTACTGACGGAAACTTTTCCCTGGAAATAAACATGAAACTTCCCCAACAAACAGGCAACTCCTTGGCACCGGGTTTTTCTGGGTTTTTTTAATTCATTCTCAAACTGAGAAAAGGCTCTTTCATATCATTCCTCCAGGAAGAAATCTTTCTGATCTTTCAAGCTAGGATTCAGCTGCATAACTTTGTTAAGCAGACCTTTTCCAGGGGACAAATGACCCCTTCCTCTAGGCCAGCCATTACGTGCGAATTTTAAAAGAAATTCTACTCTTGAGGGCAGGAGCAGTCACGCCAACAGCAACATCGTCTGTACGGGGAGGGAGGCTTCTCCAAAAGCAGGCCTCCAGGAGGGTCTAAATCAGTGGCCACAGCTCAGAAAAACAGCCCGACCCTCACAGGAGGCTAGTGAGTAAATATCAGTGAGGAAATATAAGTCACTCCCTTCCCCCAGCGCACGAGGGAAAGAAGACATTCGTGTCGAAACCTTAGGCTGAAATAATGACTGCTCTACCTTTTTTTTTTTTTCCCCCAAGTAGGTATTTGTGATCCTACAAACCAGATAACGTCTACTGAGCCGAACGCTGAAGGGATTAATGGGAATTTCTTTAAACAAGATAGAAATGTAAAAATTAAATCCTGTTGGGGGGCGGGGAGGGAAACGCCAAACCAAAAACCGGCTCCCGAAGACGGTCGGCGAGCGAAAGCGCCAAGCGGGGCAGAGCAGGAGGCCTGGGGGGCAGAGGCGCGGCCGGCGCGGCGAGCATCGCGCAGGAAAGAGTGACCCCTGGAGGCAGAAAGCGAAGCCGGCGGCTCCGCCGGCTCCCGGCCAGACTCCCGGGCCGCAGGTCCCAGCCTCGCGCTTTCCCGCACCACCCGGCGTCTCACGCTGCGGTGGTGGACCAGAGCCGTCACTGCCGCGGCTTTCTCAGCAATCACGATGATCTTACACCCAGGGAAAAAAAAGAAGTCCATCCAAGATCAGGCTCCAGGGAAGGAGGCTGCATTAAGTAACTTCTACACAGGAGCAGTGTTGGGAAGTGCCAACCAGCATCCTGCAAGAATCTCTGTTTCATCCCATTTACAGCGGTGACGTCTTTCGCCCTCTAATAGGGAATTCTTGGTTAACATGTTGGTGAATCTGAAACTGACCACTCTTAAGAGTGGATGTAATTATTTAATTACGATGTGATCTTTAAATCGATCCCCCATCCCTTTATTTCTAAATCCATGGCCGATTTACTCAACTTCAAATAGGTCATTGACTTTGCTTCTGACAAAGTAGGAACAGCCAGTGTTTTCATACTTTCCCCAAGCTTCCCAAGGTTAAAATTCCATGATTCTGTAAAATATTTTTGGCTAGGATTCTAAATGTATCCCCAGAATGAGGTAATATACAACCCTGAACGCACAGACGACTACGAGTCACGGCCATATATATTTATGGATGGATCGCCTCTTCTAAATTCTAAATGTACTCTGGTTGCTCGGACTGAAAACCTCCGCAAGGCCTGGCTTTCTCCCGGCTGCACTGTTTGATAAAAGCAAGTCGGATCCAAGGATCCCATTCCCGCCCAGGCTCCCCAAGCGCGAAGGCTTCAGGAGCTGCGTCGACTGGGCAGGGCCTTAATTAAGCTTTTGCAGACAGCGTCCCTAAAAAAAATCAAGTTAGCTGTCGGGACCACAGAATTCGGGGCCATCGGTTCAGAAGCAAAGGGAGAGGCCGACGTGCAGAGGGTTCCCCGGGAGCAGCCTAAGGCCCGTCTCCCGCGCGAGGAGAAAAGGGCCCGCTGCCCGAGTTGTCCCGAGCAGGCGAGCTCCCCGCGCAACCCCGGGCAGGCGGCGCAGCGCCCAGGCGCGCGAGCTCCGGGCGTGCCAAGGGAGCACAGGCTCCCTTCTCCGCGGTGCGCTTCACTGCCCCCGGCCCGCGCTCCGCCGCTCCTCAGGAGCGCAGCATCCCTGCCTCTCCGGAGCCCGCCAGCCCCTGAGTGCCGCTCAGCCTGTTGGTGGCCCGGCTTCCCGTCCTCTGGAGGAAGTGAGGGTCAGGCCTCGCCATCGGACACCTTCCCGGACGCGACACCCGAGTCAACAGGGCTTTTTTTTTTTTTTTTAAGCGCCGGGGAGCTCCCAGGGGGAAGGAGGACGAGGAGAGCGCCCCTTAGGGCCGGCGCTCCGGCTGGAAGGCCGAGCGGAGTCTCCACGAAGTAAAATGTGGTGGTGGGGGACCCGGGGGCGCGAGGAATCGAGGGTCCAGAAACAGGCTCCGAGGCTCCGCAGCCCGACCCTTCCTCCCGCCGGGACAGCGCGACGCGGCGGACCTCGGGGCGGCGATCGAGGGGGGTCGTGGACGCGACTTACTTGGAGTTCGAGGAATTCCAATAGATGGGCTCTAAAACTATCGATCTGGAAATCGCAGTTCTGCATAAAACCATCAAAACTCCCCAGCAGTACTTCCACACGGAGTCCCTCCTCACGGCCATGGCCAAGCCGCTCCCAGCTCCGCGCACTCCTGGCGTCGGAGGGACAAGGTGCGGGCCGGGAGCCCCAATCCTCTGGGCAGACAAGGGAGAGACTGCAGGCAGTTCCGGGGCGCGCCGAGCAGCTCCAGCGGGCGCCGAGGCCGGTGGCGCTCCCCTCGGGGCCCTCAGAGCGCGGGGCGGGAGCGCACGCGAGGGGCGCGGCGGCGCGGCGGGCTCGGGGCTCCGGGTCGCCGCGCCGGACGCAGCTCGGACAGCCGGCTCCCGTGCGGCTCCAGGGTGCCGGGCGCGGGGCGTCAGGGAGGGCGCTCGGCCGGGACACAAAGGCCAAGAGACGGCTCGGCGGAGGCGGCGGGCCGCCTCGCACTATAGATCCAGGGGGGCGGGCAGCGGCCCGAGCGCGCGGGCGCCGCTTCGGCGCGGTTCCATGTCCCGGAGCGCGGAGCGCGGTGCGCGGGCGGCGAGGGGCGTCTCCGGGCGCACAGGAGCCTCCACAGTCCTCGCGGCTCCCAGCCCGCGGAGCAGGCAGGAGGGGCTCGGTGCTCGCCGCGGGCGCCGGATGCGCGCGGGCCTTTGTGTGCGGGGAGGGCGCCGGGACCAGCTCCGCGCGCGTCTCCTCGCCTCAGCCGGCGCCGCCGTCCCCGCCGAGGAGAGTCAGCTCGGCCAGCGCGCTGTCAGAGCACTATAAACGCGGGGCCCCGCCCCACACCGCGCAGCCCATTGGCCCGCCGCTCGGCAGCCGCTAGCCGGTTGGGCAGCCGGCCGGTCCGTCAGCAGCCCCCACCCGACATTGGGCGCCGCGAGGCGGGGCGCGGGCTGACAGGTGAGCCCCGCCCCCTGTCCCGGGCGGCGGCGCGAGCGGCGCGCGGGGGAGCCCGCGAAGGAGACGGGCCTGCGCGTGCACCCGGCGCCCCCCGAGATGGTAGGGCCGGGCGAGTGGGGAGCGGGACAGCCCGGGGCACCTGTCCCCGCGCCCAGCACGCGCTCTCATTGCCCGGCAAGTGTCCAAACTTCAGCAGAGGTACAACGTCGAGGGGGAAACTTTCCCTGCGGAGCGGAAGGCAGTGGGCTTCCCGTGGGTCTCCCTCCTTCACTGCAGAGCCCCCTCTGCGTAGACTGGCTCACACCCCGCTTGCGCAGCCCTTCGCCGCGCCCACCAGGCCTCTCAGTGATGTGTTTCACACCTGGTTTCGGTACCGAACGTCGGCTGGGGCCCGAGCTAAGTCAGTGGGGCCGGGAGACGCAAAATGACTCCCGGGGACGCGGCGCCAGCGAGGCAGCCGACTCCCGGGGCGCGGCCGCCCGGGCCCCGCTCCCTCCGCACCTCGCTTCCCGCGAAGGCAGCACCTCTCCCCCGAGTGCACGGCGGCACACCCGCGCCCGCCGCGGGATCTTCTCCTTAATTAGCCTCCGGGCCGCGCTCATACCTCCCCAGAGTGACCGGGAATTTAGGGGTGACCGTGACGAATAGCGCCGAAACAGGGAGGCGGCAGGAATTCTTCCATTGGATTCCCGGCGAAGCGCCTGCCTAAGAGCCTCTGGGACGAGCGCCACCGCGCCGCCGCTTCCGCGGGCCCACAGCGCCCACTAGCGGCCGGCCTGCGCGCTCTGCCGGCGAGAGCACGACTCTTCGGGCCACCCGGACCCAGACCCCGCGCAGCTAACCGCGTAGAGGGTCCGAAGGAGGGTCGGCAGAAATGACCTGACCAACAGCAGGGAGAGCTCGGCACAAATCAGGCACAGTACAAATGTAACAGTTCTCATCTTTAATGTTTTAAAAGCAAAGAACCGGCCAGTATTCCTACAAATTCTTTTTGTTTTTAAGGCAAATTATCCACGAATTTAAAAGAGAAAATATATATGGTAAAAACATCTCGTTTAGATACTTATGTTTTCTTTTCACTCTTCTTTGTAATAACTTTTGTAGGGCTTTATGGGTGAGTTAAGTATTCGTTTTTTGAACATTAAACGTTAATGTACATTTTAACTGGGAATGTTACATACTTGTGAAGACTAGTTTGTTAAGACCGAAAACACTGAGGCACGCGAGGCACCGAATACATTCATATTATTCCAAGTATGTGAACGAAGAAAACAACTTTATTTTCTGCAGTTTCTAGTTTTAAATGAAAGCCTCCACTTTGAAGAAACATTTTTCTTTAAAGTCTCAAAGACAGTAAACCGATTCGAAGTCATCGTCCGATTCCCAGGACTGAAAAACCAGGAAGGAGCAGGCGGTATTATTTCACAAAGGCAAAAGAGTCGTTTTCTAATAAGCTTACAACATTTAAGGGATTCATTTGAAATTTAATATAAACCTAGTTTAATATACTCTTTTAAAAGAACTAAAACTGGGTGTATCTCAGTAGCTGTTTCACATTTAGCAAACCTATATTGTGAAATTTAAGTTGTGAACTCTTAGCACCTACATGCTCTCTCGCCAAGTAAACTAGAGGAAATAAAGGAAATCTGCATTGTCTGAAAATAACCCTGGCTCCCATTTTTAGTAAATCTGATACTCTCAAATCCAAAGCCCTTTACCTTGGGAAAAATGAAAATGTACATGTTTAAACTGCTTCCTTTTTTTAAAACAAAGTGTGTATTTGACCAAAAAATAAATCCCTACACAAAGATTCCTATTGTATAACTTAAGTGTGTGAATATGTATTAACTTACTTTCAGTAAATATAATTAGCTGTAGAAACTATGTGAAAAGTATCAGCAGTAGCAACTCCACTGCTCTTTAATTTCAGTAATTAAAAGCATCACCTCAAGCCACTTGTATCTATTGTACATATATCATACGAGGAAAAAAAATCAGCAACATCGATCTGCGTGTACAAGACAAAGTTGAAACTTTAAATCCTCAGTCACATCAGTTGAATACCTCTTTGTATTTTTGTTTTACAATTGTTGGAGAAACGTGGTTATTTTTGCAAATCTGTAATTCTACCATCACATATTTAACCCGACATCAAAAAATGAGATTTTATTTCAGCAAAGAAAGTTACTTCAACTGTTTCCAGAGTTAAGGAAGAAATTTCTAAAAGCCTAATTAATAAAAATTGGGGGGATTTCAAAGACATAGCCAAGTATAAATGTTGATGGATATAAATTTGAATAAATGTAGAATGAGGTGGCAATTATAAAAGTTGGATAGTTCCAGTTTTAAAAATAAGAGGGCAGGGCGTCCCTGGTGGTGCAGTGGTTGAGAGTCCGCCTGCCGATGCAGGGGACACGGGTTCGTGCCCCGGTCCGGGAAGATCCCACATGCCGCGGAGCAGCTGGGCCCGTGAGCCATGGCCGCTGAGCCTGCGCGTCCGGAGCCTGTGCTCTGCAACGGGAGAGGCCACCACAGTGAGAGGCCCGTGTACCGCAAAAAATATAAAAAAAATAAGAGGGCAATGAATTTTGCCCAAATAAGTGTGCCTTACTAGTCAGGTTTCTGCCCCTTTTGAACCCATACGCAAGCTTTGGTCTTTAGAACTTATAGTTGTTTCTTACATATTCCTTGTACAGTAATCCACTGATTCTAAGATGTACTTCGAAAGACATCTTTAACTCCTATAAAAACAAAGAACAAAAGCCTTATCTAAATGTAACATTACACAAAGATTATTCTGCTTTATGTATGTTGATTAAATCTTGTCCAAGCCATGATCTTTCTACACAGCTGGAAGACTCTACTAAACTGCATGCAGTTTACCTCATACAAGTCACTGAAATTTTTAGAACTCTCCCACAAATGACACTTTGCTTGGTTTATTCCACGGGAAGACCTTTCAAAACAAGAGTAAAACTCTTTAGATCAACTTCGCCATACATTTCTGTCCATCTGCTTCTAAAATTCCTATTACACATTGTAGCACGTTAGTATCTACTTATTAGTTTGGTAGGAAAAGTATTAGTCATTACATGGGGCTCTTGGTCAAAAGAATCATTTTTCCCTTTGGGAAGTTTCTTAACTCATACCTTACAGACCATACCTATTCTTTATGGAATCAAAATAACCATTATTTTCCACTACAGTAATTTAAATCTCTAGCTCAAATTATCATTGCTTTTATAATGTTATTAATGCAAAAGCAGCCTATGTGGAAAGAATACAGGTTTGGCTCCAACTAGGTAGGGTACCTGGCTCAAGACCTCATTTCCTTATATGTAATCCAACCAGTTGAGAGGGCCAGCCATTTCTAGTCACCATTCCAAATTGGCCTAGGTAGTTCGGTGGAGATAAACACGCAGGTAACAGCTAGCTGTGCACTTTTATCACTCATTAACTTTAGCATTTCTGTGACTCCCACTTTTCGGACTGATATGATATACACATACTGTATGTTATAATAAAGTTAAATTCTGCTCTCAGCATATAAGGGGTATTACTGACAGCAGTCATGAGACAACCCATCTCCCATTATGGGTCCATCAAACCATTTTTGCTCCTTTATCCCACCTTACAATAAGCTATTCAACAGAGCCAATTGCAATTATATATTCCTTTGTTAATTCATGTTGTCATAAATTTAATTGATGGTGAAAGCCTGGAAAATGAGGAAGGCAACAATCATCATGCAAATGTATACAAAGAACAAAAAGCCCATTTTATTCGAACCCTAATAAACCAGGTTTAGTGATCAGCAGTTGTATTAATCTTAGAAGATACTGACACTACTGAACACACACACACCTTTGCCTGAGTGACAGTAAAACTACTGAACGTTGATTTTATTACTCTTTTACTCTGAAACCTACTGGCTTTAGACGTGGAAATATAAACAAATATGTATAAAAAACAAGACTGTTCCTGGAGGCTCAAGTAAGGAAAAATCTTCTTTTAAAATGAATTTCAATCATACACACACCAACTTTAATTTCTATTGGGCCCTCTGTATCCCCCTTCCATTGCTTCCTAGCTGCAAGTCAGTTACTCTATTAATTATAGATACACCATATATAATAGATCAGACAATGCCATCTAATCATCTAAAAACCAACTATGGCAAATCTGCTACAAAACATACAGTGCAGTGTTATTAGCAAATTACTGCACCACTGGCAACTCCCTATGGACAACAGAACGTTAAAAAAAAACCAAACCCACCCTCAAAACATAAGAGTAAACAAGAAACATTACAAATAACAAAGGTGATGGTGAAGAATCAAAACTGGCAATTCAACAAATGAAAGAATGGGGCCTCCTGCTTGGGCTTCAACACCCGTTCTAGATTTTTTACCTTCAGTGGTCCTTCTGCTAATTAATAACACTCTGGTATTTGTTTATAAGACTCCTGGATGGACTGGCAAGTCTCAAAAATTAAGATATACTGTTTTCAGAATTTCTTACGGCCAATACAAAACAGATGGATGGTTCTGGGGTAAAGGAGCAGAAAATTGGGACAAATGATAACAGAAGCTCTGGTTTTATTAACAGCTTTGGAGAAATTTTAGTTAAGAAGGACCCGAATATAAAACAAGGCATTAGAAACAACATACAGAGTTCAATTGGCCAGGATTCTGTACTTATTTTACCTCAGAAAATTAAAAAGTACAAACTTCCTTTTGCAATTTTTTTTTTGTAAACTATTGTTATTTTGGGGGGAAATTCTTGAAGTACTGGTGGCCATACAGAAAAGCTATGAACATGTTACTAGCACAACTAACTCAGAAATTAACTGAGGACACAGAGAGCCTAATTTGCTACATCTTCGTAAGAGAAACTGGAGCAGTAAACCCTTAACTACAAACCCCTTCCCCTCTTTGCAAGCATTAAAGAGTCCTCACACATAGCTAATTTAAAGGTTTAGTTTATACAATTGATTTAATTCTGCAAACTCCACAATATAAATGGCAATAACTACATATATTAAATACTGTAATAAAAATAAACAGTCATTAGTTAATTCTATAATGCATTAAGAGCAACTTTAAAAAACAAATTGTGAATAAAGGCATACTTAATAAATTAGGGAACATCTGAACTGCTAATAGTTTGGGAAAGAATTTGAACTTTTTACAAAACCAGTGGAAACAAATGAAGAGAACAAATTACTACACATTGCTGTAGCACAGAAAGGATTGGGTGCGTTTTATTAACAATGACATCCTCTTTCCTGCAGCCTGACACAGGAACAGTTCCATTATCTGATGTGAGCCTCCAACAGCAAGCAGATACTGCAGCACGTTACTAAGCAACTTACTGTGATTTCACACTGTATGTGGCAGGAAGAAAGTTTTTAAAAACGAAAAGGCAGGCATAAGCTGATTTCTAATATTTTTAAGTCCAGGCTACTCTCTTAGATACAATGTTTAGAACACTTGTATACCAAAACAACTTTTAAATGAACATTTCCAAAAACTTGCATATA
This sequence comes from Phocoena sinus, assembly GCF_008692025.1. Classification (NCBI taxonomy): domain Eukaryota; kingdom Metazoa; phylum Chordata; class Mammalia; order Artiodactyla; family Phocoenidae; genus Phocoena; species Phocoena sinus. The sequence continues at coordinate 74,534,695 of NC_045780.1, forward strand.
CAACTTAGGTACAATGGATCTGGCACCAAAAAAAAAAAGGTTACATTAAAAAAAAAAAGTGTAAGAATCATGAAATAATTAAAGCTAACCTAAATTCTTCAGGTAAATAAAGTGAATGTTTTCGAGTAATAGTATCATGTTTACTAAAAGTCAGTTCTCACGAGTTCATGCCTATTTAAAATCCTATCTTTAAAGATATGTAAACCTATTTTATTGTTCCTTACCACAATGAGACTTATGGAAGAGCTCAAACTAAAGCAACAGCATTTTTCTTAGCATGCACAAACAAAATAATCTACCATTTAGGCATCTCATGAAGTTATGTTTTCACGTTTAAAAGACTGAGCAAAACTGTCTCAAAAATACTGGAAAGTTTCTCTACTTTGATGACATATCTATGCATCTCAGGTAGCATTTTTATATCCATATCCTTTTCTTGAATAAATGTTTTAATACCAGTTCACTTAAACATATGTAAAGATAAATGAGGCAGATTTTAGTGTAGCAAAGTCATCCATAAGATATAACATGCAAAAACAAAACAAAAGCCTCTAAGTTTAAATGTGTTTGTCCCCCCAAAAAACGTGCAGGTACCCTACACTGAAGATGATTTGACTACCTTAGCCTTCTATAAAAGTACAAAGCTAAGTTCTTTCTGATGGCCCACTTTGAAAATAATCTAAAACAGTATAACTTTTTAGAATCATTCTTCTAGTCTTTATTAAGTATAATTTGTGGTAATAATACTTATATCCTAAAATAGAGGCACAGGATTGAGAATTTAAATCTTTTTCTGGGTGCTTAGTCTTTCTTAACGGTAATACTGTTGTCATAATTTGTATCAGCATAAATTAGGTATCTGTAAAATAGCCATTAAATACTAATTCTCAAGTATATTTAATGTACATATAAATCCTATGTTAAAAGTGAAAAGAAATATACAGCATAGTCCTAGGATTTCTAGATTGTTGACCATCAAAAAGTAAACCACCCTCTTTTAAGACTTAACAGAACTTTAAAAAAAATTGCTTCAACATATGAATTTAAGACTTTACTTTATTCAGCAAAATCATTTATTTACACAATGGGGAATGCTGGTTTGATTTCATCAATGAAATAAAAACAAGTTGAACAGAGACAATACTGAACTGTATGTATATGTTGTATCAGAGCTGACCAACTGTTTCCTTACCTGTGTCAGGAACATCAAGAGTAACAGTACCACGAGGACACTGGTTAACAATACACCACAAAGGTCCGGCAACACCCTGGGCGCTTCCGATGCAATTACCAACTTTTTCTTTTTTTATAAATATATAAAAAAACAAAAAGTCAGCAAAACCAGCATTATGATGTAGTAAACAGAGTATAACGGTGAAGTCAGTGGGTCAGTAAAAACCTTATCAGACCATCCATAGTTTACAAAGTGATCTGCTCTTCTTCAGATCACTAATACAGAATCCAACAGGTGAAAAAAATATCGCTTTGTGGAAGATAACAATGATCTGATAAGGATTTGACTTAATGGACATTAAAGGGGTGGAGGGAAAAAAAAGGAATTGCAGAGCATAGCCCCTATTAGAACAAGCTAACTTTCCAGATTTTCCAAATTAAAAAAAAAACAAAACAAACAAAAAAAAAAACCACTTCAACATGAAGCTACCATACAAAGTTTTTCCATTTTTCTTTGTAAAAAGTTCAGAGTTTGCAATTTAATCCTGGGTTTTTAATGAGAAGGACAGTTTTGGCCTGGACTTCCCCTTGCCCAAGATAATTTTTTGTTCTTCTTTTTGTTGACGCTGTCGCTCTTGTTCTAGTTTCATCCTTTCCTCATGAATCTTTCTTTGTTCTTCAACAATTCTCAACTGTTCTTCAGCCTGAAAGGTAAAAGTAAAAAACTAGAATTTCATGTCTTCTATTAGTAATATTCCAGAAATTGGGTGACAAATTCATCAACAGGAGCACACAAAAGTGTATGTTTAAAAAATCTTGCCTAAGATCACATAGAAAGTATCAGGAAAAAATACCTAGGAATTAGAAAAGAACTCCTTATTAATTATTCCAACATTTTCTGATTTTTTTAATGAAAAATATATGAACAAATTGTAGGAAAGCACTTGAACATTTTGAAAGATATGGGATTTCCAGCTGGCTGAGGAACATCCAACTGGGAAACCTCTTCAATACCTTCAAAACTCCACATGTTCAAGATTTAAATTCTTCAAGCCTAACCCTAAAATGAACCAGCCCTTTCTGGCCTCCCTCCTGCCACGCATCTAGTATGGCTTATTTCCTTCCCCTCCTCCCTCTTCCCTCGACACAACCAAACAGCCCTCAGGTTTGTCAATTCCCCCCTTATATCCTCTCTTCCTTTATATTCTCTCCCCTAGAGCTCTGTCCCTTCCCTCTGCCACCGTGCCAGTTCAGGGTCCCAGATCTCTCGCAGACCTAAAATGGTCTTGTTTCTAGTCTCTGCCCTTCAATCCACCCTACACAATGCTGCTGGCTTCACCTTTCCTGAGCACTGTGCTCTCCTGCCCTCAGACTTCCAATGATTTTCACTGTGCACAGACATGGCCTAACTTCCTAGATTAGCATACTATTTGTGACTTTCCATATCCTTTCTATCTGCCCTCCACCAGCTCAGCTCATGCCATTCTTTCCTAGGACAATCCTACCTGTGTGTCAAAGTCCATTGCAAATCACCATTCTCTTGTTTAGACTTTCAGTGATAATTACAAGAGAAACAATCATCTGCTTCTGATCACCATTAGTAAATTCATATGCAAATTCATCCCACATTTGGGGTAAGAGCATGGCACATGCAACTGAATCAAGACTTAATAAAGACTCTTAGGGGGCACGCTTGTGCTTTGGAAACTCTTTCCAGGATAAACACCACAGACTTGCTTTTCCGTAAGGTTCTAACTCAGCCCCTAGGAAAGCAGATTAGAAAGAAGCTTAGGGACTAACGGGTTTGAACATCACAACTTCAACCCATTTGAGAAATTTATGAAAACTACTTTGGCACTATCCACCCCAAACTACATCTCGCAGTACTTTTATATCCAGCAATTTAATTTTCTAGATTTTATACTATAAACATACTTGCATACATGCAAAATTGAACAAGTTTATTGCAACGTGGTTTGTAAAAGACTAGAAAAACCCAAATATTCATCAATATGGACTATTAAATATATTATGGAAAGTATATTTTAAAAAATACTGTGTGGCTGTTAAATCTTGAGTCATGTGATCATATTACCTAATCAAAAAATTAAACAAGATTTAAAAAGTAACTTCCTTCACAGACAGAAAATACTATTTCTACTGCACTGAAATTATCTTTAGATTTGAGTGAAGAGAAAGAAAAGGTTCAGTTTCATTGAAGTCTACAAATACAGGAGACAAAAGCATATGTGTGTGTGTGTGTGTGTGTGTGTGTGTGTGTGTGTGTGTGTGTGTGTACAGAGGGAGAGCTGTAATTAACCAGGAGTGATAGCTAACAGTGTTATCCCCAGTGCTAAGCACATAGTGCCTATTACAAGTACCTGACAATGGAATGGTTTTAAAAAATGAAACCAAGCAGGCCCTTCCCGTCTTTATGTATAAATATTTGTATTTTGTTCTATTACAGCTTTAAACTAAGCATATTCAATTACACCTTGGCAAAGAAAAAAAAAAGATGATGGATTTTCACTAAACTTATCATGGTAATCATATGTTAAATCTTTATGCTATACAGTGCTGTTATGTCAATTATATCGCAATAAAACTGCAGAAATAACAAAAAAAGACATTTTCAAATAAAAAGAATGATACAGATACAAGTGTATTTACTTTATGTAAAAAAACATGTATCCTAAAATGTGGCCTGTAATAAGTTTTCAACAATTCTAACACATCGGGGAGGACTCCCTATTTGTAAAACTAACACTCATAAGGCTTTTGTAAAACAAAGAAGAATTTTATGACATGCATAGTTGGTCGTTAAGTTTCAGTACTTCAATAATCCTGGGAAAATCTTATTTTTTTGACCCTTACTATATATAAAAAGAATGGCTCTAATAACAATGACAATAACCATGAAATTATGACAGGGTAATTATGAGATGAAATAAGATAATTATGAGAGAACACACTGTAAAGTGCAATACTTTAAAATGCTGGAAATTATCTTTTAAACCAAACAAAAAATATTTGAGAGCCTAAGTACAGTGACCAGAGAAGGAAAACAATTATTTTAGCTCTAAAGTAAGAAAACTGGGGCTTCCCTGGTGGTGCAATGGTTAAGAATCCACCTGCCAATGAAGGGGACACGGGTTTGAGCCCTGGTCCGGGAAGATCCTACATGCCACGGAGCAACTAAGCCCCTGAGCCACAACTACTGAAGCCCGCGCGCCTAGGGCCCGTGCTCCGCAACAAGAGAAGCCACAGCAATGAGAAGCCCATGGACCGCAACAAAGAGTAGCCCCCGCTCGCCGCAACTAGAGAAAGCCTGCGCGCAGCAACAAAGACCCAATGCAGCCAAAAATAAATAAATAAATAAGAAAATAAGAAAACTATGTTGAACTGAAAGTTACAAAAACTTTTTCAACTGGAAGTTAATGAATGTCTTGATAAACTGCTAAATCTTGACAATAAAAGTAAATTTTATATATTAAAAAAAAGCAGGCTATGGGCTTCCCTGGTGGCGTAGTGGTTGGGAGTCCGCCTGCCATGCAGGGGACGCGGGTTCGTGCCCTGGTCCGGGAGGATCCCACGTGCCGCGGAGCGGCTGGGCCCGTGAGCTGTGGCCGCTGAGCCTGTGCTCCGCGGCGGGTGAGGCCGCAGCAGTGAGAGGCCCGCGTACCGCACAAAAAAAGAAAAAAAAAAAACAGGCTAGTTGAGAAAAACCAAACCTGTCTCTCATTTTAATACAGTGGCTTTCAAGTGATGAAAAACTGCCTATCCATCTGTAAGTGTGATATGACTCTACACCTTACTTGCTAGGTATTCTTCTAAAGCCTTGCCTCCCACCTCCCTCTGCAATTAACTGACTGAAAGGCTGCTTTGTTCCTGATGGTCCCATCTGCTGGCACATATACACTGTTCCTCTCCCCTCGCTTCAAATGTATGCAAAAGAAAGCATTATTCCAAATGGGGGAGGGTATGCACATTCGTATTGATACAGGTGAACAACACTAAATTCTCCTACAAGACTGACGTGGTGGACATCAGGGAGGCCAAAGAGAAAGGTAACACACCCACCATACTAGAGCCATTACAGTGGGGCAGTCCTTTCCAGCCACTACACCCAGGACCCTGTTTGGTCTCAAAAAGGCTTTCAACCCTGCACCCCATGCAAAAAGAATGATTGCTGAGATGAAATACACAAGAGCAAAACATACCATTACAGTAGAAGGGTCTACTTAACCCCCTTCCCAGTATCTTGTCTTCCCCTCCCACTTTACCTAGAGGTCCTACTGCAAAAATCTAAAGATAGAAATATTTATCAGGAGTGATTACTGGGATGATGGGAAGAACTTAAAAAATCTTACAATTAGGAATCATGCCCCTACTGGGAAATGTGAATTTCTGCATTTTAAACTCCCAAAACATACCTCCTGTTTCACTCTGCCATTCTGCAATTTTGTTTCTTTAATGCACCCTCCCCTCCATAAAAACTATAATGTATGTCCCCTTTTAGATAAACAATGAGTAAAAAAAATTATAAAAAGAAAGTTAATGTAATTAGTTTTGACCCTTAGCGAACTATTATGATGTTATTCATGTACAAGGTTTAAAAAAGAAAATAACAAAGAAGGACTGAAAAAAGCAATTCCCTCTTTTCCTCCAGGGGCCATGGCAATTTAGTTATTCTGAGAGTTACCTCCTTAGGATATATACTAACTATCATTACGGGATATCATTAGCTACTCATCTAAAGAGAAATCATACCACCACACTCCTTCTAGCCCCCTTTTACTTAAAGTACAAATAATTGCTTCAAGAAGGAACTGACTGATAGTTGAGCTTGGTTTGAAAAGAAACATTGGGTACAAAACTCACTGCCTTCCAGACCTCTGGAGAGAGTGCTCTGTGTTACTGCCAAAAGAGAAATCTGATACCTTCAGGATTTTACCATTCACGTCCTATAAACATAACAAAAAAACTGTACTCTTCTAGATGTGGTTCTTTAATATTCTGTAGCCTAAATTCTCTGTTCTTTTACTCAGTTCTTTTGTTTGTCTTATTCAGCATTCATTCCTTTTTGTGAAAGCTCTCCTTCAATGCCTGGTGATCCTTGGCTCTTAGCACGATTACATCAGGTCTTCCCTGGTTCCCACAATAGACTTTTACCTTCCTTCCTTTTTCTTCTTCTCCCTCCCTTTGTACAGCCTTATCACTCACCAAGTTCAACTATTCTCATTACTGTTTCTACTCCCACCTGATCAAGTGCCCATCTTTTTCACTGACCTCAGTGGCTTTCTCGTTTCTAGTCTCCATCCTTCACACCACCCCACACGACAGCAATACATTAATGTCCAGAAAGTTTTTAAAAAATCGTTGCCAAGAATACATGAACATCATTAAATCAACCTTCTACCTTATCAACTGGGAACAAGCCTTTCAGTGATTTAAAATCCTTACCTAATTTGCCCACTCTTTCAAATTAAAATATTTAATTGACATTTACATTTGATGGCATACCATATTTTCCTATCTCTTAAAATGTATAAATATGTCATTATGAGCCATCCTAAGTACTGTGCTGTTTCAACTTACATAATACACTCACTCTAGCATAAATGCCCCATTCTCTTCCCAACTATGTTAGTTTCCTGTAGCCACTGTAACAAATTACCACAAACTGGATAGCTTAAAACAGCAGAAGTTTATTCTGAAGGCAAGAAGTCCAAAATCAGTATCACTGCAACAAAACCAAGGTGCTGATATTCCAGAGCCACATTCCTTTGGCCAGTACCTTCCTATCTCTGTTCTGACTTCACATCACCTTTTCCTATGTTAGTGGAGTCTGAAAGCCTTTCATCATTAGGTCTTCTCTCCCTTTCAGTCCATGTTGGCAGTGTTTCTGCTGATATAACATCCTCAAAAACACTGTGAGTCTCCCATGTATATCAGGCCACTAGACAACAGGCTCTTCCACAGGTCTTTTCTGGATAATCTCATCTAATCCTGGCTTTTGCTAAAATGGCTGAGGTAACCTATGAGTCACAGGCATAAACTCTTCAGCATTAGCAAAAGGATGCCCAATCATACCCTCAGCCTTCTTTCCAGAACAAGTTTTTCTAATAGTGAATCTAATTTTAGCATCTTTTGCAATCTAAATAGGCTAAATATTTCCCCAAACATCAAGCTCTCATTTATTTTACTTCTTGGTTCTTTCCTCAATTACTCTCCTCTTGCATTTTACATAAATATTCAGAAGAAACCAGATTGCACTTTACTTAGAAATATCTTCAGCTGTACATGAACTTCATCGCTTAGGTAAGTTCTCCCTTTCACACAACTGTAGGTCACAGTTCAGTTGGGTTTTCTTCCACCATACAACAAGGAATTCCTTCCCTCCAGTGTGCATAACACGCTTTCATTTTCTTTCTAACCCTAACCACAAGTGCCTTTTTAAAAAAGGGATTTCTTTATTTTTGGCTGTGTTGGGTCTTAGTAGCAGCACCCGGGCTCCTCTCTAGTTGTGGCGCATGGGCTCCAGACTGCGTGGGCTCTGTAGTTGCGGCACGCAGGCTCTCTAGTTGCTGCGAGTGGGCTTAGCTGCCCTGCGACATGTGGATCTTAGTTAGTTACCCGACCAGGGATCAAACACGCGTCCCCTGCATTGCAAGGCGGATTCTTAACCACTGGACCACCAGGGAGGTCCCCAGAAGTGCACTTAAAGCCCATATTCCTACTAACAGTCTAGGCATTTTCTATCATGTACCTCAAAATTCTTCCAGCCTCTACCCACTGTCCAATACCAAAAACACTTGCAAATTTTTAGGTAACAAGTTATCACAAACTAGGTAGGCTCCAAACAGCACATGATTAGTCTGAGGGCCGGAAGTCCGACATCAGGATTACTGGGCCCAAATCAAGGTGTCAGCAGGGTGTGCTCCCTCTCAAGGATCTAAAGGGAGTCTGTTCCTTGCTTCTTCCAATTCCTGGTGGCTGCTAAGAGGATTCCTTGTCTTCTGACCACATCACTCCAGTCTTCAAGGCCAGGATCTTCAAATCTCTCTCTGTTCTGTCTTTGGCTTCTCCTGCCTGTGTTTTGTGGTAGAATCTCCTTCCACCTCCCTCTTATAAGGATATATGTAAAGGCATTTAGGGCACAGTAATAATCCAGGATAAACTCCCCACCTCAAGATCCTTAACTTATTCACATCTGTGTAGACTCTTTAACTGTCATATAAGGTAACACTCGCAGGTTCTAGGGATTAGAACATGGACCTCTTTTTTGGGGGGCAGGAGACATTTTTCTGTCTACTACACGAACATTAAAAAATTCTTTCTTACATCTCCCTAAGAACTCTTTTCAGAGCTATCTCTTAATTTCAAAGTGAGATCTGGTTTACTTGAAACTTAAGTATGTGGAATATATTTCATATATAGTCAGCTTGTAAACATGGTACTATCTTTTCATCTCTCATACTGGTGAGATACCACGTGTTATATAGCACAATGAGCACGCTAAATCTCCCTAACTGGCAAGGGAAAAGAGGAAGGTTATTTCAATATTAAAGAGAGGAAATCTACTATAGACCCAGAATTTCAGGAGACAGTTTGAGGGGTTGTTTTTCCTACTGACATAACCTCCTAGAACATTTCATTCCATGGCAACACCCACCACCTTCACTTAGTCTGTTTCCTGTTCTGAATAAATAAGATTCATACACATTTCAGAATAGTATCTGGGCCCCAGACGCATCACTAAAAACTGTGTGAAGAAGAGGACTTTGAAAAATTTTAAGTACTACTTTTAACATTTTAAAGAAACTTAAAATTCTCCATCGTACTAACAACAGCCTTTCAAATGTCTGATGATAGCTGTGCAATGCCAATACTAACCCAAGAACTAGGAACCAATCTGCCAAAAAACCAAATCAAGCTAATCCACTTTTGGATTAATTTTTGTTTGATTTTATAAATCAAATACGTATGTTCGCTAATATTTTCTTGCCTCCTTATGGACAGATAAAATCAAGTTATCTTGATAAACAACTTGGAACTAAAATGAGCAAAAACTACTCTTGGTCTAGACCACTTAACATGTATCATATATGAGAGTCCGTATGGCTTAGCTAATCTGTTCCTTATTACAGACATTACTGGGAGCAATCTTTGAAGTTTTGTCACGAGGGCTTACTTAAAAGTCTAAGTGTGGCTTAAATTTACTTTATTTACTAGTTATTCTTACCTGATCATAATGGTGATACACATTACTTGTAAAAAAGAAAAAAAGTAGAAACTGGAGAAAAGTATAAAATTACTTATAGGCTTACCAATTAGAGATAACTATTCTCAGTACTTTGGCATATTTTTCTATTAAATGTACAAATATACATTTCAAATTAGGAAAATCATACTTCCCCTGTATTATCAGATGCTTTTTGACTACAGAAAAATCCACTGTATGTATGTGTTATAATTTATCTAAAAACCTGGGCAATTTTCACTATTGAAATAAGGGGAAAACATTTTTGTGTGTGAATTGATTTGTACTGGATTCAGTTTCCATTAGGTAAGTTCTTAGGCGCAGAATTAAAATTTAAGGTTCCTGGTATATACTGATTTATTGTTATTTTCTAAAACGGTCACATCCATTTAAACTCCCAGAATAGTGCACTATATAAAGGGTCTCTTTATACCATATTCTTGCCAACACTTGGTACTAACGGGGAAAAAAAAGTCTTTTCAAATTTGGTATATAGTATTAGAGAAAAAGGAAAAGAGAGGGGGCATTTCTTTGCTTTCCCATTAAGGCTGGGATTTATTTTCAGGAATTTACTACAGCTACTTTTCATTTTACTTGTGTGAAGTTACCTCTCGAAGTAGTCCCCCCCCCCTTTCAGGAAGTTGGTCTCCTTTATTGATTTACAAGAGATCACTGTGTTATTCTTTCATGGTTATAGACAAGAAATCTCCACCAGGGTACACTCTTTTCCAACCTGTCTAATCTGCTTTCAAAACCTGAACTTCTGACTACACATGAAGTGGGTTTACTACAACTACTACTGCTTATCCCAAGAGATCCCATACATTCTTGCTTTTTTTCTAATTGTACTTCCCTAAAGGTCTTTGCCCTACTTCATTTCCTCACCCTCTTGTCCTCACCCGAAATTCAATTTCTAACTGTCCCTCAAGGTCCAGAGCAGTGGTATCTCTTCCAGGAAGGTTCCCAGGGCAATTATGTCAGTTACCTCATGTAACTCATACCACTTACCAAATAGTTCCATATCATTAGCTGACTTTTCTTTGAGTTGTCCTTGTCTCCACAATTAATACACTAAAGCCTTTAAGAGAACTTAACATTTTGGCTACTTTTATCTCCAAATTGCTTTTTATTCATATGTCTATTATTTTAACAAGACTTTCAATATAGTCTATGTAGTATTTCCTAGTGTAAATACTAGGAAACGTGTATAAAGATTAAAGAACTGTGCTCAAAATTGAGAGGAAGGGGAAAGGACAATAAAAATGAGAGAAACTGCAATAGTGTGCCTTGCATGTTTATACAGTAACATTTTCTTGTCTCTTCCTACACAAAGGGTACTCTACTTTCCCTGCAAGGACATGGCCACCAATAGAACCAAATAAAAATTAATTCTCTCCAACAGGAACAATAATTTTTTATGCTTCCAACATTACTGAAAACAAGAAGCAAATTAGTTATGTCCAGATTTTTACCGATTTTCCTCAAATTCAAGCTTCTTCTTCCCTAAGATACCCTTTCACTGAAGTTTTATTGATAACATGCAGTCAGAGCAGCGTCACTGCAGTCTAATAATACGAAGTCAAACTCAAGGGTTCTAGAGCAGTGCTACTCTAAGGATGGCCCATGGACCAACGACAGTGCACACTAACTGACCCACAATAAGATATGCAGAAGCCAAGAATAAGCATTTTAGAAACTTCTATAGCAATTTGACCTCATTATTCTAATAATTCATCTTAACTGTATTTTGCAAAAGTAGAGGTCTGAGATAAACTGGGATTAAAAGACAAAGACAAAACCTGAGCAACTTTACCACCACTTGAAAAGCACTGCTTTAGGATATGCTTTGCTAATCTCCTATTTTTATGGTTCATTTGGGTAAACAAAGAAGGCTATTAGAGGAACATAAGGAGGCCAAGCTGACCCCAGGCACTCAGACAGCTACCCCAGGGTCAGAAGGGATCAAGACCTTGGCAGGGTATACCAAGTTTAGAACCTTTGCTCTAGAAGTCACAATCTGGCCTTTCAGGACATCCGCAAACTGAACTCCCTATACAGTCTCTTACACCACGTTCTAAGAGGAGTTCTATCCCACGTACTGGGTAATTTTGCTTCAATGTTTCTAGCACCAACTATACTGTTCATCTCTCCTGCAAATACCCATGGCCTTACAAACAAGACTGTATCTACCTTTCAAAGCTCAACCTTCAAAACTACAATGAAGATGCACACTTCCCCTCTTACTTTCTCTCGCACTTGCACTGAGATTTTCTCCTTATGTGGAATCACTAAAAGAAAAAAGCGTTATCACATATGTATTAGTCAGCAATGTATTGATACATCTTATTATGACTTCTCACCCACCTCATATTCATGGTGCTTCCTCCACCTAAGCAGATTTTAAGGCCTTTTCATTGGTAAAGCACGAGTAGGTCTTCCCCTTTCCTTGTGGCTTTCACAGTAACCAGGACAGTGATATTAAGAATCCCTTGTGTCATTTTCAGTAAGTTGTTTAGGGTATTTCTAGTTTGGCTCTTATCTGGGGCAGATTATCTTTTAAAAGATCATACTCTAGAACCAACTGCTGGTGGTTTTAACTTTCACATTCTTATTCACTATAAAACAATTATGTACAGTCCTCCTTCACCAACCCCCCAGTGGGATTCACTGTTAATTACTTAGATCCTCCCAGATCTTTTTCTGTGCCTTTATAAACACAGTCACAGAATTTGTTTTTTCTGAATCGCTTAACTGGAGCTTCCACCTTGCCTTCCTCCCCCAGTCAAGAGTGTGACTTAGCAGCAAACGTCTTCCTATGGCTGCATTATTCTCAACACATTTCTAACTAGACAAAACTTGTCTAAAACCAAGAGTCCCTCTAGGGTCATGTCTTCATTCCTGGGCAGTAAATACCACTAATCCTCATTCATTCTAAGTAAATTTCCCTCTATCTCTGATTTATATTCTTACTTTGAAGTAGAATTCCTATATGCCATCTTCATAAGGAAAAGAAAATTTTCCCTTATAATGTCTGACTATCCTTCTTCATTTTTTGATTTATTTATATCCATAGTCCTTTAATTCTAGCTTTCTTTTACATCATACTGAGAATGCTTCAAAATATATTCATACTCTTGGGCTTCCCTGGTGGCGCAGTGGTTGAGAATCTGCCTGCTAATGCAGGGGACACGGGTTCAAGCCCTGGTCTGGGAAGATGCCACGTGCCACGGAGCAACTAGGCCCGTGAGCCACAACTACTGAGCCTGCGTGTCTGGAGCCTGTGCTCCGCAACCAGAGAGGTTGCGACAGTGAGAGGCCCGCGCACTGCGATGAAGAGTAGCCCCCGCTTGCCACAACTAGAGAAAGCCCTCGCACAGAAACGAAGACCCAACACAGCCAAGAATAAATAAATAAACAAATGTGGGGTTTAAAAATATATATATAATATATATTCATACTCTTAATTGGGAAAACGCTACTACACCAAAAACTGTATCTATTTTTAAATTCTATTTTAAATGTTAGTATATGCTACAAACAAACAAATAGAAGTACTAAAATACAGAATGGGAAAGAAAAATAGAAGCGATATGTATTCATTTTTCTATTTAAAAAATTTACTTCAATATTCTTATACTGACTTCTTTATTAAAATGTAAAAATTGTATATCCTTTTACACCTGTATCTCATATTGTAATTCTTTAAGTCTCTGTGTTCCTTGTTAGATTATAAACATGAAATATGAAAAAAATTTATTCATCTGGTACACTTAGTATCAAATATATACTCTCTACTTATTCTGTCTAGTAATTGGTAACAAAGCAACTAATGCCAAGTGAAACGCTGCGTATTAGTAGGCTTAATTAAGAACTTAACCTTCAAGTTTTTGTTTTTGTCTTTTTAGGTACAGAAGAAATTAGGGATGGGGATAGTACAATTTCCCCTAGGAAAGCTGTTTTAAACCACTGTGAATTTTGGAAATTTCTCCAGATTAATCAGAATTTCTGGCTTGCCCCAAACAGATTCCTCTAGAAGACAGTAGCTAAAATCTAGTCAACTATTCCTACTGTTCCCTCAAATCCCTTAAAATAGTCCCGAGAACTCTAAAATGTTTTTCATGAATGCTTCATACATACCAGTTTGGCTTGTGCTTCTGCAATTTTTCGGTTATTCTCTTCTAGTATTCGCTCTAGCTCCTCACGTTTTGCACGTTCTTCCTCCTAAAGGGGAGGACATGTTAAGATGTTAGAAAAGTAAATTTTTTTTTGTTGATAAAATATTCACTAATCTTCCTCTGAATTATTTCGATCTGACTAAACAGGGTAGCTTTATAGCTACCTTCTGTCTGACAAATGATAAACTGTGCAGCCACTAAAATTTGTTTCTAGTACTAAATTTAAATCATCCCTCCCAGTCCAAACAGCAACCAACTAAACCCTCCCTAATGACAGTTTCCTGGCAATTATTACTAATACTTTAATATCACACAAATCAACAAGGACAACTACAAAACTGGATAGTATTTACCAAATTAAAAAAATAATATATAAAATATAAATAAAGTGAATATTTGTCTCACCAATTATGTATACCTACGTATTCTTTACCTATACTCCTTTAATCAGCATTAAAAGTTGAATATTTACTGTCTTGTCCAGTGTCCTGCAGAGTGTGCTCCTCGGCTGCCATACGCGCCAGCTTCCTCTTTAAAATGATTTGTACTGTTAGCTTGGCAATACCTGCATCAGCAGCTCAACCATTTATAAAGAAACAACATACAAGGAAGGCTGAGCTGAGGAATGCAGATGTTTATGGTAAGAAGGAACAAAAAATGTAATTCATCATTCCTAAGGCAAACAATTAATAAGAAAAATACATTTACTGTTAGTGAAAAATACAAATGGTAATCCATACTTCATGGAACTAAGGGCTTCTTCCATGGGGAGAATGGACTTAACATTCAGATGTTGACAATTTCTAAAGGCAGCTTATCTTGTCATCTACAATCTGAACTGAAATTCAGGAATCCAGGGGGTACATGGTCAGGAAATAAAATTCTGTAATTTATTTTTTCTTGGAGAACTTCATGAGATTTTATAATGCAAGCTATATGAAGATTGCTTGATGGTTTGGGCAGTGTTGAGATCACAGCATACATATTCAAATGATTTTAATATTTGGAAAGACTGTCAGAGGGTTGTGTCCGTGTAAAAAAAAATTGTTAATATGAAACAAAAAGCAAATGAAGAGAAAAAAATCTTCCTATGATTAATAACTCGCTACAAGACAGCACCATTACTCCAAAAGTATCTTCATTATTAAAGGCACTAACAAAAATTTCATATACTCAATGGCACAGAGTTTGGGATATCCACCAAATATAGACATGTATATCTAGACAGCACAAGGGAAAATGCATTTGAAAAACTAAGCTTACTGGGAAACAAGAGATTTAATAAGATGTCAACTTGTCCACAATAATGCCAAGATTAAAAATGACAATGAGTCACATATTTTGAGTCAAACGTTGAAGTTCAAGAAAATATAACCACGGGATTTCCTATGGCACACACCAATGGAATTCACAGTCACTATGCAAACTATGTTGAGGGACACTCAGTGCTCTAAGGTAATTTGCCTTGAGTGTTCCAGTGACTTTCAACAAGTTTTAGGATCCTGGAGTAATCAGTGCAAATAAGCCACAAAGCTTCAGTAGCAAATTACTGTCTCACAGAAAGACATTTTCAACTTCTGCTCCAGCTGCTGATAAAACAAATCATGTGTTTAGCTTGACTCCAGACAAGGACAACCTGTTCCTTCATAACTCTCTAGAGAAAAAAAGGAGTTGTTAGTAGATACTAAAAAAGTGGACGAATAATCTGGACATTTTTCCTAAAAAGATCTTTGAAACACATTAGGAAAATGGAGGGCCTTATGATCAGAATGCTAGAATTAGTCCGTTGTGTTGAGGCAGGATTTGGGGTAGGGGGGTGAGGGATAAATGAAGGAAAAAAAGAAGAGCAAGAAAACCTACTTATCAAAAGCAGGTGCTATCACTCAATGTTAGGCCCTGCTCTTTTTAATCTGACTGAAGGCAAAAAGCCTCTCACAGTCTAGGCAATAAGAGAGATAAACAGAAAAGAAGAACACGTAACCACAGGTGGATTTTTAACCTTTTCCCTTTACCACTCCCTGTCTCCCCCCACCCTCCCAAAAAAAGAATGTAAGTCCTGCAGCCATGGCAAAAGTTTCAAACACTTCTCAAATATGTAAGCCAGCTCCATTAAATCAAAAAGTCTCCTTGGATAGTTTTGTGAAAATAGCTTTTAAATAACGGTCAGCACGTGTGAATAGGCTAAAATATTAACTTTCGCAGCAACGGTAGTTTAGGTGAGAAAGGAATTGTCTGCATTCCATCTCTTTCTGAACTGCGCAGCAGGCACGCCCGACACTGAAAGTTTTGCCATGGACTGTCTCTACTTTCCAAACGACCGAGCGTTACCTCTCTGGCTTTTTGCGCTGCAAGCTCAGCTTGTCTCTGTCGCTCGAGTTCTTCGAGCAACTGCTTTTCCATGATGCGCTTGGCCTCCTCGACCCTTCGGAGCACTTCTCGCTCAATCTCGTCCTTCCTTTTCTCCAATTCTTCCTCCACCCTTTTTGCCACCAATTCTTCCACTCTTCGTGCCGTTTCTTCCTCGATGAGTTTTTCTTCTATTTCCTGCTGCCGACTAGCAAACAAAGTGGGGAAAGGACTTAGATAATGTAAGAAATAAACCTAAGAATTGAAATAGAACTAGTTGTGAGTCTGTAAAACACTGAGTCTGCTTACATATTTCTAAGATTTTACAACTCATTTTCATGTAACATTCAAGGAAATGATAGATACCAAAAGATTAAGTGATACAGAAATTCAAATAAATATAAAATCATGTTTTTTTCTTTTGTCACTTTCTAAAGTAAATACACAAAGACTAGTATATACAAACAGCTTATTAATGCAGTAGTTTTAGGAACTGTAGAGTGAATCTGAAACAGGAAATCTACTTTCGTTACCAGCTTCATAAGGAAAAGACAAGCTATTAAATATATAATTTGCTCATCTGTCAATCCATTCAGTCTAAGGGTTGAGCTACAGACAAGTCAGGAGAAACTATTATGCAGCAAGCAGTTCAGACCAGCTAAAGTCATTCTCCCCTCCCCCACCCCAAGCAAGATCAGAATAAAGACAGACTCAAAGAGATTCAGACTGCTAAAGCAACATACTGTGGTTTTTAGCAAAACTACAGACAAACTTATTCAGGTTCTAAACTTTTGCCCTTTACTGCACCTTTTCTTTCGTTAACTGACTTTCAATTCAAAGCTCTTCTAGATATGGGAAAGTGGATGAAATACATTACTATCACTTCTAAAAAGTTCAACGAAGCATGAGATCGTTTAATTATTTTAACCCCAGTTAGGTATTATAAATGAACTTATTCACTCAAAATGAAATTCTGTGCTGAAGATATTGACATTTATCAAGGCACTATGGTGGAAACCTTGCACATTTTATACAAAATAGTCTCCAATATGATAGCCACTAGCCAGGTGTGTCTGGTTTGAACTGAAGATCAGTAAGAAGAAAAGATATATAAGATCTCAAGTATTTTTATTTGATTACATGTTAAAATGACAGTATTTTGAGACAGACTGGGAATATATTAAAATTAATTTCACTAGTTCCTTTTTAATGTGGCTCACACTGTATTTCTCTTGAACGGCATTACTTGAGACAATAATTTGTGCTGGAATGAATGCAGAGACTGAAAGTATACCTAAATCCTAAGAGGTCAATCTATTAATGCTGCATATTTCTCACAATCCACAAAATTAAACAAAATCTGTAACTCTTCTATCTTTTGATGACTCATACATATGTATGAGTCATTCAATTTATCTGTTTAGTAAAGGCTTTACAGTTTCTAAGTGACCTTTAACTACCCAATCCACTTCAACCCAACTCTTCTTTGGGGGGTGATTCAATTCCCACTGAAGTGCTTTCATTCTCAACTCCTGTTATTTATTCACAGTGTTACCATACTGACACCAATGTATCTAATATTCTGATTCATATCTGTTTCTGCATTTATAATCCCTACATACTTCTGTCAGGGAGATAGTAACTACTTGAGAAGTCATAATTTCTGTTAGGTTCTAGATATCTGCAATAACCATTCTTGTTTCTTAAATATCTCCTCCCCAACGCTAAATTATTGGTGATTTTCACTGGGGGAAAAATCCCCCACAAAAGCCTAACATGTACTCTCTATCTATACTCCTTTTCCTTTTTTAACTTTGAACGAAATATAGTATTAGGGTAGTTTCAATAAGCCTTTAGCTATAGCAGCTTAGTAAAAGAGAAGAGATATCCACCCCAACGCTAGAATGGCCAGGAATACCTAAAAGAAATCGGGCAGCGATTTCAACAGAAATTAAACTACATTCCAAACATAAAAATATTGTTTCTCTACTTCATCCAAAGAGAAAGACAGAAATATGAAATGAAACAAGCAAGCTAACAACTGCTGAACCTGGATGACAGCTGTATGAGGATTAATACCCTATTTTGCTGAATTGGAAAGCTTTCATGACACGAAGTTTCAGAAGCGTACACACCCCGCCCCACGCTTTCTTCTGTTAGTTGGTTCTTATAAAATTAGTAAATGTAGCAACGTCTACAAAGAAACCTCATTTTAAAATTTCAAAAATGGTACAACTCTTAAAGCAGAACGCTGTAAACCAAGTTCCAGTTAAAACTTTCCACACAAACAAAGTAAAAGATGAGGGAAAAGAATTGGATAAGGCTTTGGGTTTGTTTATCAGTAGAAAAGCTGCCTAATTAACTCAGGAATTTGGTAAAGGTGGAAGAGACCTGACACATGCTCAAGGTTTCTGTCAGGCAAACAGTCCCTAAAGGACAGCAATATGGCACAATGGCCAGTGGGACCACACCTCCACAGATCTGGTCAGCAAGGAGAAAAGAGCTCAAACCAATCCAGTTCCTTACTTACAGCAGGAGCCAGATCAGCATGCTGTCAGCTCCCTGTGTCTCTGCTCCCACTGATGGACACCAAACCAGAGAGGCCAGGTGACAGGCCGTACAGGGTGACAAGCAATGTAGCAATAGGTGGCTGCTGCTAAGGAGTCCGTTCTAAGTACAGCTCAGCAGTTTTCCAGCCTAAAGGGGAGGGCAAGCGGAACCTCCCAAGCTCAACTGAAACCCAGAGGATGAGAAACGGCCTAGTGGAGTTTCTTACAAGGCTGCTCATCCCCCTTTGTTCCTGAAGGCACCACGCACACCCCCAGGACTGTAATTAAGCCTTGCTGCTGCGCCCTACACAAGGAGACAGGCAAGGTCAGGGCACCAGAGCAGAGCTGTTCCCCTACAAGCATGATCAAGGATATAATTTTTGCTGTCACTGTTATTTTCGGTAAGGTTAAAATTGCTACTTCAGCACTCAGAAAAAAATTTAAATCAATTTTTAGATCCAGTGCTGAAAAAGTTAAGAGCCGGATATTGCTTTAATCCCCTTCCCCCCACACACCTGGATCCAGAAAACCAAGGGCACACGAACAACAGAATTAAGCATTTGAGAGATACAACAAGTCTTTATTGAACAACCTACTATGCACTAGATGCTGTGCTAGAAACCTGAACCCCGCTAATACCTACTAATAGAGCCTATACTTCTGCGACTCTGTTCTACAGCTAAATATAAGTATTAACATACATGATAAGTAAAAATTCTCCGCACGTCTCAGCAATCTCTGTATTCCTGTGTTTTTCTTCATTTGTCTTGTCTTTTCCCACAAAAGCACAAACATATAAGGTATAGAATTGAATGAAACTTAGTACAACATAGCCTTCCTCTACCAGTTAGCCGAAGGAGGGTGGGAGGGATAGGTGGCTCTTAAAATTTTAAAAAGTTCATTCTTATTGATGACAAACTTATTATCATAATCAATGATAAGGCAGCAACTGGGCTAACTTTCCTAAGAAGCCCTGAAACTTTCTCAGAAAAGAAAAAAAAACCCAACAACCCATTTTTGCCATTAGTATCTTAGGAAAGATCCTTCACCTAAAATGACTGCCTAGCCATTCCTTAAAACTGTTGTCATAGGAGTTGTTACTCTCTTGATATTCTTTTTCTCTCTCTAATCTTTTCCTCAGGCTCCTCTGCTGAATCCATCCCCTTGCTAAGAATCTGTGAGAGCTTCTCTGATGGTGCAGTGGTTGGGAGTCCGCCTGCCAATGCAGGGGACACGGGTTTGAGCCCTGGTCCGGGAAGATCCCACATGCCGTGGAGCAACTCAGCCTGTGCACCACATCTACTGAGCCCACGTGCCACAACTACTGAAGCCCGCGTGCCTGGAGCCCGTGCTCCGCAACGGGAGAGTCCACTGCAATGAGAAGCCTGCGTGCCACAAGGAAGAGTGGCCCCTGCTCGTTGCAACTAGAGAAAGCCAACGTGCAGCAGCGAAAAACAAACAATCTCTGACCCTGATGAAAGGGTTGAATGAAAACCTTGAAGTTTTTCAATAGATAAGAGTAGGTCCTCATTTTCTCCATGCTCTCATAACACTAATCACAATCAACTTTAAAATGGCAACTATTAAAACAAACAGCAAGGGCCCATCGTTAAATGCGAGTGTGACTTTGTACAGAGCATCGGTTAATATTACTTTTAAGTCTTTAAAATGTACAAACTCAACCCTAGTAGCGTCCTTCTAGGAACTGCTTCATATTAGATGCGAGTGTGACTTTGTACAGAGCATCGGTTAATATTACTTTTAAGTCTTTAAAATGTACAAACTCAACCCTAGTAGCGTCCTTCTAGGAACTGCTTCATAATATTAGCAAACAGTATTTACTCAGTACTGAATAGACACCAACTACTCTGCCAAAAGCTTTATACTCCACGGTATAATGTGCATCTCTGATGGCTCCTGAGGCTAAACAGGTGACTGAGAGGTGACCCTCAACCTAGGCAACTCCAAAGATAACGATCTTAAGCATGCTACTACCCTGCACTGTTTCTCCACGACAAACATTAAAGGCAAAAGGTATGCACAAAAATTTAGCTACCAAAATAATTACCAAAAAAATTGATAAAATTCTTACCAACATCAGCTTGATCTTATGCCCTAATGTTTTTGTCTCAAAGCCCTAACCTCCCTGAGGTACGTAGTTCCAATATAACGCATTTGCTCTCACAATGAGTATTCTTCTAAGAATCACTCATATAGATCCCAGTTCACTTTAGACACTCGGATTTAGGAGGCTCTCGATATGCCACGCAATTGAACACCAAGTATATGCGACCCTAGATACCACAGGCTACAGTAAGTTACTATGCCATTAATATTATCCTGATCTGCTGCAAGTCATTTTCAGCCACTCATTTTTTCCAACAGTTATCACAACAGGCATAAAGCGTCTCAAAATAATACATAGGAAAAATGATAAGGGTGCAGAGGAGGAAAGAGAGAGCAACACTGAATGACTGGGACATAAGGAGAAGGAAATCTTTTGAACTGAATTTTCAACCACAGGAATGAACTTTTCAACAGTGAGGAAAAAATTTTTTTTTTAATTTTAAGGTCTGCCTTTTACTGCATCAAGATCGTAACTTGTAAGATCACTTCTTAAAATCACCAGGTTCAATCTGCCTACATGTAAAAAAATTACATTAAATAACATTATTTACTGAGTCTCATTACATACATGCCAAGTATCACCTAAGTACTTTTAATCTACACAATAAGCGAGACAGGTATCTCCATTTTACAGATAAGAAATCAAGCTCACAGGTAGGTAGTTTATTCAAGGCCTCAGAGTTGTAAATGGCAAAACAATCTGGTTTCCAACCTTAAGGAGACTTTCTAATCAGTTAAGCCCAAGAGATTTTAATTTTGCTGTCTCTCTCCATCTCACACTGGACCTCTAGAAGGCACACTTGACAGTGCGTGTTCCTGTGTTACCTCCTCTGCTGTCTACTACACCACACACTTGTCTCCCTTTGTCCAACTGTACATCCAGACGTTCCCTAAGGTTCTTTCAGTCCCATGAATCAACTGCTCTTCTCCCTCCACTCTCTGCCTGGGCCATTCTATCTACTCTCAAGGTTTCCCCCAGGCTTCAGTCTCCCGTGTCAACCTTGGATGAACTCACTATGTCCAAAATCGAGTGCCTACATTGGAAGTGCCAAGTGCAGGTTTCTGACATTTTAACTAGTGTTTGACCCACAGCAGTTACTTAAACATTTGGTGGCTGAGATGCAACAGCCACAATGTAAACATGAGAGCCAAAACAATGCTATATTTCCCCTATGTTTCACATCCAATTTTCTTTGCCCTAAATGCTTCTTAAATCTGCCCCTCTCTTCCATTCTAACAACTGCTCCCTCACTACTCCTATGTGGACTTACTGTAACTTTCTATCCTACACAGCAGTACACGCTCCATTGAAAACCAAACCTACAATTCCACGCCATTTGCCTGCTTAAAACCCTTCTGGTTTCTATGATGAAATCCAAGCTCCTTAATATGGCAAGACCCTTCCCATGATTCCCTGCCTCTATCTACCTCTCCAGCCACTCCATGACTTGAATACTTACAGAAATTCATGTTCCAGTCAATATTCACCTCTTTACTCCACCTAAGACCATACTGCACCCCTCCCTTTATTCTGGCAGGGGTGGAGGGGGCTCCCTCCCTTGGTCCACAGTATCCTCCTATGCTTAGCCTGACAGAATCCTATTTTTACCTGCCACTCACTCCTGAGGAGCACTAAGGTGTTTATCCATCCAGGATGCTTCCTTTTTACAGTCACATCACCATCACTGAATTTACCACACTGTATTATTATCTACCTACCTGTCTTCAAGCTAGATGGAGACCTTGGAGGGGTCAATCATCTTCAGAGTAACAGCTCCTAGCATAGTGTCTGGCACTTATTAAGATGCTCCATAAGTATCAGGTGAATGAACTAACCAACAGGATTTGTAAATAAACAGCTACTTCTGCCCATTCCCATGACTGCAAAACCTGGATCTTTCAATCGTCTCCTCTGCATTATTAGGCATTAGAGCGTACTAAGTAGTGCCTACTGCACAACACACAGGGATTCAGTGGACAGGTGGCTGCTAGCTCTGCCCCCTCCTCCCTTCATAAATGCTAACAGCCATGTGCTTCCTCTATCAACTTGGGACAATATAACTGCTCTATTTTCTCATTTCGTCCCAGGATTTCTTCTCTGCTATTCGTGTGTAGCTTGCTAAATGCTTCTATCTATTCCTTGCATACCACGTTTCCTTTCACTCTTCCCCGTAAGTTTCAGCTCTCTAATGAATGGCAAATCATTACTCTTTGGGGTATCCTTTGTTTTCACATAGAAGTACTATCTCAGAATTATCTTAGCTAATTTTTTTAAATGTTCATCTGTTGAGTTATTTGAGAGCTACATCTTCACAGTTAAGGATCTTGTTCCAGACCAAAAAAACTGGATTCTATATAATCACGGTTTCTTGTGACACAATTATTCGTACTCAGTGTTCATACTTCCCACCAATAGTTCTAAGTAAAGGAAAAATGCAAGCGTTGTGCATGTTTTAAAGAAACGCAGTGAAAGAGATCTCCAGGTACTGCTTCCTCCAGTAGTAATAGTTAGTTTTCCAGTCCCCTACTTCTTAATGATTTCCTTTCAGAAACAAGCTTTGCTGGAACATAACACAAACTACACTGCAGAAAGACTGAAAACGCCTACACAGTTCAGCACTCATAAATCTGTCTCAGGAAAATTCTATATTCAGTAACTCTCCTGCCTTATGAGCACTTTCTAAACATGCACTGAAGAACTGAGGAAGATGGCTGGTTAAACAGGGAGAGTTAGCAAATCTCTCTACCTTTCAACGTGGCTTTGGGAAAGAATACCCAGCGCATCAGAGTACCAGGGTCTTGAACCAAAACACAACTCTACACTTTAAAACCAAAATTTCATTCGTTTGGAATCATTTGCACCTACTCTTAGACCAAAAGGTACTTGAGAAGTGACTCTTCTGCATATGATCAATGCAAAAGTAAAAGCGAATATTCTATCTTCTGAGCAGCACGTATACACCAAAAAGGGAAACGAGTTACAGTCTTGCACCGAAGTGTGCTACGGAGACCTACAGCCCATAACTAGTAAAGAGTGAAAAGACGGAGCAGGCTTCGATTGGTTACACAGGTGAACTCAAGCGTCAAGATTCATTTACCTCACTGCACACCTAAGCTGCGCGCATTCTGTTTTTACACCTCAGAAAACAAAAAGAGCAGGCCCGAGACAGGAAAAGCGACCACGACGTCTCTACCAGCAGGAGTACACTAAAGTATAAGGACTTATATTGGGTGCGTGTACGTTTCAACCACCTGAAGCGGTTCACCTCCGCGAATCCCTGTCCCGCGTTTAGGGTGCAAGGCAAGAAGGTCTTCTGCAGGGGCCCCCAAACGTCCTCCGTCCACTTTCCGGGGCCAGCCTGCTCCAACCCCACACGGAACTCCACCCTCTACTTCCGGGACGCTCCTCCTCCTCTCGCGCCAAAATGCTTGCCCTGCTCCAAGCCCTTCCAGCTCCATCCCCACTACTGACCTTCCCAGCCAACTCGTGGGTCTGTCCTGCCCCAGGCTTTCCACAGGCCAGGGTTGCAGCCGCTCGGGGCCGGTCCCTGCGACCCCGCTAACCTCCTTCACTCCACCCAGGGCCAATCAGCTCCCCCCTCCCCGCCACCCCGCACCCGCCGCCTCCCCGGCTCCCGGCCCCTCCCCCCGCGGGCACTCACATTTTTCGTTGCCGCTCGAACTCTGCTTTCTTCTCCTCCTCCTCTCGTTTCTGCTTCTCGTCCAGGCTGCTGCGCTTGCTCACCGTGCGCCCGAAGATGTCGATGCGGTCGGGCGGGGACGAGGCGCGCTCCCGGTCCCGCTCGCGCCGGGACACGGCCGTGTTGGTGGAGCGCGAGCGGGACCGCGACTCCCGCCGCCGGTTCCGTTTACTTTCCCGGGACTTGGAGCGCTTTCGCACGCGCTCCTTGTCCCGAGACCGCGACCGGGACCGGCTCCGCTTCTTGTTGTGTTTGCTGCTCTTGGTGTGTTTGGAGCGGGACGAGCTCCGGCTCCGAGACCGGCCCATCCTTCCGGGCGACGCTGGGACTAACCGCTGGCTTCGGGCCCCGCACGTGCCCGGCTGTCCTCGCCTCCGCTTCCGGAAGCGGGCTGGCAATCTTGTCGAGGCTGGGGGAAGGAGAGCTATCAGAGAGCTGACTTTCTGCCTCCCCCTGAGGCCGACGGCCGCCACGAAGGCCGCCGCCAACGACAAGGCCGCAACGCCAGGAATTGCTAAGATGGCAGCCGCGGCTGCACCGGCCGCCCCTCCCACAAGGCCCCGCGCGCAACGCGCCGTCACGCGAGCCCCGCCCCCTGACGCTCCCTGCGGAAGGCGTGGCGAGCGCTTCCGAGCGCGCTCGGCTTTTTCCGCCAGCCTCGAGCCGGCGTGCCGCGCGGGCGCGGGAGTCCTTCGCCTCCTCACCAGAGCAGTTTTGCTTTCTGGTAAGATGCTGACACCGTAAGCATGGAACTTTCCCGTTTTGGTGCGAATGAAATCGTGCCTCGGTACCAACTTCCTGACCGCATTATATCCCAGGAACTGGTTTCGTCAGGTAGGCCAAAATGGTGTCAGAGAGACCCTGGGCAGATCACTTGCCTCTCTGAGCTGAGCTCCCTCATTTGCCCAGTGGAGACACCAGACACCACGCTTTATGACGTGGTTGTGAAGCTTACAGGGTACAAAGGGGACTGAGATACATGGAAGCCAGTGCTTATGTAGGGCTTCAGCGGCCGAGTGCAAAAACTCATGCCTCCGTTTTAAATCTGAGTTCAGTAAAAGGCTTAAAACTCAAGAGAGAGAAGCAGAGGAAAAACTAGCAATTTTCCTTTTGAAAAACAATAACCTATTAAAAATAAAAATATTTTATCTGCAACAGCGTCAAAAACTATAAAATAATTGGGAATAAAGTTTAACGAGTTACAAGATCCTGATGATGAAATCCCTTGCCCTTTGCTGAAAGGCGGAAACAAGACCAGAAAAAAAGAAAAACCTGCCATATCTGTGGATGAGAAATCAGTACCAAAAATATGCCAATTCTTCCCAAGCCGAATTTGCAAATTAGCACAATTCCCATCAGAATTCCAGATTCTCTTGAGGATAAGTTAGAACTGACTAATTTTAAATTTTGAAGGGAAGATCACATTGTTGTAAATGATGAAGAAAACCTTGAAGGGAACTCCTTGGTGGTCCAGTGGTTAGGACTCCACGCTTTCACTGCCCAGAGCCCTGGGTTTGATCCCTGATAGGGAACTAAGATCCCGCAAGCTGTGCGGTGAGGCCAAAAAAAAAAAGACCTTGAAAAAGAAGAGTGATAAACGTTTGTCCTATAAAGAATTAAACACCAAGATGTTAGCACAGAAATAGGAAAAACCATCACTGGACTAATAGGACAAATCTATTCTTTTTCTTCAGATAAATTCAAGTAAAATAATGTTTAATAATGCAGAATGTACAGAATTACCTCATTATACTGGAAGTATTTCTGTCAATCTATTACATGTACACATGTATATATACATACGTACACAACATCTGTAATGAGGACCATCTAATGTTAAAGCTAGTTGTTTCTGATTAGTTGGTATATTGTTTTCCTAGAGCACCACAAACTGATGGCATAAAACAACAGAAACTTATTCACTTGCAGCTCTGGGGTCCAGCAGTCCAAAATCAATATGCGACAAGGTTGGTTCTTTTGGAGGCTCTGAGGGAGGATCTGTTCCATGCCCCTGTCGTACCTTCTGGTGGTTGCGGGTAAGCCTTGGCTTTCCTTGATGTTCTGTGGCTTCAGCCTCTGTCTTCACATGGCATTCACTGTGCATCTGTCCTCTTCTTGTATAGATACTAATTCTTTAATTAGGACCCACCCTAATCCTGTATGATCTCATCTTAATTACATCTGCAAAGACCCAATTTCCAAATGTTACATGTGCAGGTAGACATGAATTTTGGAGAGATACTATTCAATCTACTACAGCTGGATTTTTAAAATTTCTTCTTATTCTGCATGTCATGAATTCTCTATTATAAATACATAATATTTTACAAAAAGAATAAAGGGATGTGTCTTTTTAAAAGTATGGAAATGTGAGAAAGTCTACAATCTAATATAAGGGTGATGCTTTAATTTAGTGGGAAAAGAATGGTTTATTAATAAATGCTGGCATAATTAAAGACATTAAAAAATACAGTTAATTTAGAGTTTTGCATCATAACAGGAAGCAAATTAAGATGGATTGAAGACTAAATATATGCAAAAACATAAAATGTCATGTATTTAATAATTATCTAAGTCATAAAAATAAGTGGCTATGAAACAGTAGTTCTACCATCTAGATATTTGTTTTAAATACAAAATCCTGTGTCCTTTTCCAAGAGATTCTCATAGAGTGCTTGGGCCCCAGAATCTCCATTTCTAGTGAGCACCCCACATGATTATCTTACAGGCACTCCATCAACGACAGTTTGAGAAACAGTGGTGTAAATGAATAGGTTAATATATATGTGTATGTAAATAAAAGACAAAACTTTGGGAGAAAATGTTTGCAATATTTAGCAAGCAGGGCATTAATATCTGTAGTATAGAAAGAGTTTCTAATAATCAGTAAGAGAAAGACAACTCAATAGAAAAATAAGCAAAGGATATAAACAAGCAATATACAGAACAAATACAACTGATCCAAAAAAAACACTAGTAAAAGAATCTAAATCTCTCTAATTACTCGAGAAATGCAAATTTAAATTTAATAACAAGTATGTGTGTGTTTTCTTGTAAGACTGACAATTATTTAAACACTTACTAATAAAGTGTTAAGATGAAGGGGAGAGGAGTTAAGACAAACACCCGTATATACTGTCAGTAATAGTTTATTACAACCTTTTTAGAGTGTAATTTGGCCATGTCTACCTGCATTTTAACTTTTATATCCCATGACCCAGCAATCTTACTTCCCAGAATTTGTCCCACGGATGTAACAGCACAATCTATGTGATATAACAGTGTACAAGAATATTCATTGTGTATTGTTTGGATGGCAGGCAATTGAAAACAATCTAAATGTTAAAGAACAAAAAGTTTGTGATGCATCCACAAATGTAGCACAATACAGATCTATATGGACTGATTCGCAAATATGCCCTTAGTATAATTAGGCCATTACGTGAGAAAAGAAAGTTGTAGAAGAGTGTGCAGGTTGCAATCTCGTTTTTGTTTCTAAAAGCATATTTGTGTGTTTATATTTATCTCTGAACAGTAGCTACATATTACATAGAAAGATCTAGAATTGAAGGAGTAAGCTGGGGAATTTAGTCTGAAGTTGCTCACAAAGCAAGTAATCTGTTTTATTTAGATTGTATGTATATTGGGGTTGGTTTTAAGATAATTATGGAACTTTTAAAGGAGGATGGCATTTATCCCACTCAAGCCATATATTTTTGCTGCCCCCGGGGGGAAAAAAAACCTGGAAAAAAAAGTGCATCAAAGCCACTCAAATTACTGGGGATTATTTCTGAGGATGCACTGAAACAATGAGGGACACACACACTTCACTTCTCCACTTTATAATTATAAAAGTCTCGGCATTGCACACTGCATGAACTTACCGGTGGAGAAACAAAGGTCAGCATCACATCAGACTTCTCACTAGAAGCCATGCAAGGTAGAAGACAGTGGGGTGAAATGTTCAGTTTTGAAAGAAAAAAATACACTGACCTAGAATTTTGTACCCAGCACAATTATCCTTTGAAAGTAAAGGAGAAATACAGACTTCCTCAGATAAAGAAAAACAGAAAATTTGTCACCAGTAGACCTGCCTTGCAAGAAATATTTAAAAGTTCTTCAGAGAGAAGGACAAGGGTAAGGGTCAGAAGCTCAAATCAAAGTAAAGAAAGGAAGAGTCAAAGGAGAAATAAGTGAAGAGTCTTATTTTTTCTTCTTTTTTTTTTTGACATGGACCATTTTTAAAGTCTCTTGAATTTGTTACAATATTGCTTCTATTTTCCGTTTTGGTTTTTTGACTGCAAGGCACGTGGGATCTTAGCTCCCCAACCAGATATCGAACCTGCACCCCTTGCATTAGAAGGCGTAGTCTTAACCACTGGACCAACAGGGAAGTCCCTAAGTGAAGAGTCTTAGATTGTCCTGGAAGCCCTTACTGTTGACAGTGCTGACTGTTACCTGAACTCTATGCTCCTGGAAAACAGTGAAGGTTAAGAGATCTCCCACACTTTGTGTTCAGAGAAAAGGCTCATCGTTCCCCATCCCCGCCCCAGCCCCATATGACTAGGCGAGACTCACAGGAGCCCCTTGATTACTTATGAAAAGGCCAGACACAGTCCCTCTAAATTCCCATTCTTTACCTCTGAAATGAGCTGAACTGTTATGTCCCCACTGATCAATGGGAACAAAATGTGTGTTAGTCAAACTTTGGTTAAACGTCCATCCTGCCCCAGGGGCCTGAACTTTGCCCATCCTCTGCCTGAGCCCACAGACAGCCCCTGCTGAGAACAGGCTGGCCTCTGAGTGGAACATCCTCTGATCTCCTATCTGATAGTGTTCCCCTTTCCCCCAACTCCCCCCACTCCTTTTAAAAAAGAAACCCCCTTTTTGCCTAAGTCTGGAGATACTTGCAGATCTTATGGTTTCCATCACCCCCTCTCGCCCCTCTCTCTCTCCCCCTTGCAATCATCCCTTTGAACAAAACCCCCCCTTCCTAAGTCAGGATTTGTTTCTCATTTACTGAGGTCTTTCCTCTTGCTGGGTTGGTTGGCATTTGTTGTGACGTATTTCGAAACGGCTACTCCCCTCACCCCAGCCAAACAAGGGGCTTTTCTCCCATCTTCACCATGAGAACCTGGTGGGAGTGCCAGAGGTAAACCGCATGAAAACGTGGGGGTCCTTGCTTAGACTGTTAGCCCAAGGTCAGCTTCCGCCGGCACCTTGCTGCAGGTACCATGGGTGTGTCCCTACCTGCTTCTGGCTGCAGAGGCTTCCGCCGTGTGGTCCTGTGTTCTCTGTCCTCACCTGTCTCTCCAGTTTTCAGGGTGGTGGTTTATCCTGGGACCTCAGTTCTCTCACGGAGCTAAGAAAAGTCATTGGCTTTCAGTTTGTGCAGCTCTTTTCTCGTTCTGAGAGATGGAGGCATGACTTCCAAGCTTTTTGTTATGTTTTTACACTTAAATAATTGTTTTCATTTCCATAAGAATTACACACCAGTAACCCATGAGTTCACCCATTTCAGATAACACAACCTTAAAAACTGTGGCTGAGCTGTGTCCCATCTCTGGATTTCTTTTCCCCACGTAGTATGAGCAATCTTTTCTTAAATTAAAAAAAAAAAGTCAATATATTCCAAAGAGTCCCAGAAGTTAAGTGTTTCACTAGCAGCCTGTTTCTAGGTAGCCAAGTTTTTCTGAATGAGAGATTTTGAGAACGGCCTACACTCCTCCCTTCTTTCATTTTAGTCCACAGTTATTAAGTTAAACGTAAACTCAGCTCTTTTATTTAAGTGCCTTTGTGGGGTTTATGAGCAGGGGGGATTAGCATTTATTGGCAAATTATCATGCCCCAAGGACTGTGCTAAGTGCTCCTCAAGCTTTAATGTGCCTCAGAAGCAGCTCGAGCTCCAACTTAAATGCAAATTGTGGCTCAGTTGGTCCAGGGTCCGGCCTGAGTGTCAGCATTTCTCACAGGGTGATGCCCAGGTCGCTGGTCTATGACCACACTTGCCTCAGTTAATCCCCGCTCACGGATAAGTGTTCTGAGACTGGAGAGGTGAAAGGGCTTTTGCACAGCTTCACAGCTAGTCAGTATTTAAATCCAGGTTCTTGGCTTCAAAGGAAGTGGCAAAGGGATCCCTGCGGTTAAGTATCCCATCTTACCCACAATCACAGCCCTTTATTTAGACCTCTGTTTTGGACACTGTTGTTAGTTGAGCTGTGTCCCCCCAAAACATATATTCAAGTCCTAACCCTGACCCCTGTACCGGTGAGTGTGACCTTATTTGGAAAGAGGGTCTTTACAGATATAATCTGGTTAAGATGGGATGAAACTGGAGTAGGGGCCCTAAATTCAGTATGACGGGTGTCCTTATAAGAAGAGGAGGGTGACAGACACAGAGAGGACAAGGCCTTGTGAAGACTGAGGCAGAGATGCAGCCACAAGCCAAGGCACCCCAAGGATTGGTAGCCACCACTGGAACCTGGAAACGGTGTTACCCATCAGGGTTCTTGGCCTCCTTAATCAATGGAAATTGATCAGAGGCCAGACAATAAACTCAGGCAAGGCTTTGCTGGGCCCCTTGCTGCGTAGGAGGGAGAGAGAATAAGTAACATTCCCTTGCAGCCTTGCTCCCCTATTAGCTGATTCCTTATACGGGCTGAGGGTAGGGGTGTGTACAGGGGTCAGGCGGGAGGGGTGGCTTAGGTGATTTGCCCACCCCTTCAGTGGTGGTGTGTGCAGGGGGCATGCGCAGTACCCTGCTTTTGTTCCCGACCCCCTTCCCTGCTTTTGCTCTGGGCTCTTCAGAAGTGGCAGTCGGGCTTTTTGGTCTCTTTGTGCAGAATTTGCCCCAGCTGTGCATGCACACAGTTATTTTTAGGCCCTTATAGTTTCTTTGTATTTTGTAGCTCCAGGCCACGTTTGCCCGGGTGCAAGCATTGCAGCAAAGGGTGCCAGGTCCCAAGTCCCAGCCTGTCTCAAAGGCAGGGAAGGATTCTCCCTAGAGGCTTCAGAGAGGATGTGGCTATGCTAACCCCTTGACTTAGGACTTCTAACCTCCAAAACTGAAACAAAACAATTTTGTTGTTTTAAGCCTCCAATTCTGAGGTAATTTGTTTACAGCAGCCATAGGAAACTAATAGAAGCACTTAATACAACACTTTGGTTTTCCAGGTCTCTGAATGTGTCTAACTGCCAGGCTGGCTTGTCATCAGGCACACACACGATACCAACACAAGCTCTCAACACCCTTTGTTTACTTGGCTTAAGAAAATTAGAAAAAAATAATAATGTTTACATTATGAAAGTAAATCAGCCATATTGTACTTTAGAGCAGAGAAGCCTCTGGTTTGCTTTTGTTTTCAAATAGTTTTAAAATAAAGCTCTATTTTTCAACAACAAAAAATTTCTCCACAGGAAAAAAAAATCCTGTATACATGTGATTAATTGCCTAGATATTTGCTTCAGAGCTGTACTGCTAAGCAAGTGTTTATCATCTGAAAAATCTCATGACATTTAAAAATGAAAAACCTCTTGGTATTGCCTTATATTGGTTCCTCAAAAAAAAAAAAATCTGTGTTGCAGAAGTTAAAATTCAGAACCAAGTTTTATTTCTTTTCTCTTCTCAAATCACGTATGGTCTTTTGGCTTTAGTTGGCCTTCCTCTTGGCTCCCCTTTTATAAGTCCTTCGTAGTAGGGAAAAAATAGTGTTCATTTTCATGCTGCTGTAACAGACCACCCCAAAACTTAGTGGCATAAAACAACCGTTTTGTTATGTGCAGAGATTCTGTGGGTCAGGAATTCAGGCACTGTACAGTGGGAATGGCTTGTCTCTGCTTCACGGTGTCTGGAAGCAGCTAGGAAGACTCAGTGGCAGAAAGCAGAAGGGGAACTATGACTCAATGGCCAGGGGACCATTGTCTGGAACCTCGGCTGTATCATCTACACGTGGCCTGGGCTTCCTCACAACATGGTGGCCTCGTGGCAGCTCAGTGCTCCAAATACGAGTGACGCAAGAAAACAAGTGAGACAGAAACTACCCAGCCTTTTCTAACGTGCCTCCAGAAGCTGTGTGACGAACTTCTGCTACATTCTGTAAGTTACCAGTGAGTCACTAAAGTTGGCCCAGATTTTAGGGGAGGAGACAGACCCCACCACTTCCTGAGGGTTCACAGAATGTGCAGGTGGGTTTAAAAATCATCACAATATCCTTTGTGAACAAATGTTTCTGAGAACAGGTAACGAAAATGGTGCTGAATTCTAGGTGTAAGAGACTCGAGTTTCTGTTTGATTTTGAGTTAGATGTTGCATCTCTTTAGTCCTCACTTTCCTCAACTGCAGGATGAAGGGCTGTATACTAGGTGGGTCCCCAGCTCCTTTGCAGAGCTGTGATCTTACAGTTCTAACTGTAATTGTACCAACTGAAGTGTTAGAGGTTCTAGTTTGAATTTTACAGCTGATGTTTATCTGTCACATTATTTTATGCTGGATTTCCACTTTTAGAATATTTTTTAAAAGTCTTTCACTTACATGATCTGTTTTCTTTGCTTTTTGTATAGAGTCTTTATATTTAATGTACATATTCTTGTTTTATTGGCTACTTTTATAAATATAATATTACACTTACTTTTACTCTTTACTTTTTTAGGTGGCAGTGATGATATTAGATCCTTCCCCTGGCCTCTTTTTCTTCTATAACCTGATTTTAATCAGTAATAATATATTTCTCAGTATTTACATTTTAAAAAATTTTTACACAATTTTTAAAGGTTACTTTCCATTTACAGTCATTACTATTGGTTATATTCCCCGTGTTGTACAATACATCCTTGAGCCAATCTTATACCCAATAGTTTGTACCTCCCCAGCCCAGTATTTTTATTTGCGCAGGGTAATCTGCTCACACTTCCCGTACTTGATGTGTCAGCTTTAAATCACATCCTCTCCCTATGACAATGGGCAGATGGACCCTATCTGCCATTTTCTCCCACTGCCCCCATTTGTTACTTGTGTCATCTCTGCATCCTTAGCGTAGGTGGCCTTTACGCTCTTCTTCCCATTCGTCACCACAGCACCTTTAGTCCTTCTGTGGTGGTTTTGCTTGACTGAAGTTCACCCCCGGGACTTCCTCAAGAGCGTCTCTCAGGAGTTGTGGCCCCTGAGTTTGTGCAACTTCAAAACTCTCTGTCACCTTTGTGTTTAACAGACAGTTTGGTTGGATATAAAATCCTTAGGTCATGGGGTTGTTGCTTTGTTTCTAATCTTAGAGTTATTGTTCCATTGTCTTCTGGGGTTGACTGTTGCTGGGAGGGAATCAGAAGCCAGGCTGATCTTTTTGCCTACCTGCCCAAATGAGTCTTTCTTTATCTTTAAGGTCCGATAACCTTACTAGAATATGCATCTGCATTGATGATACTGATCAGTTTCTCAGACGTAGTGTGTGCTTTTCTCACTTAGAATCATGTCTTCTTTTATGTCAGGAAAGTTTGCTTTTAATTATGTATTTAAATATATGTTCTATCCCATTGCTAATAATATTATTATTGTCATTGTACGTGGGAGATTTTAACCATGCATACTTTGTTTGCCTTTGCAGTCTCTGGTAGCTTTTGTCTTCCCTCTAATCCTTTAAAATTTTTAATTTCCATTGTTCGTTTTTTCTCATTTCTGTCTTCTACTTCCCTCACTATGTTTCAACAGTATCTCTTATCCCTTGTTTGCCTTCCAATTTATTTTCTTTATCTGATTTTTTCTTTTATTTTTGTCTCATCTTGCTATTTCTAACTTGCGTCCTTGTGTTTCTCTTGTGGTGTCTTTCTTCACAGAGGCTTTTTCCTTATTAGATTTCTTTTTTTTTTTTAAGAATGAGAATATTTCTTAGTTACTTAGAGATATCAAATAATCTCTGATATATTGTAAGTGAAAACAAAAACAGAGCTGTGTCACTAATCGTATAAAAAGGGGGAAAGAAAGAACTATAAATGTGTTTGTATGTGCATAAAATATTCTCAGATAGAATATCCAGGAAATGGTGACATTACTGGCCTTCAGGTGGGGGGAATGCCTGTTTGGGAAATACTAGTAAAAGGAAGATTTTTTTCATTGTATGCCTTTTGTAACTTTTGAATTTTGAACCATATAAAAGTATTATCACTTCAAATGAAAACAACTTGATGTGAAAAACTTAGGTCAGCTGGAAATACATATGTGCTCAACTACTCATGATAGTTTTTTTTTTTTTTTTTTTTTGTGGTACGCGGGCCTCTCATGTTGTGGCCTCACCCGTTGTGGAGCACAGGCTCTGGATGCGCAGGCTCAGCGGCCATGGCTCACGGGCCCAGCCGCTCCACGGCATGTGGGATCCTCCCGGACCGGGACACAAACCCATGTCCCCTGCATCGGCAGGCGGACTCTCAACCACTGCGCCACCAGGGAAACCCATGATAAATTTTAAAAATAAGGATAAAAACTGTTAGCAAGAGGTCCCTTGCTTTATCAGACATTAAAATGCTCCATAGATTTCTAGAATTAAGTGGGTTTAGGCCAAGGTTAGTGAGACAGATGAATGGAAGAACCATCCTTGGCCCAAACAAAGTTCGACCCCCAAACTGGGTCTGGATTCTATTTCCTCTTGTTCCTGCCTTTATCCCCCTCACCTTCATGGTTAATTTTTTCTTTCTCCTGGGTTACTTCATCAGTGTGCAAAACATGCTGAATTAGCTTACCTTAAAAAAAATGTGAGTCCCTGATTGTACACACTTCTCCAAGCAGCCTCCAAACGTCTATTTCTGTTTCTGCACTTCGCCCTTATTCTTTTTGCCCCGAACTCTCTTCAGCTGGGAGCTGTACTCCTCCACTGCAGCAGCTCTTGTCTGTGTTGCCAATGGGCTTGAGCTCACCCAACGCAGCCGTCCATTTGCAGTCTTTACCTCGGTCACCCCTCAGCAGCCTGAGGGAGCAGATCCCGCCATCCTTCTTAAAACTCTGTCCTGGCTCCATCTCAGGGCACCACGTGCTCTCCTCCCTCACTGGTCATTCCTCCGCATTCTCCTTCTCTTCCCCTGGGCCCTCTGATTATCTGCCCTCACGCTGTCTCCCCAGGAGATCTGCAGGCCCTGCACGCCGCCTGGATACCAGTGACTCTCCCAAACTTGTATTTCCAGCCCGAACTTTCCCCCTGAGGTCCAGACTTGTATATCCGGCCACCCACTTAATATCACCACTTGGATAGGTCACAAGAATTTGAACCTGAACATGTTCAAAATAAAACTCTCGATGTTCCCTACGGAAATTTCTGCACCTCCAGTTTTTCCCATCTCAGTTGTTCGGGCCGTCTCCAAATTCCTTCCTTTCCCTTATGTCCAGCAAATCACCAAGTCCTGTGAGCTCTAACTTAGTGTCATAGCTTGAATCTGATCCCTTCTCGCCGTCTTGGTACCTCCCACCCTAGTCTCTCTTGGATGTGGCTCCAGGTGCTTCTTACCTGGACTCCTAGTCCCGTCACAGGCTCACTTGGTCAGTTTTCCACACAGCTACAAAGGCGCTCATTTAAGTGATGGAAATCAGACCACACTCCCTAAGTAAAGAATCTTCATCCATGGCCTGCAAAGAGCCCCCGTCTAAATCTCTGAACTTCTGCTCGTTTGTTTTGGTCCAGCTGCTTTGACCTTTTTGCTCTTCCCCGGCAAACAGTAAATCTGTTCCTGCCCCGGGGTCTTTGCACTTGCTGTTTCTCTACCCCCAAACTTTCACAAGTTTATTTCCTTACTACATTTGGGGCTCCTTTTTTTTTTTAAAAAAAAGAAGGATATTTATTTATTTTTGCTGTGTTGGATCTTCGTTTCTGTGCGAGGGCTTTCTCCAGTTGTGGCTAGCGGGGGCCACTCTTCATCGCGGTGCGTGGGCCTCTCGCTATCGCGGCCTCTCTTGTTGCGGAGCGCAGGCTCAGTAGTCGTGGCTCACGGGCCTAGTTGCTCTGCGGCATGTGGGATCCTCCCAGACCAAGGCTCGAACCCGTGTCCCCTGCATTAGCAGGCAGATTCTCAACCATTGTGCCACCAGAAAAGCCCCATTTGGGGCTCCTTTGTGGTGTTCATGTTCCTTTTGCTTCTTTCAGGTGTTGGCTCAATTATCAAGTCCTTCCAGACGCCTTCACTGATCGCTTTTGCTACAATAGCTCTCCTGTCCTCCTTTCCGTGCTGTCACTCTGCTGCTCTGCTTTGTGTTGTTTGTGCTGATCACAGTTGGGTTGGTGTCTGTGCCTACTACTTCATCAAAAGCTGCAAAAGGCAGGGACCATGTCCCTCTCATTCAGTGCTAAACAGTTCCCAGAGCATAGTATTCACTTAGTCAAGGTTGGTTGAATGAATAAATGAATGAATGAATAAAAATTCAGAAACAAACCCATGTTTATTTCCAATTTTATTATATTATGTAATGAAGGTGGTATTATATAACAGTGGATAAATAGTTGATATTTATTTATTGGTATTGGGATAATTAGCTAACTAACCATTTGGGAAAAAATAAATTTCATGTTCTACCTGTTTGCATATAAATAAATCAATAAATAAAATGTGAATTAAAGTTTTAAATTTAATGTTTTTATGTTTTGTGCACCTCGGCACATGTTTTCTTTTTTACTTACATTTTAAATATTTTAATGGTAAAAAAAATGAAACTATACTAGTGCTTTAAGGATTTATATTTTCTTACATGTATATTTTGGGTGATTGTTTAAACATGACCCTGAGGAAAAAGTGGTAAGAGAAAATATTACTAAATTTTAATAAGTAAGAACTTAAAGGGTCATGATAAAAAGTTTTAGAAACAATATTTAAAATTAAGTGACCTGGTAAAAAAGATTTCAACACATGTTGTAAAGACCAAATAGCCTTAATATATAAAGAGAGTTTATAAGTCAATAAGAAAAGTGAATATCCCGGTAAGCAAAGACAAAGGGCATGAACAGATACTTCACTAAAGAATTAAAGACAAATATTAACATTTTCACTAATAATTAAAGACTCGTACATTTAAACAATATGATTCTATTTTTCCTCTTATCATATAATGAAATTTTTTTAAACACTAAAGTCAATTTTTGTATTGGTAGGGTAGGGAGAAATGAATTCCTGCACACTACAAGTTTAAAATAGTGCAACCTTTCTGGATAGTAATTGGCACTACTAAAGCTTTATTACAAATGCAAACCAATCAAACTCAACTTTATACTTCTTGGAATTGTTGTTTATAATAGTAAAAAAATTGGAATATAGCATAAATATCCGAAAAGAAGGTTATAAGATTATGATATATATCCATACAAAGGAATAGAATGAAATCACTATGAATACTGACGTAGTTGTATAATAGTCATATGGAAATATCTAATGTATAGTAAAAAAATATGTCAGTTGAAAAGTAGTATGGCTTAATTTTTGTTAATTGTTAATAAGTGTGTGTTTGTTTACATGTTTATTATGTGAGATCATAACTTAAAAAATAAACTTGTTGTTACAATAAAAAATTGTATTATCAATAGGAAAAATAGGAATTACTAAGCAGTAATTTACAATTTTTAAATTAAAAAAGTGAAATGTAAACAGGACATTTAAAAGATAAACAAAAATATGAAAATTTACCACAAGTGCCCAAGACATAAAAAATGAATGAATAAAAATTCAGAAAACATATCAGTTGGTTAATTGGTACATTTGCTTTATTTTTTATCTATGCAAGTAATACATAAGTATGCTCTTGTTGAGGATATTCAAATAATATGGATAAAACAGTCTCCGTTAGTATTCTCTTTCCCAGAGATAACGTCTGTAATATTTATTGCATATACCTCTAGACTTTTTCCTATACTTATCAAATACATTATTTTGTTTACTTTTTTAAATGACTGAACCATATGTCTTAGAATTTTTGCCTTTCAGTATATAGAGATTTAACACTTTTTAAAAATGCTGCATAATATTCCAGAGTACATGTACAGGATTGTTACTGAGCCATTTTCCTTTAATAATTCTATTTATTTACCCAACAAAAATGTATGTGCCTGCACTGCACTAGATCCTGTAGACAAAGCAATGACAAGAAGGACAAAGCGCCTGGCCTCAGAAGCCATTCTACTTAGGGAGTTCCATTTTGGGGCTAGAGTTGGAGGATCCCAGAGTCCTTCTTCAAGTTCATCATCTTTTCCAAAAAAAATTAAAGTGTTTTTTTTTTTTGTCCAACCCCCTGGAAACTATCTCTGCAAGACCCCTTCTCATACTAATCCTGCCTTGTTTTAACAGCCTTTACATCTCCGATCACCACTAAAACAACTAAAAGCAATGCCGTTGGCTCATCAGCACCTTCTTTCTGGTATTGCTGAATGGGATGTGTGTTTGCAGAGGGAGTGAAGGCTGCCGGATGGGGTCAGGGAGAAAGGCAGGAAGGATCCGAATAAAAATGGCAGCATCGGGGGCCTTTGAAAGCCTGGCGCGTGGCAGGAAACACTGCTTTAGAGGTTCACCTGCATGACGTCTGGAGGTCGAGGAAAACCTGAGGCCATCCAGAAATTTAAGTCTATGATTCTCTTATTTGTTTGAATGAATATGGACTCCAGCTCATTTTTAAATAACTGAGTTTTCTTTCCATTGCTTAAGTTTGTTTCATAAAAGTTGCTTCCGGGGCTTCCCTGGTGGCGCAGTGGTTGAGAGTCCGCCTGCCGATGCAGGGGACACGGGTTCGTGCCCCGGTCCGGGAAGATCCCACATGCCGCGGAGCGGCTGGGCCCGTGAGCCATGGCCCAGTGAGCCTGTGCTCCGCAACGGGAGAAGCCACAACAGTGAGAGGCCCGCGTACCGCGATTGAAATGCAAAGTCATGCATGCTTAGAGTCAATTTTTATATGTGGGGAAAGTCATTATTATTTTTGCCTAAACAGGCTGTATATAATGCTGGGCACTCCCGCCACCAAGAGTCTGAGATCATTTTATTTTTTAAACGTGGGGTTCCTTGGTTGGTCTCCAAAGGTAAAAACTTGTTCTCCGAATAAGTTTTTATCATTACTATTAGCCAGACCCCTTTCTGATTTCCACAATTAGAACTTATTATAGGGACTTTCCTTTAAACACAGAATGAACACATGTGATTAACAATCTCCATACCCTTCCCAAACCCCAACAGAATGATAGAAAAATCATCTTAATACAAAGGTAGAAGCAATAAACACACACACACACAAATAACAGAAGAGACAACGTCAGATGAGTGGGGACTTCAGAGCCCTATTACAAGTTGGAACGTGGAAGCCACTAGCTGTGTTTGGAGAGGGACAGAAGCTGGAATCTTTCTAAACGAGTCAAGAAGGGGGTATCAAGAAGTGAACCAATGGAAGTGCCAAGTGTGGTGGCAGACAGGGGACAGCCTGGGTGGAAAACGTCTGATAAAGAGTAGTCACATCTGCCCCCAGGAGACTGGCGCCCAGATGTTTGCAGGAGGCAAAGCCAGTGGGGTGGAGGGGTGGGAGGGCGAAACATGAAAGGCGGAGACAGATTTTGTAAGACAGAAATATGAATAAGTTGCATTACACCAAATGTAATTTTCTCTGTAATACAACTTTTTTGGATCAAGGAATTAGGTGTTTACTCCTGTTTTCTGCATGCGAGGTATGTTGGGTGTATTGTACGTGTGTTGTGTGTGTGTATTGTGTGTGTGTGTGGTGTGTTTTGTATGCTGTAGTGTGTTTGTGTATATTTGTGTTGTGGTGTGTTTGTATTGTGTGTATTGTGTATACGGTGTATGTGTGAGTAGTGAGTGTATTATGTATGTTGTGCGTGTGAATATGTATGTTGTATGAGTGTGTGTGGGGTGTGTGTGTGAGTGTATTGTGTATATTGTATGTGTGTTGTGCACATGTATGGCCTCTAAACCCTGCCACTCTTATCTCTCATAGCTCTTCCACAAGGTCATTCTTTTCATTTTAATCAGTCTTCTAGTTTTTCCTAAATGCAGTATCCACGATTTCAGTTTCTTAATATGTATCTTGATTGAAATATACTTTTCATTCTTTCTTCCTGTCACTTAAGTCAGACTCAAGCCTGCCCTTCCCATGACATCCTCCTTGACCATACCCGTCCTTGTCTTCTGCACCTTTAGCCTGTACTCCTCTGGCAGTTAGCATATGTTGCCTCAGATTGTTGTTTAGATTTTGTCCAACTTGAACTTGTGTCCTACTTCTTTTTTTTTTAAAGAATCAATTTTATTTTTTTATTTATTTTTGGCTACGTTGGGTCTTGGTTGCAGGGTGTGGGCTTCTCATTGCAGTGGCTTCTCTTGTGGAGCATGGGCTCTAGAGCGCAGGCTCGGTAGTTGTGGCTCGCGGGCTGTAGAGCGCAGGCTCAATAGTTGTGGTGCACGGGCTTAGTTGCTCTGTGGCACGTGGGATCTTCCCCAACCAGGGATCAAACCCGTGTCCCTTGCATTGGCAGGCGGATTCTTAACCGCTGTGCCACCAGGGAAGCCCTGTGTTCTACTTCTTAACTTTTGTTTTGTTTTACTTATTTCTGCATAAGTAGGTGAGCCATATTTATTTTACCTGACGTTACAACAACTTGGTTATAGAAAAGGGTTGGAGGCAGTTACCTCTTTTTTAGGAGGCAGGTGCTGACCCCAGAATCATAGGTATTACAGTTTTACATTCGTCCTTTTATGGTCTCATAGTTTACATATTTATGTGCTGATAATGAGATTTAACTTTGGGGAGTTCATATGCTTTTTTAGCAGAGAAGTCGTCAACAGATCAGATTTTTTTCTTTAGCAGTTTTATTTTGAAATAATTTACGTAAGAGCTGCACACAGTACCTAGAGTATCTTTTTCTGTTTAGATATATACATTAATATATTTTTAAACTAAGATGGAAACTATATATTATTTTGCAACCTTTCCTCATGTCTCAAATATATGTGGGTATCATTTGTGTCAATAAAATGCACACCTATATAGTTATTCTTAATGGCTGTGAAGAAATCACACATGTACCACAGTTTATTTAACAAATCCCTCATTTAGGCTGTTTAGGCTTTTATGCTATTTATAAGTTTTTACTGTTTCAGAAATGTAGTAAAGCTAATTGTAGTTGAATACTTACATTTTTCCGCCAGTTTCTTTCCTTGGTGTAGATTTCAAGAAGTGAAGTGACTGAGTGAAGGGGTGTGTTTTTAAAGATGTGTGATGCACTTGCCAGGTGCCTTCCCATCAGTGGCACTTGAAAGCGTTCATTTCACTGCCTGTTAACCACGTCAGAGACTATCTTTTTCATGTTTTCAAACTGGGTGATGAGAATGTGGTCTGTTTTTCCTTCTCCATTGATTTGCATTTTTGATTAGTAGTGAGGGTGAATACTTTTTAATGTTCAATAAATTAATATCAGATGTTAAGTAAGAGAAATTCATGAGCCTTGACGAATGACAGGATGTTGAGCGGGAAAAGACTTCAGGGGTTTGGGGAGCTGGGCTCTGGGGGTTGGAATCTCGAGGAACAATGATAGAAAAATGCGTGAGCAGTCTTTGGGAGATGTTGGAAGTGAAGGTCCTCCTTTGGGCCAGAGTGAGTCTGAGATGCTTGGTGGACACATGAATGGAGATTTTCAGTAGATAGTTTAATACCCAGGAGGTTGGGACTCAGGGGTGAGTTTGGGGCTGGAGTTAGGATGTAAGAATCATAAAGAG
This sequence comes from Phocoena sinus, assembly GCF_008692025.1. Classification (NCBI taxonomy): domain Eukaryota; kingdom Metazoa; phylum Chordata; class Mammalia; order Artiodactyla; family Phocoenidae; genus Phocoena; species Phocoena sinus. The sequence continues at coordinate 74,576,750 of NC_045780.1, forward strand.
GCAGGTGTTAGCAAAGATCATAGCTTTGGAGGAGACCACCCAGGGGAGCTGTGGACTGGAGGGGGCACACAGGGCTGGGGAGATGAACAGTGAGAGCAGAAGGAGATGATAAGGCAGGGAGACACTGAGCCTGCGAAAACCTTCAGATCTCAAGCATCAGGAGTAAACAAGGCTCAGCAGTGAGCCCTAGAGTATAAATGACACTTCCTTTGGCTTCTTGTTTGACTTACTCCATTAATTTTAACTGATGTAGATCGATTTCAGTGGCAAACACACACACACACACACACACACACACACACACAGAAATGCTCATTGCTTTACAACTTTACTAAATCATAAATATTAACTTCTTTCACTCTTTTTGAATCTGAAAAGTAAGAAGAAAACTCAGGACTTATTTTCTTTTTGCCATAGATGCTCCCTGACCTTCACAAAGCCCCTCGTGCGAATCCTCCCCTCTGCCCACGTCTGAACAGATGCCCCTTTTCCACTTTAGGTGAGCTACTATTTACCTTTTCCAAACCTTACTTTTCCAGAGCAGTTCTCAGTGTCTTGAGATTCCAGTAGAAGTTGCTTTGAGGGAATGAGTGCTCACGCTGACCTTGTGCCTTGCACCTAGGCTGACACTTGCAGTAAGAGGCATCCAACACCTTTCATGCAAAACGTCAGACTCCTGCCGCGTTCCCTCCTTCCTTCCGAGCATCTGCTTCGTTCTTTGTGTGCTCAGCTCCTGCCCCTTTGGCTCCACTCCTGTTTCTGTCCCATCCCGGGCATCATTACTGCGTGAACCCCAGCAGGACTCTGCATCTACTGTTTGACTCTCTCTGCTCCTGAGGGCTCTAGCCACCTCCCCTGTCCATCCGTCTGCAGCTCTGAGGCCCACCTTTGACTTAGCCCACCTGGCAGTTCTCCTGATGAGTCTCTGGCCTCCCAGAGGCCGTTTAGCACATAATCCCTAAGGATGCTCTCTCATGGGGTGATCATGGGACCTCTTCACCAACCCCCTCTAGCAGCTTACAAGCTAGAGGACAGTTTGCAATGGGTTCATTCATTCAGGCATCATATGTACCACCTCACCTCCTTCAAGCTCACTTGCTCTGGCATCTTCTCCAACAATTTTCGCACCACATGAGAACTCCACTTCTTTGACCTTCCCACGCCCATATCACTCCATTTTCAGTTCCTTCTTCTCTTGCTAACATGCTCGATTCTCTTATCCTTTTGCCTCTATTGTAATTTATGACAAACTTCTGACTCTGATTACAGCCACCCTCAACCCTGGTTAATCCATGGACCCAACTCTCCAGCTCTTCTGCACCTTCACCTACCAGGAGTTACAAGTTACCTGGGAAAATTACATATCACGTGGAAGGGTTTCAATGAAAATTCATGACCACAAGCCCCACAGCTTGAGCCCTCAACACTCCCTCATGGTTCTGCTACATTCTCCAAAATGTTTCCTACTTTTCAACTCTTCTTGAAATTCTTACACCCCCTCCTCTTTGCTTCCCTCTCTCTTAGCCTCCAACCTTGACTTCCAAGCTACTGGATGAATGGGAAATCCCTCATCTTCCCTTCACCAAAGCTACACGCCTATCTGTCCCTGCATCCTGTTACGAGAGGAAGACACGGCTGCTGTTTTTCAAGGGCAAGCTCTTTCCTTTACGATCTGCACCATCTACCCACTCCTGCCTGTTCCAGGCTTTTATTTCTGCAGTTACTCTGTCTCTCTGCTTTGCATCGTCTGTTTCTCCTGTGTTACTGGCTCATTCCCACGGGCACTCAAACTAGCTATTTTGTTGCCCATCTTTAAAAGGACTGTTTATGGACCTGTCATGCTCTTCTAGCTGCAACGCCATTTCTCTGTGGTTTCATAGCAAAACTTTTTGAAACAAAAATGTTGTCCACATGTATTGCTGTACCTTTCTCAGTTGCTATTTACTTTTCACTTTTAAAACTTTTTTTTTAATTGAAGTATGGTTGATTTACAGTGTTGTGTTAGTTTCTGGTGTACAGCAAAGTGATTCAGTTATACATATATATTCTTTTTCATATTTTTTCATTATAAGTATTACAAGATATTGAATATAGTACCCTGTGCTATACAATAGGACCTTGTTGTTTATCTAGTTTATATATAGTATTGATAGTTTGTATCTACTTTTCACTTCTTAAAATGTGAGCTATATTGTGAAATATGCATTCAAGAGTATGTAAAACAAATGTTTGTTTATATGTATATTTATATATTTTATCTATATAAATATAAGATATATTTAGAAATCTGTGTCTAGCACCTCAGCAGTCCCCTGTGTGATGTTTCTAAGCCACATTCCCTTACCTACCCCACAGGACAGTGGTCATACCCTTCACAATCTTAGCATTATCAGACTTCTTACTTTTTCCAGCTGTTGAATATGAGATGCTGGTTCACTGTGGTTGTAATTTGCATTTACCATATTGCTAATAAGGTTAATCACCTTTTAAAATGTTTATTGACCATTTGACTTTCCTCTTTGGTAAAATTCCTGTTTACATCTTTTTGTTTGTCTTTTCTTATTGAGTAATGGGAGTTTTTTCTTTATAGCCTATGGTGCTGATGGTATTATATGTGTTGTAAATAACTTCAGCCACTTTATGTCTTATACTTTTACCTTCCTTGTGGCATCTGTTGATGCACAAATGTCCTTAATTTTAATATAACCAAATTTACCAATCATGTCTTTTATGATAGGTCTTTGTTACCTGTTTTAAAAAAATCTTTGCTTACCTCGAGGTCATAAACATCTTCCATATTTCCCTTAATGTTTCAAAATTTTGCATTTCACAGCTAAGCTTTAATTAAATTAATTAATTTATTTATTTTTGGCTGCGTCAGGTCTTCGTTGCTGCGTGCGGGCTTTCTCTAGTTGTGACGAGCGGGGGCTACTCTTCATTGCAGTGCGAGGGCTTCTCATTGAGGTGGCTTCTCTTGTGGAGCACGGGCTCTAGGTGTGCAGGTTCAGTAGTTTCAGCACGGAGCCCTAGAGCGCACAGGCTTCAGTAGTTGCAGCGCATGGGCTCAGTAGTTGTGGCTCGCGGGCTCTAGAGTGCGGGCTCAGTAGTTGTGGCGCATGGGCTTAGTTGCTCCGCGGCATGTGGGATCTTCCCAGACCAGGGCTCGAACCCAAGTCCCCTGCATTGGCAGGCGGATTCTTAACCACTGCGCCACCAGGGAAGTCCTAAGCTTTAATTTATTACTCAAATGCAAATGAGACAAATGCTCCAGTTAAAATACAAAGATTGAAATTTTAGAGGTCCGATTAAATGCTTAAATTGTCAGTTACATGCTTAAATTGTCAAAGTCTAAAATTAATAACTTTATCCTACACCTGCAAAATATAAGGACTTAGAAGATTCATTCTCTAACCTCTTTTTCCAACTATCTGTCATCACTAGTGTTGTTTTATGTTGCCAGTTTTCCTATTCACTTATTTATTACCACTCTGCTCTTCATTTCTTCTTTATCTCAGATGTTTCATCTGAATCACTTTCTTTTGCCTTTAGGCTTTCCTGTCATGAGGGACTGCCAGTGGCAAATTCTCAGTCTTTGAAAATGCTTTTACTTTGCCCCTGTTCTTAAAAGATAGTTTCACTGGATTGCGATTTTAGGCTGATGGCTCTTATTTGACAGTATCATTCTTTTGTCTTCTGGTCTCCATTGTTGCTATTGAGAAATCACCTACAAGTCTAATTGCCACTCCATTAAGGGTGATCTGTCTTTATTTGTCTGGGTTTTCTCCCTCTTTTGAAATCTGTTTTTCTCTTGGTCATTGGTGTTCTTCAATTTTTCTATAGTGTGACCAGGTCTGGATTTCTTTTTTTTTTTTTTACCATGGTTGGTATTTGCTGCATACTGGAACATATGCACTGATGTCTTTGTGGAAAGTTCTCAGTTAATCCATCTCCAAACATTGCTTGTTCTTCACTCTTTCTCTCTCGATTACTTATAAAACTCTAATGCATCATATATTAATCTTCTCAGTGTCTTTCCCATTTCTCTTTACTTCCCGTTCATGTTTTACAAGAAATGAAAGATGCATCGGCATTAACTGAGCAAAGTTGGGAAGGTGCAAGAGTGTTTCAGAAGGAAGGGTGTGGGGTTGCTTGAGGAAAGCCGAGAGAAGGCTGGTGTGGCTGAAGCTCACAGAGTGAGGGGAGAGGAGTGGGATGAAGCTGGGGACATGAGGAGAAGCTGGTTCAGGGTCTTCAGCTAAAAAGCAGTGGGAACCATCGTGGGGAGATAGCGATGGTGACAGGGTCAGATTTGTGTGCTGGAAAACTCACTCAGCCTTTGGGACAGAGGATGCATTGAATGAAGGCCAGAGAAGATGTCAGGAGTAAATTAAGAGGCTACTGTAGTGTCCAGGCGAGACATGTTAGCTTGTCCTAAGGTGGCGGTTGTTGAGTTGAAGAGAAGGGAGGAGAATGAGAGACACTTAGGAGATGAAAACCAAGAGAACTTTGTGTTTTGGAAGTTCTGGCGAGTACAACAAGAACAGAACAGACATAAAGGACATACTGTGTTATGGAAAGAATACAATAAGTCGTGATTTCAGACTGTATACCTAGGGAATCTCAAGTCATCGACTGAAAACGACTTGAATTAGTAAAGTTACTTAGTAACCGTGAATTTCCTCACCCTATTTACTTTCTCACTCTCCAGGTGACTGCCTCACCCCTTCTCCTCTCTCCTCAAACCTCCAACACCTTTTCTGTCCTCCTCATTTTCCTTCACGACCGTGGTTTCTAGTTCAGGGAAAACTAAAAGCAATCAGAAGAGGACTTCCAGAGGCTCCCATCACCATCCCTTCTCTCCTGTTCATATGAATATATGCCCTTATAGTCTAGCTTTTCCCCTGTTCCCAGAGGTGAATTACCCCCAAGGCCACACCCTCCACTTGTGCTCCCGCTGCCCCTCCCTTGATTCCCTCCAACCTCACCTTTCTCTTGGCATCCTCATGTGTTCTACTCTATTCGACTATCCCTATCAGCATAGAACAGGACATAATTTTTCCATTAAAAAAGACCCCCTTGACCCTGTGTACCTGTCCAGCTACGACTCCATTTCTCTGCTCCCATTTGCAGTAGTGCTTCTTGGAAGAGCTGTCCACCCCCACTGTCTGCAATTCCTCCCTTCCCATTCTCTTTCTTGAATACACTCAGTAAGTCTGTGCTCCTACCTCACCACCCAGCCTGCTTTGATTAAGGTCATGAGTGATATTCTTGTTTCTAAACCCACATGGACTGTGGCCCCTGACCTAGCAACACAGGGGCATTAATGGCCTCAAGGTAGGACAGACTGTGTGTGTCTCCACCCGCTAAGCCTCCTTGTGGGCTCATCTCCAGCGGAGGGACATTCTTGCTTAGCTTTTCCTCCTGCTGTGTCCTGCTTCCTGTACTAACCCTAACCCTTCTCCCAAGGTTACGCTCTAAATAAACTTCTTGAACAGATATCCTTTCTCAGGCTCAGCTCCTAGCAGCCCAACATGCCTCATCACTGGATGTTCAAAGGAAAGCTGTCACATCTGTGTCAAATATGAGACTTTCCCTACTGTCATAATTAGCCTTTGCCAAGATGCCAGTCTGTCATGTGTCTGATATTTTCGGAGCTAGTTAAGAGGTTCTGCTTAGGTCCTCCTGTCTCCCTGACCTAGTTTCACTCAGATGAGGATAGCTTGCTATGAAAATTGAAACTAGCTTCTAGCACAGTGGCCAAAAATTAACACAGATCTGGCATATGGAAGGTATTCAGTACACACCTTCGAATGAAGGAATCACTTACTTTAGGCCTCCGATGGACTCAGTCCATTTGTCTCGTATCGTTGCTGGGCTAGTCAGTACCTTCTGCCCTCTAACATCTGGAACGTTGAGTAGATGCTGACTTCTGCCTCCATAGAAGCAGGACATAAACTAAAAAGATGAAGCTTCTCTTCTTCTAAACAACACGCTCCTTGAGAATGCACAAAGGGCCTAGCACAGATGTCTTCACAAAACAGTCTCTTAGCACATGACACTTCAGAGTGTCCAAGAACCTGTGGTTAGAAGAAATCTTAATGGACATTTATTGCAGCCACTTCCTGTTCTAATCTTTCCATCATGTGGCATGGATCTAATGCAAACATGCAGTAAGGTTTGTTAAGCCCACTTTCTGGCAGCCTAGTTGATCTCTGGATGGCTCTGATTGGTAAACATCACTTCTTTTCTATTCATGTATTGTTGTACCTTCTCATTCCCATTCACTGGTCTAAATTCTACCGATTGGGGCAATATTAAACATCTAACTCCTCTTTCACAGGTTGCCCATTCAGATATTTGAAAGTAATCATCCTATTTCCTCTGAGTTTCTTTGACACATATCTTTCTGTACTTACCAAAATCCAACCCATTTGACATGCTCTGATTCCCATCTCGTCTGTCTTCTCAGGGGTTTCTGTTCCCTCTCTCTGCTCCATTGTCAATCTCTCCCTGCCTAATGCTTCGTTCCTGCTAGAACTATACATAATCTGGGATAGTATTTCCCAACTCTGGCACACTCGACATCCCCCCTTTTTATAGCAAATATTTTGCAGTCCTCTCTTTCCCTTCAACAATGGAATTCATTGACAATACAATTTATACCTAGTTGAGTCTTAATAAGATGTGTTAGCCATAAAAAATTAGAGAAATAAAAGGAATGCAATTATAATGGGGACATTTATTTCTATATGTAAATACTTGGGCTGTGTGGTAGGTAGCTTCTTAAGTGGCTTCCAGTTAAATTATCCCTTTGTTTCATCCCTTCCCCTTGAGCATGGGGTGGACCAAGTGACTTGCTTCTAATGAATGGAATACAGCAAACTGATGGGATGCTACTTCCAAGATTACACTATAAAAACTTTGACTTTCATCCTCTCTCTCTCTCTCTCTCTCTCTCTCTGGTTTTTGCTTATTCTAATGAAGCAAGCAGCCATATAGAGAGGACCGTGTTGAAACAAATTATGTATACAACCTCTGGCCCATTGCCAGTGAGGACCTGAGGCCCTCAGTCCAAAAGCCTGCATGGAACTGAATCCTGCAACAACTACATGAGTGAGCTTAGAAGTGGATCCATCCCCAGTTGAGCCTCCATATGAGGCTGCAGCCCCAGTAGATATCTTGATTGCAGCCTTATCAGAGACCCTGAGCCAGAGGAACTGGCAGAGATGTACCTGTACTCCTGACCCAGAGAAATGTGAAATAATAAATGTTGTTCTAAGCCACTAAATTTCAGGGTAATGAGCTACTCATTAGTAGAAACTAACACTCCATGATGAAGTGGTCAGATGCTTTGCATCTGTTTCTAGGGAATCGTTTGGATTTAAGAGAAGTAAGATCAGAAGTTGTTCTGAACAGAAAGTTCAGGAGTGGAAAAGAGCAGAGATGTGAGTGGACACACCGATTATAACCAATGTTAGATTACAAACTAGTTTTAGGAAAACCAGAAAGACTCCAATGTTGACAAAAATCATCCCTTTTATAGCCCAGTGATCATCACACCATATATTCTAAGTTTAAAAACTTAATGACCAATGAGATCCTTGATGTTCTACTTCCCTGGACAAGCACAGTGGTTTGTTTATAGAACCTAAATGTTTTCCTGGACAAATGCTAAAATCTTTTAAAAATGCACATTATCAATACTTTGAAATAATTTTTTTCCCCTTAAATATGTGCTAATCTTTGACTATAGCTGCATTTTTTCCTTCTCTGCTGGGAATCAGTATGTCCTGTCTTCCCTATTTGATTGTATGAGGCCCCTTCTTCCCTGACGACCGCAGGGAAAACCTTGGAGGGGCTTCATAGTCTGTAGTTTTTTTCTCACAAGGGTGTAAACTAAGAGGATAAGGGAAATATCCTAAACTGAACTGGGAAAGTTGATAACATGTCAAGACAAGTTACAGACTCAGACTGTTAAAGTGGAAAAATGAGGAAGTATGGTAATCTTATAAGTGAGCTCAGCGTTATTTGCTATTTGTAAGTGTTGGGACAAAATAATTTTCTTTGTTGTGATATGGATCAGGGTGGCGATAGTGTTATAGAAAACAAATCTCTTTGCAACCCATGTTGCTGTAGAGCATATAGTCAGGCATAATTTTGGTTGAGATACGTGGAAATTATGCAGGATTCAGAGCTATCTTATTTTTGCAAACTACCCTGTGCAAGGCAGGATATCTGACATCCCTGGCTCTTGCCTAGTAAATGCCAGTAGTTCCCTTTAATAATTGTGACAATCAGAAACACTCCCACAAATTTTTAAAACTCCCTTCTGAGTGGTGGCACCCCCATTGAAAAATCACTGCTCTATTATTTCTTTAAAACTCATCATCAAGTCCTGTCAACGCAACTGTCAAAACAAACCCTGCCATTCGTAGTGTGATTAGTCCTAGAGCAAGGCTCCACCCGCAGCTCGGGAAGGGAGCATAAGACAGCTAAAGTCAATCGGTGCGTTCTATTCATCAGATGCCAATCATTGGTTTAGGGTACGTGACCCAGTCAGAGCTGATGACACAGAACGGAGCTTTTGCTTAGTATCTGGGGAAGGAGACTGTGGTCTTTCCAGCCAACTTGAATGACAGAGGTTGTAGGGTGTGGAGCTGCTGTAGTCACTCTGCATCTTGTAGAGCTATAGTAGAAATCAACCCAGTGGAATGCATCATTGGCACTGGGTTCCCTGCAGGTGATTCTTTCCAGGCTGTAAGTACTGCTAGATTTGAGGACAAGGAAACTGTATTTCTACTTTAGGGGTTAAGGGGTACATAACAGCATGGCCAGAGAGGAACTTATTTGTGTAATCTGTGATCCTCGTACTTTCATAGAATACTTTCACTGCACTGCCTTGATCTCTGAACCAGTTATATTGTTTTCAAGGCTACAACCTGTGCCCTTAGGGGAGGGAAGAGAAAGCGGGGGTCAACACACAGGTGCACAAAAACAGTTTCCCAGTACCAATTATTTTGTTTATTGTCTGTTTCCCCCATTAGAATGGAATCTTCATAAGGGCAAGAATTTTCACCTGTTTTGTTCAATGCTGCATCCCCAATGCCTCGGACAGAGCTGCTGAGAGAAGCAGAAAAGGTTGGTTTCCTGGTTTCCTATATTTGCTGCCTAAATAGTATTCATTGATATCCACTCCCTTTCTGTTTTTTAACTTTTTGTTATGGAAAAAATTTAAATATATGCAAAATAGAGAATACATAGATGCATCTCCTCGTACCCATTACCCAGCTTCACCATTGTCATAGCCAATTCAGTTTCATGTACACCTGTCTCCCAGTTCATCACCAACATCACCAGTGAAGGTTTTAACAGCAGTGCTTCTCCAGCAAGCCGAGGACTGTCAGGGCCTCACCCACCTCCAGGGATGGGGCTTTGTTTCCAGCTGGCAGGTGGATGATCCAGTGCTACAATTCTGTTTTAGAGTTTATTTCCTTGGATCACTCCTGGCACCAACTCTCTGAGGTTAGGTTCTCTGGGAAACAGATGTGGAGATGAAGATTTGTGTGAAACAAGTTTCCTGAGGAGTGACCATGGTGTCTTTGCCTAGAGAGGAATAACAGAAGTAACCCTGAGCAGCAGAAGTTGAACTTTTGCTGTGGCTGTAACAGGGCCTCCGGTGGCGGTCCCACTGGAGCCTGAGCTGGGACAGCCTTTCCATTTTTTCTTTCTTTCATTTAACTATTTGAATTCAAAACAAGACCTATTTGTTGGAATGAAAGCATGGTAATAATATAAACTGTAATTAATTTGGCTCCATTTTTACTCATTCATAGATAATCCCTAGCACAGTTCTAGGTAACAAAGATACCACTGTGAACAGTGCATAGATATGGTTCCTGTCTTTATGGAATTAATTAATTAATTAATTTTTGCTGTGTTGCGTCTTCGTTTCTGTGCGAGGGCTTTCTCTATTTGTGGCAAGCAGGGGCCACTCTTAATCGCGGTGCGCGGGCCTTTCACTATCGCAGCCTCTCTTGTTGAGGAGCACAGGCTCCAGACGCGCAGGCTCAGTAGTTGTGGCTCACAGGCCTAGTTGCTCCGTGGCATGTGGGATCCTCCCAGACCAGGGCTCGAACCCGTGTCCCCTGCATTAGCAGGCAGATTCTCAACTACTGCACAACCAGGGAAGCCCTGGGGCGGCCTTTTAGAACTGGCCTACCACGAGGGAGCTCCAGGCCGCTGTCTCCTTCCATGGACCAGTCACTGGATGCCGTGAGCCTGGGCAGGGCGGCTCCCTTCACTGGGGCCAATTCCCAGAGAGGGGCTCAGCAGAGGGCCCAGAGCCACCAACACTCCCAGTAGCTGGGGGACGATGCAGGGGACCTGGCATCACTGTAGCCACCACTGTCCCCTTTTAAACGCCTGTTGACCCGTCCAGCCCTTATTAAGCATTGCTTCTCCCCAGGCTCCACTCAGGCTTTTTCTTCTTTGACTTACATTTCTCTGGGGGAAGGGGAGATGCATGACATCTAGTGCCCTGGCTTTAGCTAGCCCCGTGCCTGGGTCCCCAGGGTTCCCTGCCCCCTGGTTTATACTTCTGTTTGCACCTGGCCCCTCTGGACTGCCCACTTTTTGCATTGCCTGATTCTCCTCCCACTCGGCCTTAAGTGCCTCCCTGCCCTGCACACTGTGGACCGAGGCTCCGCCTCCCAGCATGGATGTCTCAGCCCACCTGGGAATGGACATGGGGTACATTACATGCATGTTTCCTGTCTCAGTTTCCAATTTTGCTCCATCCTTCTGTCCCCCAAATCACAATCCATCACCCACACTGCTGCTGGGGGACAGTTCCTCAAATACACATTTTGATTCACACAGGAATAGTTACTGAACACTTGCAGTGTCCTGCCTACATTATATTCTGGGGCTGCCGTGGTTGAGTGGTGCAAATAAAGTTTCTGCTCTCGTGGAGCTTACATTTCAGTGGGGAGATACAGGCAATTACGGCACAGAAATGAATAAAGGATTGAGCGAACCGATAAGTCAATATGAGATAGTGGTAAATGCAATGCCAAGAATTAGAATAATGTGATAGAATGATGGCAGAGCTAGCAAAGGTCTCCCATTGTCTTATGGGTACGATTCAGATTCTAATATGGCACAAAAGACTCCGTGGAGACAAGTTCTGCCCACCGCTCCCCGCCCCTCCCTGTGAGGGCTGACTGGGGGATGTGTGGCGGGGAGGACGGCCTTCCTGCCCTTGGACTTAGTTGTTTGGGGTCGGTTTTTCCTGCAGGGCCCGGCCGGCTGCCTAGGTTCCTCCTTCCCTGTCTCCTCTGCCTTCCCTTATCCCCCTGGGACCTCCTGTGCTGGAACAATGTCCCTTGTGAGCCACAGTGACAAAAGCCCAGCTGGCCTCAGCGAGTTTGTTCATATCAACGACTGAACCCAGACGGTTAACGATCCCTTTCAACAGCAGCTTCTGCCGTGATTTTGGGGAAAGGCTGACTAGGACATGACCTTTGGGAGGAGAGATTTTTGTGTTCGTTTGTTTGAAGCCACAGGTGCAGGTTCCTATTGAACCCATTGCTGGGGCTGATTTGCAGCTCTACATTTAGCCTTGTCCCCTCCCAGCCCGGCACCCCGTCCCCAGTTCCACCTCACTGAGGCTATGGAAGGAACCTGTGCTAAGGAGGAACACTAAACACCACCAAAACGAAACCAAGCATGTTCTCGGCGGGTTCCACGTCGTGGCTGATGATTGCTCGAAAATCCCCGTTCTTATCAGGAGCCCGTGACCGCATTTCCCTGCGCCCCTCGCTGGTCAGCACGGATGAAAGTGGGAAGAGGGATTTCCCCCTCGGCTCAGAAACGGAAGCCCCTGGCAACCTTGCTTTTCCTACTTATGGGGGCACCTGATCATTAACCCGAAGACACGGATTAATGATTTCCTAAGTGCCCCTGATGTCCAGCCGGGGCTCCTGCCCCTCCTGGTGCCGCCCCTTCTCCCCTTGGCTTGGGCACAGCTTCCATCACCTGCGGCTCACCTCCCTCCTTCGCAGACCTGGTCACTGTCTTCCCTTCGGCTCCCCCTAGCGGCAAGCACGGTAAATCACCCGTGCTTGTAACCGAGCCCTGGTTACAACAGCCCCTGCTCCAAGGCAGACTGAAAAGATACTGAAACGAGAGAAAGACAAACATTTACCACTCAGAGGAGGTCCAACTTTTATTTGAACCAGACAGACAGTCCCGTCGGAAATCGTGAGATATTTGTTCTTTATTGTTTGATTACACACAAAAAAATAACACACGAAAAATTACAGCTATATAAATCAGACTTTGTAACTTATGCAGTGGAGCCTCTTAGGTGTTTTTTCAACACAAGTGATGAAAAATAAAAACATTTTTATCTGAACGTTTATATCTGAATTGCGATGTGAATGAAATTGGTTCTGTAAGACTGATATTGATCATACTGACTGCCCTTTTGAGTGCAATCAAGTAGTTTACTGAAAGAGAACTGTTAACACTAGGGTTATGTCTGTATTTCTGAGGCTGACAGTCTTAAGTGGGGTGAGCCGTATGGTATGAAGAAGATTAGGAAGACCCTTCTGTGGCTAAAAGTTTTTCCTTGTGTCACGAGGTCTGAATGATACACTTACCTTGAGCAACGCTCATATCAATAGGCAGATGTCATTAGAATCAATGAATTATCAGCTCTTTTTCCTTTCCATTGTTAAATCTCTAAAAGCCTAACTCTGAGCCACTGGGAAGAGGTGGGGAAAGGGTTCTGTAAGGAGCTGGGTCTATTTTCATGCCTCGGGGAAACTAGAGAACAGAATGAGAAGTGGGGACAGAGGCTGGGGGAGCCTCCTAGGAGATGGAAAGAGGGGGTGAATAGGAGCTCATAGCTTTCCCTTCAGCTGTCCTCAGGCACCACTTTTAAAAGTTTCTATTTCATGAGTCTCTATGAAAATTTCTCTCTCCAAAACGTCAGCAGTCCAAGTCTTTCAGGAAAGAACGTTTATTCTTCAATTTACCTAAGTGTCAACGCGCTAAATCCTCCCAACAGCGTTACGTGGTAGGCACTGTTATAATATTCACTGCACAGATAAACGGAGGCTCAGAGAGGTTAAGTGACTTGCCTAGAGTAAGCAAGGGGACAGATTCCAGCCTGGCAGGCACCTTAGCACACGTTCTGGAGCTGCCCTTCCAGCTGGAGGAGCGCACGTCTGGGCTTTGGAAGCGTGAGCCGATCAGATCCTTGCAGTGGGTCGACCATGACCTTTTAGGGCCCGTTGATTATCAGTCAATCCTAAAAGGATAGTCTTTCACTGAAGCTTGATTTAGCACACAGAATGCTACCTTATCCTTCAGGATTCTAAGCAGATGAGTTAGGTGGAATCTGGGTGGCCTCAATTTTTTTGAGTTTGCATGATAGAGATAAGAATACTCTTTACCCCCCAATGGACACCAATTTTATCAATTACTATTTTTAGAACAAAGACAAGATTTCTTTAAGAAAGCTTTTTCTTGGTGGTTTAAGTGTTTAAAAATGACCAATCTAAAAATTTCACAGCAGTAGGAGCTGGAAGACTCATGCTCTGTGACCTTGACTGTGCTTGTCACTGCACAGCGTATTGTTCTGGGGGGACCAAAGAAAGATGGAGGAAAAAACCCAGTCCACGACTGAAACCCACACTCACTTTGTACATGCAGACAGTCCATTGAATTGAAAGAGCAATTAAAGAGGGCTGGGCTTCCCTGGTGGCGCAGTGGTTGAGAGTCCGCCTGCTGATGCAGGGGACGCGGGTTCGTGCCCCGGTCCGGGAAGATCCCGCATGCCGCGGAGCAGCTGGGCCCGGGAGCCACGGCCGCTGAGCCTGCGCGTCCGGAGCCTGTGCTCCGCAACGGGAGAGGCCACAACAGTGAGAGGCCCGCGAACCGCAAAAAAAAAAAAAAAAAAAAAAAAGAGCAATTAAAGAGAGATCAAACTCACTCTTGTTGTAGGGGCTTTTTTTTTTTTTTCCAACTGCGATTTTATCTAGCATGTTAGCATAAACCTGTGTGGTTAGAACTGTTACCAAGGGAAGGAGATCTAATTCCAGATCAGCCAGTGAAAGCCTGGGTAGTTTTAACCACCGACATCTGCAACAGCTAAATAAGACCCTTGACGCCTCCGCTATGCAGTGTTTTCTACTGTATTTCTGGAAATATGCTCAATTGTCACATAGTAAAAAATAAATATTGGGCCGGTTCCCAGGGATGGTGGTGCTCTTAAAAAAGTAATTCCAGGGCTTCCCCGGTGGCGCAGTGGTTGAGAGTCCGCCTACCGATGCAGGGGACACGGGTTCGTGCCCCGTTCCGGGAAGATCCCACATGCTGCGGAGCGGCTGGGCCCGTCAGCCATGGCCGCTGAGCCTGCGCGTCCGGAGCCTGTGCTCCACAGCAGGAGAGGCCACAACAGTGAGAGGCCCGCATACCGCAAAAATTAAAAAAAAGTGATTCCAATTCCTATGTTCTTTGAAAACAACTTAAGTAAACACATGAAATAAGATTCTCTTCCTTTCACCTCTGATACTGGTCCATCTAAAATTCTATCCATTTGGAATGGATGAGAAGATGGATGATGCCCTGGGAAAGATATATGTCTAGACTAGGGGGCAGATCAGTTTTATATTTTCACACAGAAAAAAACTTTTCTGCTCAGAGAGCCAGATGGTAAACAGAATTGCTCTACTTCATTCTGGAAGCGATTCATGAAAGACAGTGCACTGGATACACTGACAGAGATGAATGCTTTGGAAAGGACTCCCACCAAAACCAGAGACTTGATTTGCAATTGAGGGGGGGTGTTGTCTGTTTCCTAAGCGACTGATCTTCAAGAATGACTTTAAGAAAGGTTTGAAATTAAGATTAAATCTGAAATCACGAGATAAGTAACATCTTCCTGAATACTTACACGTTTGGGCACACGATTAATTTCTGGCCATTTGGCAGGACTGTTATAACAAATCACAATCTGAAACAAACTTCTTATATTCAATTTGTACGCTAAAATGTATTTGCTTGGCATCCAAGGGTTAGATTTTTGCCAGAGTTTTATAAAAGGGAATAAGGATTTGTGTTGCAAAGAGAAAATTAAGGGTGCTGGTATATCATCCTTCTGAACAATCCAGAATGCTATTGTGGTTAAAAATGAACCAATGTAGGATTAGCACTTTAGTATTTTAGTATTATGTGTTCACATACAGAGGTTCATGTATATAGCATTTCTCTTTCCAGAAGTAATTAGGGGATTCCATTAAAACCAATTATTTGTGAACACTTTTGTGATATAAAAGAGGTCCCTGTGCTGAACCCCACACTGGGAGATGGTAAATCAGTGGTTCCTTCCAGGATATGTTATGTTTGATTATACTTGTGTTCCATAATATTTTACCCTTTTCATTTTGTGCTCATAGTTGCAGTGGTTTATGAAGTAACAGTCTCTAGATTTCATTCCAAATGGAAAATTGGCATGAAAACTCTCAATCCAATTATTTCTGTACACATTTTGAAACAAATCGTTTTGGCCCTTTCGAAAATTTTACAGGCGGTGATAAAAATAGGAAATTTCAGGTTTCAGATGTTTTATTGCATTCTTGTAGCATAATAACAGCTTCATTAAAAAGAGTTTCAGGGCTTCCCTGGTGGTGCAATGGTTAAGAGTCCGCCTGCCGATGCAGGGGATACGGGTTCGTGCTCTGGTCCGGGAAGATCCCACATGCTGCGGAGCGGCTAGGCCCGTGAGCCATGGCTGCTGAGCCTGCGCGTCCGGAGCCTGTGCTCCGCAACGGGAGAGGCCACAACAGTGAGAGGCCCACGTACCGCAAAAGAGTTTCACAATACAATGTGAACTTTGTGAGATGTCTAGAACACGTTTGCTGGCCTTCTTTAGAAAGCTTTGTGTGCAAGAAAGTTGTTCTATATTACATGTTATATTTCACCTTATTTTGCTAAGGTTTTGTGAGATATTAAATTACTTGGCCCAAATGCATGATTGTAAGGATTAAAGAGCCAGGAAGGTGGTAACTGCTCTCGGGGTTGAGGGCTCAGGACACCTCCCAGCTAAGATCACACACGAGCTGAGATAGTGGGCTCAGTTTCAGGACTTGAAATCTCATGAATCGAGGGTACTTCAGTGTATGGGATGAGCTGGAGGTGGCGGACATGGGGGAGCTCTTCCCCAGAGCCCTGGAATATCAGAGCTAATGCTCAGTCATTGTGAGAGAACATGACGGGGAAAGCAAAGATGCCCTCTCTCCTCTGATCTTGGGAATTGATTGTTTCATGGGCTGACCACATTTTGGAGAGTGGAAAGGATCCTTAAAAGTCATCTAATGTAGATGTGCTTTTGCTACTCCATTCTCCTCTCCAGAAACCCCCTTCCAAACAATGGTCAGATTTCTCCAGCGATGGGAAATTGAGTCTCCAAAGGCAGCGCCTTCCGCCTGTGAACAACCCCAGGGTTACAGAGTTCTTCCTGCTATCGAACTGAAATCTGTCTTCCTGTAATTTCCACCCATTGTTCCTAGTTATATGCCTCAGACCTGAAAAGAAACAG